>NC_066580.1:311380314-311689956 GCF_024323335.1 Lathyrus oleraceus
TAATTTTCTTTTTAATCTGATTAAATCATTTTTATCCTGATTCAAATATTTTTCCCATTTAAGTTTAATGCTAAAACTTTTTTCTAAATAAACTGGATGAAAGAGGACTGTTGGAATCTAGCATTCCAATAAAACCTTCAAATGATCGGTCCCGAAGCACACGTTTTGGGTTAGTCGTTCATTCTTTTCTTTCTCTCTTAAAACACTTAATAAATTTGGACTATAAAGGACCGTTGGAATCCAACATTCTAGTGTAACCCTTGAGTAATTGATTTCAAGCCACACGTATTGATCTTATCAAGTGTTCGTTGTACATTGAGCAATTTCCTTAAATACCTAGAATAAAAAAGGACTGTTGGAATCCAGCATCCCGGTGGAACCCTAAATGTTTGATCCTGAGGCTTATGTCTCGTTCATCGAGCGTTCATCATTCACTTATAAAATCATCGAACACATCCAAACCATTTTTGCCTTTGGCACAATCTTCAAAACCTTTTTCAAAATGAAAGATATTGTCTCGAGATGATGCAAAACAATGTTTTATCCACAACCATTGAGTTGAGATAAGTGACGTTTTCCCATGAATGTTGATATATAGAAATCCATTCAATGTGATGCAAACGTCTACTTCTCACCTGTTTTGGGTAAAACAATATTTTCTGTCAATTGCGACAAAATGACTTCGCTAAAATTGACCAACAAACAAAACATTTTTCTACCCATGACTATGTATGCCTTGAGTTCTCCATCGTACCCGGAGATACGTAGGAGCAAGACTGACAATCTTGTCAGACACATTAATAAATAAAAAATTTGCGACCCCTTTCTTTCTCTCTTTACACTTTTAATAATTCAAAGAAAACAAATAATATTAGCTAACATTTAATCGCAAGCATGACTAAAAGGTTCCCGTTGAGTACAACGGACGTGAGGGGTGCTAATACCTTCCCTTTTGTAATCAACTCTCGAAAATAAATATGGTTGTGAAGACCATGTTCTTTTCAAAGGTTTTATCGATATTTTCCTATTCCTTCATTGGAATAAATAAAGTTCGGCGGCGACTCTGTTCAAACATATTTTTTCGCAAACGTGCAATGCACTTCGCGGAGGATCATATTTTTCAAGGTACGGAAATACTACATCAATGTTGTGTTAACCTGACTCCAAAAGATCTCTGATTAATTATTTTTGATGATCACATCACCTTGCACACTATGAATGGCTAGATCAATATTGTGTTCTAATCATTGACCCATTCATTATATTTTACCAATCATATCAATAAATTTTGATTTAAAAAATTTCGCATAAGTACTGCGTTAAAATTATCATTTTTGAATGAACAATTTTATTTACAAGTCATCACTTAGCATAAAGGGAATCCCAATAATATGCAGCCAATTGAGGAACTTGATCAAGTGAAAGAAGTCTAGTCAGGGGAAAATCACTTTGAGAATCGGTCAATCCGAACCAATCACCCCAAGAGTCGGTTAGTCAAGAGCAAATCTCTTCAAGACTCAGAATTGGGCGAGCTACCACAAAGAGCATAGTGAGTTCAACCCTCCAGAGGTCGGTCAATCAGAAGTCTACCACTCCAAGAGTCGGTTGGTCGATGACCTCTTAAAGGTTTAAGACATTGGGGTAAACCACCTCAATGCCATGATTCTATACTCCTTTTAAGGTGAACATCTTCAAAGACCTAACATAAAGGGAAAGATAAGCCACACATGGGCAAGTACTCTCCATGCCTTCAACTGCTCGAGCAAACTTTGCCATACATTAGCAACCGTTGAGTTCAAGACGAGTGTCGGGGAATCACTTATCACCCCATCATCAATAAACTTTGCCTTTTTAAAGGAGCTTTGCTACAAAAGAAACCTTACATCCATTATCCATCACATGGGAATTTTGGAAACCCTCGAGTCATTGTATAAATAATTCTCATGCATTTAACATGTCGTTTCACTCTAGCGTTAAGCCATTCATATCATCTCATGCATTAAGCATATGCCCATAGCATGAACAATCAAACAACAAAAACTAGTTCCCTTCTGGTAACCTTTTCTTAAAACTAGTTCTGCATGGTAGCCTATTTTTAACTCCAGTTCCTCTCTGGTAGTCCATTTTTTTTTTCAAAACCAGTTCCCGTCTGATAGCCCATTTTAAATTCAGTTCCCGTCTGACAATAAATCAGAAAAAACCATTTCTCATTTGGTAGACTATCTGAAAGTCAGTTCTCGTATGAAAAACAAAAACGAAAACACCAGTTCTCGTATGTTAATTTACCCTTCAAGTCCAGTTCTCGTCTGGAAGTTCAACCTCAAAGTCCAATTTTTATTTTGCGCCCTTAAACCATAGTCCGGTTTCGCAGGCATAAAGTCCAGCCTCGTCTGACAAACTCCCTTTGAAGGCGGTATATATTTTACTGATGCCTTTGGGTCAAAGTTCAGCCTCGTCTGACAAACTCCATTTGAAGCCGATAAATATTTTACTTATGTCTTCGGTCAAGACCAGTCTCGTATGGCAAACTCCGTTCAAAGCCGGTATATATTTTACGTATGCCTTCAGGTCAAATTCTAACCTCATATGGAAAACTCTGTTTGAAGCCGATTAATATTTTACTGATGCCTTCGGTCCTGACCAACCTCGTATGGAAAACTCTGTTTGAAGTCGGTATATATTTTACTAATGTCTACGGTTAAAGTCCACCCTCGTCTGGAAAAATCCGTTTGAAGCTGATATATATTTTACTGATTTCTACAGTCAAAGTCCAGTCTCGTCTGGCATTTCATTTGAAAGTCCATCGTCGTCAGACATTCTGTCTTTTAAGAGTCTAACGCCGTCTGGTAGTTTACCTAGTTGTCTTTTCTCCAACATAATTGTTATTCCTAGTGTGTCTTCATCCTCATTTTTTGTCACTTCCTATGGACCATCACTACTATATCTCCGTCATTCCCCAAAGGTCCATCTTTCATTCTTCATCCATTAGAAACATCACGTTAGGGTTTATCATGTACCACATCATATCCCTAGCAAAAAAGAGAGTCTTTCATGCATTCATATCATTTCATCTTCATTCAGGGACAAAATTCAGGTCTTTTTAGTATTTAACTATCTCCCACCATGATCATATGAAGAATGACATTCTTCATATTCTCTAGTTGAAGATACTTAAATAGGGACAACTGTCATACCCCAAATTTACCACTCATTCATTAAATAAATACATTCATCATGAGATTCGCATCATCTACATAACATAACATGCACTTCATCTCGTATAATGCCTAAAATGTCAACCAAAATAAACTTTTGGATTTACAGACAGACTGATCGAACTGACTCTAAAATGTACATGAAATAAGCGGACGGAAAATTTCAAGATTGAGCTTGCAGATGTCAATTTCATTGATCTACGAATTGGATAGTTTAGTGTGGCGTGCTCATTTTAATTTTTCGACTACTTTTTCGGTCACATTTTGATCAGCCTGAGCATTTTAACCGATCAATTTTTATTTCAAAACTTGATCAAAATCTGTATGTTTCCGAGATGTTTATTTCGCGCCGATCATTTTAATGCACTCAGTTTAATTTTCGAGCTTTTTTTCACCTAACTTTTATTCATTTTGAATCTTTTTATTTTTATCTTTTTATCAACATGTTCAGAAAAAATAAATAGGATTATTTATGCTTTCAATTCAATTTTATTTTAATTATTTGCAATTCTTTTAATTTTAGTTGTCTTAATTAGTTTAAGTTATTTTATACTAAAAAATCTCTATAGGATATTTTGGAACTTTTAATTAAGAACAAACCTTACTATAGATATGATAAATGTTGTGCAATAAGGGGAGACCGATCGACCAATACACTGAAAACAGAGCCCAACCTCACTCTCAATGTCTCTCTTCCCATTTAAGAACTAGAAGATACAAAAAACACACCAATCTGAAGTGCCCATATTTTTCCTATATATGATACTCTCTCTCTATTTTAGAAATGAAGTAATAAAGAAGGAATTTCAGTTTTTTTTTGGTTCAGTAGAAAAATGTGATATTCTTCTTCATATGAAAAAAAATGTTAACCTTGCAACATCAATTTTGGCACTTTCTTCTAAACGCGTCACTATTCATGAGAAACACATATCCATTTTTTTCTACTGCAATAAAAAAAATTACCATACAAACTTACTACCTTCATGTTTCATATCTTCCGATATTAGAGTATAACTAAGAGAGAGAGGTTAAGTCTAGTTTACCTTGTAATGACTGACATGTGTCAAGTCTCAGCAACAGGTAACCTGCTGTAGCAGGTCACACAGTTGCTACTATAAATGCAACTGTGTGCTACTGTTTGTAAATAACTCATAACAGAATTCTGTTATAACAGATAATGAAAAGTTCTTCACTACTATGAATTCTAATATGGTATCAGTTAGTTAGGATCGATCCATGGCATCGCCGTCTTCTCCGGGATCGCTGTCTTCCGCTCACGTTACGCCACCGTCCTCGCCACTCATGGCGGCGACTGATGATTCGCGTCGGCTTCAGTTCTCTCTCAAAATCGCGCATAAACTAGATGAGAAAAACTTTCATCTATGGCGTCAACAGGTGGAGCCGTACATCAACGCTCATAGTCTTACAGATCTCGTTGTTTGCACTCGCATTCCTCCTCAATTTGTTGATGACGAAGCTCGTCGTAAAGGTACGGTCAATCCTGCGTACTCGATTTGGCTTCAGAAAGATCAGTTACTGTTATCGTGGCTTCAATCCACACTTTCGAGCGAAATTTTGTCGCGAGTGCTTGGATGCTCTCATTCGCATCAGCTCTGGGATCGTTTGCTCACTTATTTTCAAAAACAAACTCGTGCGCGTGCTCGTCAATTACGTGTTGAATTGCGTGCCCTAACTCTTGATTCACAATCTGTATCTGATTATTTGTTGAAGATTCGTATGGTTGTGGATGCTTTAGCCTCCATTGGAGATCCTATTCCCAGTTCACATCACATTGATGTTATTCTTGAGGGACTTCCCAGTGAATATGCTTCTGTTGTTTCCGTCGTTGAAAGTAAATTTGGTGATATGGATTTGGATGAAGTTGAGATTCTTCTCACTGCTCATGAACTAAGGCTAAACAAGTTCAAGAAATCAACTGTGCCTGATCTTGGCTCTCTAAACCTTACACACACAGCGCCTCAATCTACTTCCCCTGAGGCGCCTCAATCTGGCAGCACTGACTCTCCTAACCCTCAGGTGCCACCTTCTTATGTTGAACCTGAATATTCTAGTTTCAGAGGTGGTAGGTCTAATAGAGGAGGTCGTGGAAAAGGTAGAGGTGGCAGAAACTCCAATGTTCAATGTCAGGTGTGCTCCAAAGTTGGACATTCTGCTCTAAATTGTTGGCATCGGTTCAATCAACAGTTCCAACCTACTGTTCATCCCAGCAATCCTTACACTGCAACTCCATGGCTTGTTCCTCCAGTGCCTTATGGTCAATTTCCTGCTAATGTGTGGACTAGACCTCAAGCTCCTCAACCTAGGTCATCAAGTGCCTATCCTCCTCCAAGCACCTTCATTGCCAATACTGCTCCCTCTACATCAGCTGCTTCTTGGTACCCTGACTCAGGTGCTTCCTATCATGTCACCAATGATGCCAATAACTTGCAACAAGTTACTCCTTTTGAGGGACATGAACAAATATACATAGGCAATGGTCAAGGTTTGGTTATTAATTCTGCTGGTTCTAGTCAATTTTTATCTCAAAATCATCCACACACACCTCTCACTTTTAATAATCTATTACATGTGCCTTCAATCACCAAAAATCTCATAAGTGTCAGTCAGTTTTGTCGTGACAATCGTGTTTATTTTCTTTTCACAGCTGATACATGCTTTGTGAAATGTCAGGTCTCTAATGCTGTCCTGCTAGCTGGTAAAGTTGGTTCTGATGGGCTCTATGAGTTTCCAAGTCTGCTTAACGTTTCCAAGTCTGCCATGTCTCTAGATTCTTCAAATAAAATTGTACCTTCTATTAATTCTGTTAGTATTTCCCCTTCCTTATCAAATGTTTGGCATCTAAGATTAGGCCACCCCAATGTTAATACTTTGAGGTTGGTGCTACAAAATTGTAATCTCTCTTTCAGCAATAAAACTCATGAATTTTTCTGTTCTGCCTGTTGTATGGGCAAGGCTCATAGACTGCATTCACCATCCTCACACACCACTTATAATCATCCTTTAGAACTTGTTTACTGTGACTTATGGGGACCTTCTCCTCAACCCTCTACACAAGGGTTCACATATTATATATCCTTTGTTGATGCATTTTCCAAGTTTACTTGGCTATACTTACTGAAATCCAAAGCTGAAGCTCTTGGTGTTTTTAAACAGTTTAAGTCTCTTGTTGAACTGCAACTTGGCTTTTCCATTAAAGCTGTTCAGACTGATTGGGGTGGGGAATTTCGTCCTTTTAACAAATTTTTGACTGACTTGGGCATAGTCCACAGAGTTATTTGTCCTCACACACATCACCAAAATGGTGTGGTGGAAAGAAAGCACAGGCATATTGTGGATTTAGGTTTAACACTGTTGAGTCAAGCATCCTTACCTCTGACCTACTGGGATTATGCTTTTCCAACTGCTGTTTTTCTTATCAATAGGCTTCCCTCTGCAGCCATTCAATTTCAAGTACCCTATTCTATGTTGTTTCACACTACACCTGACTACAAATTCTTGAGAGTATTTGGTTGTGCCTGTTTTCCTTTATTGAGACCTTATCATTCCCACAAACTGGATTTTAGGTCTCAAGAGTGCTTGTTTTTGGGTTATTCCACTTCTCACAAGGGTACAAGTGTCTTTCTCCCTGTGGAAAATTATACATTTCCAAGGATGTGCTTTTTAATGAGTCCAGGTTTCCTTACGTTGAACTGTTTTCACCGCCTAGCCCTCCTACCAGCAGTGGTAACAGCCCTGCCACACAACATTGTGCATCTTCCTTAGAGTCACTTTTCTCTACTGTTTCTCTGCCTAAGCCTGTTCCTCTGACAGCAGTGCCCTTTTCCCCTGCTGTAGACATCTCACCTGCCTCTACTACCTCTCCAAGGCAGTCCGTCAGCTCTCCTGAGTCCACTCCTGCACCTGCAGTGTCTCCTTTGCCTCTCACACCACCCTCACTCCCCACAAATGCTGTACCTATTAACTCCAAACCTGTTAACCAACACCCTATGCAAACCAGGGCTAAATCAGGGTTCATTCAACCTAGACAGCATTTCACTTTGTTACTCACTCACACTGAGCCCAAATCTGTCAAACAAGCTCTCACTGATGATAATTGGAAAGCTGCTATGCAGTCTGAATTTGATGCATTGTGTAAAAATAACACTTGGTCTCTGGTCCCTCTTCCTCCCAACAGGCAGTCTATTGGTTGCAAATGGGTTTTTCGCATCAAGGAAAATCCCGATGGCTCAATCAGCAGGTATAAGGCTCGCCTGGTAGCCAAAGGCTTTCACCAGAAACAGGGTTTTGATTTCAATGAGACCTTCTCCCCTGTGGTAAAACCAGTAACCATCAGACTCATCCTCACCATGGCTCTCACACATAAGTGGTCAATCCAGCAGCTTGATGTTAATAATGCCTTCCTCAATGGGCTGCTCCATGAAGAGGTGTATATGGATCAACCCCAGGCTTTATTACCTCTGATTCTTCTCTGGTGTGCCGGCTACACAAAGCTCTTTATGGCTTAAAACAGGCCCCTAGACAATGGTTTGAAAGACTACAGGCAGCCCTGCTCAAGTTGCAATTTAAACCCAGCAAATGTGATCCCTCCTTGTTCATCTTTGCCTCCCATGGCAGCACTGTTTACTTGTTAGTATATGTTGATGATATAATCATCACTAGCAACAATACTACTCTGCTCACCTCCATTATCAACAAACTCAACTCTGATTTTTCCCTCAAACATCTTGGTAATTTGGATTATTTTCTTGGCATTGAAGTCAAGCCTTCTGCTCAAGGATCCATGTTTCTCACTCAAACCAAATATGTTAGAGATTTACTGCAGAGAACTAACATGGCTGGCTCTAGTTCTGTAACCACTCCTATGCAGTCCTCTTGTAAACTCACCAAACTTGGGTCACCTGCCCTTGCTGATCCATACATGTACAGGTCTGTTGTTGGTGCCCTCCAATATGCCACTATCACCAGGCCTGATATTGCCTATGCAGTCAATAAAGTTTGTCAATTTATGTCTCATCCTCTAGAATCACACTGGGTTGCTGTCAAACGAATTCTACGGTACCTCCAGGGCACTATTCAGTATGGGCTTCATCTGTCCCCTTACACTTCCTCTAGTCCTCCCTCTCTTCAAGTCTTTTGTGATGCTGACTGGGCCTCTGACCCAGATGACCGAAGAAGCACCTCTGGTGCAGCCATTTATTTTGGAGGCAACTTGGTCTCTTGGTGGTCTAAAAAGCAACCTGTAGTTGCTAGGTCCAGCACAGAAGCTGAGTATCGAAGCTTAGCTCAAGCCACTGTTGACCTACTGTGGCTTCAGACTTTATTATCTGAACTGTGTGTTTCTACTCAACAGCCCTTGGTGCTCTGTGACAATCAATCTGCAGTGATGCTGGCACATAATCCCATCATGCACTCGCGGACTAAACATATGAAGATTGATCTCTTTTTTGTTCGAGAAAAGGTTATTGCAAAGCAAATCAGAGTTGCTCACATTCCTGGTGTGGATCAAATTGCGGATGCCCTCACTATGCCTCTTTCTTCTACAAAGTTCCTGGAACTTCGGCACAAACTCAGAGTTGCTAACAGTAGCTCCCCTTGAGTTTGTGGGGGGGGGGGTATTAGAGTATAACTAAGAGAGAGAGGTTAAGTCTAGTTTACCTTGTAATGACTGACATGTGTCAAGTCTCAGCAACAGGTAACCTGCTGTAGCAGGTCACACAGTTGCTACTATAAATGCAACTGTGTGCTACTGTTTGTAAATAACTCATAACAGAATTCTGTTATAACAGATAATGAAAAGTTCTTCACTACTATGAATTCTAATATCCGACAATTATAAACACTAAAAAAATTTCATGCTAAACTTCACCATGTTTTCATTAAACACACCACACAATCCAACCATCACATAATAACCACCATTTCAAACTCATAAACACTACATACAAAACCATATAAACATTCCAACATCTTTTCACTTTAACACTTCATACCACCCTTTTTATCTCACTTAAAAAAAAAATTAATACCGAAAAGTAAGAAAGACAAAAAGATTGTTTTTCAACATGAAGACTCTGTAAATCTTCACTCTCTCAATTAAAAAACAAAATAGAATAAGCAAGAGGAAAGCGTGAATGATCTTTACATGAGTCCAACTTACTCCCTCTCACGCATACTCTCATTAACATACAACTTATTCCATCTTCCATTTATCATCATCACAAGCATATACAAACTTTCCACCATTTTTTACCTCACCTCCAAGCAACACCATGCAAACTTTCACCATTAACACCACGTTAACAACCATGTGAAATTCCACACTTCCTACAACATAACTCAACCACAACAACAACCGAAACTTCAATGTACTCCTCCGTATGAAAACCAAAAAATACCACGCACACCAATAGAATGACGCCGACGTCCTCCATACTAATGTGTCACTCATGTCACCCGCAACCGCCTCCATTCAAATCTCCTTCCAAATCGAAACCTCCATTGTTCGGTAACCGTTTTTCCTTCATCTCTTTTAAATGCTTTTGTTAGTTTTGGAGTTTTTTTAGTTTAGGCCATAATATTGGGATGTTTTCTTTTTTGTTTGAGAATTTTTTATTTATTTAAAAATACTTGTTTGTTTTGTTAACAAATATAGATAGGCGTGAGAGGAGGGGGTGTCGTCGCCTCTGGGTCGGTCGACCGCCTCTGGCCGGCCGACCGCCTCATGTGTTTTAAGATAAATCTACACGAGAGAGATGGTTTAGGTTGAAGAAGAAGAATTTATATTCTTCTGCTTTTCTTTTTATTACGATGAGATAATAGGAAGAAGAGAAGTGTTTTTTTTGTCTTTATCCAAGGTAATGTGTCAAGACGTGATTAGGGGGTTTTTGAAATTAAAAAAAATGTTGCTCTCTCTCTTTCCAAAATACATCGCCTCCCTCTTATTGTTTATTCATTTTTCTTTTATTTCTATTTAATTTATTATGGATTAGGGTTTTAGAAGAGAGTGGACCTTGAACTCTCTTTTCTTTGCACACTCCCACTTTATTATTTTTCACCCTCTATTGTGTTGTTGTTGTTTTTTAATTTTTTTTTAACTTTATATTTATGTATGAATGTTGAATAAAAGTTTTTTTTTAAATCATATTTGATTAAAAATTCAAAAGTATTATTAGAGAAATGTTTCTTAATTTTTTTAATATAATACTCATTTTCTTTAAAAAAAACAAGTCATTTAATTTTATTATTTACCTTTATTATTGTAATTTATTATTTATTTATTTTCTTTATTTGTCCTAGCTAAATAACAAATATATAAATGAATAAAAAAAGAATAAAATCAAAATCTTTAAAAACAATAAAAAATACTTGGTCAACACCAAATTCCATTTTCAAAAACATTTGGTCAACACCAAGTTTCTACCATTCAACTCCAAACTCATTTTAACCATTTCCACTCAATTTCGCTTCACCGTCAACCATTTTCAAACCATTTCATATTTCCATGCGTAACACAAATAAAATGCTTGATCCAACATCAAGTCATTTTCCAAATAAATTCAAAAGTGACTAATAAACAACTTTGACCATTTCAAAATTGAAAGAAAAAGACTACCTAAGTGAAATGTTCAGTCATAGTCCCAAGTGTTAGACCCAAGTTGTAAGAGCTTGCAAGTCATAAATACTTATCTTTCGCTAAAATTTCAAATATGTCTCCCTTTCTCAATAAATTAGAAGAAAAAGACTACCTGGATGAAAGGTTCAGTCATAGTCCTGAATGCTAGGCCAAAGTTGTAAGAGTTTGCAAGTCATAAGCGTTCATCTTTTCTTCAGAATACTTGTAAATATTAAAACCTTTTTCATAACAAAATTGGAAGGAAAAGACTACCTAGATGAAACGTCTAGTCATATTCCCGAGTATTAGACCCAATTTGCAAGAGCTTGCAAGTCATAAATACTCCACTTCAAACCCAAATATACATCAAACACATTCAAACTTTTTTTCCTCTTGGAACAACTTTCAAACCCTTTTTTTTAAACGAACACTTCATCTACCAATTGGTGGACGATGCAAAATAATGCTTCATCCACCAATGTGTGAGTTGAGATATGTGAAGTTTTCTCATGAATATTGATATGTGGATATCCATTCAATGTGATGCAAACGTGCACTCCTCATCTGTTTTGGGTAGCAAACAATGTTTTTTCTTCGATTGTGACACAACAGCTTTCACTAAAATAGACCAATAAACAAATATTTTCTACCTAGAACTACGTAGCCTTGAGTTCTCCATCGTACCCGGAGATACGTATGAGCGAGATTAAAAGTCTTGTCAGGCACCCTAATAAAAATAAACTTTTTTGTCCTATTCTTTTTCCTTCTTAATAACTCGAGAAGTCTAAAATTTCAAAGCAAACGCTAACACGCACAACTAACCAAATGGTTTCCGTTGAGTACAACAGACGTGAGGTGTGCTAATACGTTCCCCTTGCATAATCGACTTTCGAACCCTGATTTGATTGCGACGACCAATAGTCTTAATTGTTCTTTTAGGATTTTTATCGATATTTTCCCTTTTCCCTCTTTAGAGAATAAATAAAGTTCGGTGACGACTATGTTAAGTCCATCCAGCAAGCGTGCGATTGCGTTTCGCGAGCGTTGTATTCTCATTTTTTTGAGGTACGGCAACTAGGATGGACTATGCCTTTGTCGTCCGTTCTTTGTCACTTTGATCAATGAATGCGATATTATTTAGATACTCAGGGGAATATAATATTTTTTGGAACATGTGTATAATAGTAAATTTATTTATATATATTTTAAACATTTTTAATCACTATATAGATAATGTATAATATGAATAATGAAAAATAAGTAGAATTGATCAAATGTAATCTTAATATATCAAAATGATAGGTAAATAAAAAAGACCATTTTAATAAAATGTTGAACTTCTTTTCGTGAGGGCATAATCAAGAGTAAGCTAAGGGTATTTATTGGTTTTCTTGGGACTTCCTGTCTATGCGTAATAATGAGGGATGCCTGCGTTCCAAAATTCTTAGTGCCTTAAGTTATGCTAGTCTTAGTATACAAGCTTGGAAGTTCATGACTAGCCCATATAATTTGATCACACTTTGACCACGCGCCTCTTCAAAGCTAAAGACTGTCCTAATTGTGTTTTTTTATCAACTCAACCAATAGGCACAACCGTAACCATGAGTGAGGTAGTATTTGGAATTCCAAGTTTAATGTTAGAGGTGAATATAAGTGGAGTATAAGGTCTAGTGAGTCTATCATGGGTTTGGATCAACAATGGCTCTATGGTAGAGCTTTGATTAATAATACATGGAAAAGCAACCCTTTAGTAGCCAATTTGAAAGTTTATGATATAATTCTAAATAATGGTAAGCGGAGAAACAATAGCGTGATTTACACTATGTTTGAATGAAATGAAGCGACACAAATTCTTCAAACCCCACTTTTTAAAGTTATTCAGGATGACAAAATCGTATGAGAGTTTACAAAGAATGACATATTTTTAGTTTGAAGTGTCTATCATTATTGTATAGATGAGTCTATTGATAGAATCAATCTACGAATTAGCGAAAAGTGGTTGCTTATTTGGTGTGCTAAGATCCCTACAAGGATTAAAACTTTCTATGGAGACCGTGCATAAATTATGTGTTTAATGTCCAACTAATTATCCTCAACTGAGAATATTTATGATCATGCATACTAGATGTTGATGGAGAAATGCACAACACTTCTGACCAACAACTACAACCGAAGCTCGAGACCTACACATGTCGTTTAGACAAAGCCTTGTGTAAGAAGATTCAGATGTAATATCAATGCATCTTTCTCAATGGTCCATAATAAGGTAAAAATTGAAGCTTGTATAAGAGATGAAGACGGACAATTTATATTACCTTGAATGATGTGGTTTTCTCCTATTATAAATGTTGATGCAAGAGAGGTTTCGAGTCTTCTTTCAACCCTCAAATGGGTACACTACCTCAACCTTAATGAAGTGAATCCGATAATATGAACAATCAACAAGTGAATTCCTTAATTTTTAATGCTATTATCACTTAAGTTGACATTTGTTAACACTTCATTTCATGAACTTCCATGACCGAATTTTTACGAGGCAAGTTAATGGCGTTGCTTATTGATATACAACATGTATTCAATTTTTTGTTAATAATGACACGAGTTAAATTTTTTCCCGTAAAAGAATTCCTCCCTAGTCATAAACATTATTTAAAGGAAAAAAATGGTTAATAATACATGTAAAATATAAACATAGTTTCAAATTACTAGACTACATACATTTTATTATTTTTTAATTAACTTTAATTAATATTACTAATTATTTATATTAGAATACAAAAGTTCAATATTAAAAGATAATTTAATATTAATTATATCTAAAATATACACATTAATTACTATATATATTCTTCATATATCTAAATATGCAACCATGTTTATAAAAAAGAACATAATAAAAAAAATTTTTTTTCTTTTTTAAAAATATATTTTAATATTACACTACTTCTATATAAGCAATTAAATAAATAAATAAATAAATGTAGCCTAAATTTCATACATTAATTTTGTTTATATTTCAGAAACAATTATGTAAAAATTTATTTACTAATTTTGAGAGTATAAATTTGATTTGGCCCCTCACAATTCTCTTGCTGTACAACCCAGTTTTTAACAAAAATTATATTTAAATTAGTCACTGACATTATTATCAAATGATAAAATTATTATATTTGTTATAACAACTAAATGATAATAATAATAAAGGAAATAATTTGTTCACATAAATGTCAATGAACAATTTGAATAATATCGTGACAAAAAAGAAATGAATATTATACCGACCTATAAAGTGAATATTATTTTTTATTGATTTTTTTGTTGATATTATGAGAAATGAATTGAATCTTTAATCAATATTTAGAGAGGTTACTTAACGTAGATGACGTTTGCATTTTCAGACAAAGAAACTTAAAAAAAGAAAAAAGACATGCGTAGCGCAGTCAGAGGAATAAAAAAAACTCATATTCCATTTACCAACTCGGATTCCACCTGACTCAGCGCTTACTCAGTTGACTCGTCCCTTCACCGAAAATCCAAAACTCATACCGGCGAGTATGTCGTCACCGGAGGGAAAACGATTAGAGGAAGAATTATCGTACCCAATTCTGATAGCAGAACGAGTTCGCTTAGCGATTGAAGAAACCGACTCATTCAAACTCGAGTGTTCCGAAGTCTGGAAACAAGTCGAACGCCTCCTCCAAATGCTCCGAACGGTTGTCCGATTCACCGCCACTTCGCCGCTTTACGAGCGTCCCGTCCGACGCGTAACAGCCGATACGGCGAAGAATCTAGAGCGCGCTTTGACTTTAGTCCGAAAGTGTAAGCGCCGTAGCATCCTCCACCGTGTTGTTACCATCGTCAGCGCCGCGGAGTTTCGGAAAGTTCTGAGTTACCTTGACGCCTCCGTCGGAGATATGAAGTGGCTCTTAAGCATCCTTGACGGCGAAGGTGGAGTAAATTTGGCGCTTCCTCCGATTGCGAGTAACGACCCTATTCTTTCATGGGTATGGTCTTTTATTGCTTCGATTCAAATGGGTCAATTGAATGATAAAATTGAAGCGGCGAATGAACTTGCTTCATTAGCACAAGATAATGATAGGTATCAGAAGATTATTGTTGAGGAACAAGGTGTTCCACCCCTTTTGAAGCTTCTGAAAGAAGCTGCTTCACCTGCTGCTCAAATTGCAGCTGCTACTTGTTTGTGTCATTTGGCTAATGATTTGGAAAGGGTTAGGGTTATTGTGAATGAAGTTGGAGTTCCTGCTGTTGTGCAGGTTCTTGCCGAGTCGCCAATTAGGGTTCAAACCCTAGCTTCTAATTTGGTTGCTAGGATGGCTAGACATGATCCTGTTGCACAGGAGGATTTCGCGAGGGAGAACGCGATTAGACCGCTTGTTACGCTTTTATCGATGGATACTACTGTGGATGAGCAGCTGGGTAATAATGGTAGGCAGAGTATTCATTCTATTTTTCAGATTAATAAGGAGTTAGGGAAGAAGACTGATTATATGTCTGGTAATAGTAGTAGACAATTTGCGAATTCGTATTCCAATTCCTATCATTATACCGAGGGGAGTAGCCGTGGAGGGAATTATAGGAAGGAGAGGGAAAATGTGGATCCAGTTGTGAAGCTTCAGCTTAAAATTAGCTGTGCCGAGGCATTGTGGATGCTTGCGGCGGGGAGTGTGTCGAATAGTAGGAAGATAACTGAGACTAAAGGGATGCTTTGTTTGGCTAAGATTATTGAGAAGGAACAGGGAGAGTTGCAGCAGAATTGTTTGATGACTATAATGGAGATAACGGCTGCGGCTGAGTCTAATGCCGACCTTCGACGTGCTGCGTTTAAGACCAACTCACCTCCTGCTAAAGCTGTTGTGGAACAGCTCTTAAGGATAATTAAAGAGGTTGACAGTCCGTCAATGCAAATTCCGGCGATAAAGTCTATTGGTTCGTTGGCTAGAACGTTTCCTGCTAGAGAGACTCGAGTAATTGAACCCCTTGTAGCACAGCTGAGTAATAGAGACATGAATGTAGCAGATGAAGCAGCCATTGCTCTTACCAAGTTTGCGTGTCCTGATAATTTCTTATACATTGAGCATTCTAAGAAAATAATCGAATTTGATGCAGTCCCAGCAGTGATGAAGCTTTTGAGGAATAACGATGTTAACCAGATGTATCATGGTCTAACTCTCCTTTGCTACCTTGCACTACATGCTGGGAGCAGTGAGTCCTTGGAACAAGCAAGGGTGTTGTTGGCTCTAGAGGGTGCAGATAAAACAATTCTTCCTCAGCATATAAGGGATTTGGTATCCAAAGCAATTGTACACCTCAATTTGTATCATGCTGGAAGGAATTCTCAACCATTGTCATATATGCCTTGAGCACAAATTCATCTAGTTTGCGGAACCTTTATTATAACAGGTTCATCGGTTATACTATTGAATTGGTTGCATCTTGCCTACTGGTTGGGAATTGAGGGGGGTTTTATTATTATGTAGAAAAGAAACAAAGAAAATACTTTAGTTTTTCAGCTTGGGCTGGTTTTTATCCCTTTTCCCTCATGAAACTAGTTAATGGGGTGGAGGTTATGCAGAGATTATGTATAATGGATAATTTACTCTTAGTGATTCAAATTTGTTTTTGTGTACTTATTTTGTTCTTCAAATATGTTCTTGATAGTGCAAATTTTTATGGTAGGATAGAATTGTTTGAGGATTTATTCAGTTACAGAATGTGCAGCGCGACTTTGCCATTTGATGTATTTTAACCAGTTTACTGTTTCTGATCTACCAATGGGCAAGACATCAACTGTGTGTTTTTTGTTAACTGAAATGTGCTTTGTTCATCAGTTTTTGGAATCGGATGTTGACAGATAAGATTCACCCCTTCGTAATAGAAGAAGATGATGAAGACGATATGATCATTGTGGGATAAACTTCTTATACAATAGCAGGAATTGGTCATTTCCTTTTGTGTCTACTTGTATTGTATGCAGAGTGAACATTGGGGCAGGCCAGATATGAAGGAGATAGTTTGCAGCTGACCTCGACATTCTATTGGTTTGTTTTAATGTGATATTAATAATTTTGTATTTTTAAATTATTTTATATAGGCAAAATAAATATTAATTAATGATAGGTGAAAAAAATTTAAAAAATAATAATTTTGAGTTAAATAATGAATATTTGATCTTTTGGATGTGAAAAGATGTGAATAATTTTTGTAAGTGACCTATCACTCCATATCTTGCTAATAAGATTCATGTTTGAGTTTTTTCTCAGTTCGCAAGACCCGTAAAGAAAGGTTCAAGATCGAACCTCAAGAAGAAAGATACACTGAGAGAAAGATGCATTTAGCCGGTAGATATTCATTATAACGAGAAGTGGAATTTTTTTCCCTCCAGGATATCAATCAATATTTGATTTGTATAATGTGCCATATCACATGCGAACAGTTTCAAACTCTCTTAGTATATAAGGATAAATCGTGTCATTTTAAGTATTCAAATTTATTCTCACTTATACATTTCTTTTGATTTCTCTCATTGACTTGGGCGTTTGAGTGTTAACCTTGCAAGTCAGTCATTTTTCCACCGCATTAGAAGTATAGATCCATCGTAGCATTACACAGCTTCACAACCTCACAATTTATTTCTAGTTCCTAACCGAACACTGGGTCCGTGTGTAAGAAACGACTTCTAATTCCCGTTAATTTCACAAAAAATCATCGTTTTTTCATCAAAGATCCAAATCTTTTTTTTAAAGTTTCAACAGCCGTCTTCCTTGAAGTTTCAATTTCATCTTCCTACAGATCTATCATCAGGTACATCAAGCATGGTGACAATTAAAGTCACTCTATCTGTTGTCTAACGGGAAGTAGCTAGAGCTCTGTCTCTTCCTTTTCCTCCTTCGACAAAAGATAACCCCGCTCTAGTGGTATCTCCTTTTGAACCTGCACAACGAAACTCCCTTCCACCAAGAGTTGGACAAGGAACATTGCATGCTCTTTCGTTCTTTAAATCCATATAGTAGTCTGACTATGGCAAATCATAATGTCGTACCCCAAATTTTGACCATCCTATTCGTCCTTACCACTAACTTAGGATGCAGGTCACTAACATATTCAGATTCCCATACATGCCATCTGGTCAACTCAAATGACCTGAAAAGTCAAAGGAGGATCATTTTGACTTTTCTAAACCCTAATCTTATCCTGATTAATTACTAATTTTTGTTAGTTGTTAGATTAATTAGGTCAACATTATCAAGTGAATTAGATAGTGATTAATAAAATTAGTGATTTTTGATTAATTTATGATATTAAGTTGAGGTTATTAGTAATTAGGTTAATTAGATTGATAAAATATTGACTAATGTTATTGATTAAGTAATTAGATATTTGATTAATTTATAATTATTTATTTGGATTAATAGATTAATTAGATTAGATTTAATTAAGTGATTAAATTAGGTTAGATTAGTTTATACTAATAATTTAATTGGGGCAATGTTTGTTAAGATATCACTGATTTGTTTTGTTTTAGACTAATTCAGGCCCTATTCCAATAGGGTCAACCAAAAGACCCAAACCCATAATCCAGTTGGATCAAGCATGATCTAAAATCGACCCTCCAAACCAGGTTAAATCCATGACCCAGGTCCATCTCCATCACCCCCAATGTCCAACCCAAAATCCTAATTCACGCAATTGGAAATCAGAAACGGATCAAAATGCAGTGAGTACAATTTTTCTTTTTTTACAAATACATTCCAACGATTGAATTTACATTAGAATCAGTCTCAATACATCAAATCTCAAAACCTAATTCTAATTCTAAATCAAATCTTAAAAATAATCAGAAATACAATCAAATCTGAATCAAGTTACATATCAATCAAATGAAAAACTCCCTAAAATAATCAATCAAATTAATTTCTAAACCTAAAAAACTAATCTATTAAAACCTAAGTCTAAGTTTGAATTGAGGAGAAGAACCCTGGAGAGAAAAAAACTTCAACGCTGTTGCGATCTCCAAAACCTTACAAAAACTTTATTGGATTTTGATGCTTAAGGTTTCTCATTGAAACCATATGTTATCCAAGCTTGACCTCACATCCACACAAAAAAGAAGAAAAAGTTTAGACGAGGAAAGAGATAGCAACCAAAGGGGAAAGTAGAGTCAGAAGAATAAAAGAACAAAAGACTTTACCTTTACAGGAGAACTCCTCCTCTTTGAAGGTTGGACACACAGTCTCCTTGTTCTTGATATATTTACTTATGTTTATTGCTTGCTTGTTTATGATATATGTCTGATGGTGTTTGCATAATCTGGTTGGGTAATAGGGGTAACATAAACGATTTAGGGTTTTGTTTGGGTCTTGAGTTTTTGTTTTGGTTTTGTGTTTGGGATCATTGATTGTTGATAAGGAGGTCTGGATCTATGAATGAATGGTGTTTGCATCGAGTTTAGGTTCGATCTGAAGGGTTTATGGAAAACTAGGGTTATGGTGCTTCATCGTTAGGGTTAGGGTTCATCCTAAGAACCATAGGGTTCATCCAAAGTAGGGTTAGGGTTCTTCCCATAACCCATAGGGTTCTTAGGGTTCCTAAGGGATGGCCTAGGGTTCATGGGATATTTAAAGTTTTTGATGGGTCGTTGGGGTTAGAGATGAACTCCGGTTAAAGTTCAACCTGAGGATATGGGTTTTAGTGGCAGCTGTAGCTTCGGTCTTCTTTTGTGGTGGACCTCACCGGACTGGTCCACCATCAACCATCACCAAAATTAAAAACAAGGACATGATTTCAAAGTAAAAATGGCACTGAGCTCGAATATGGCCTCAATTCACTCTAACTCCAAGTATATTGAGAGATACATGGAGTTGAAATTTGAGGTACATGAAATGAGTTGCTTCGATTTGGCCTCAAAGCAACTCAATCTTCTTGCCTACATTGGTAGGACTTCAGACAATCAAAGAATCAATAGAATTGAGCAAGAATTTGAGAGAATCGAAGAGATCAAAATTTCTGGAAAATACCTTCAATGGAGGTCTGGATTCAACTGATCTTGATCTTGCTTGTGCTTGATCTCACTCCACTTGCTTGCAGAAGAAGGATTGGATGCTTACAAGGTTGTGGATTCCTGGAGATTTGAATTTCAAAACAGTGGAAATTCAACCTCAAATTCAAATAAATTTCTCAGGTTTAGCCTTTGCAAAGTGAGGGTTAGAGATGGGGGATCAAAGATGGCGCGAATGTTCATTGCTGAGCATATGAGGCTCTATTTATAGTTGAAACCATTGATATTTGCACATTTGAAATCACTTTCCAAATTTGGTCATTGATGATGCATGGGTGCATGGGCGCGCATATGCCCATAAAATCATTGCCATAAGTCCACAAATGAATGTTAGATATTCTGAGTTCAACTTGGATTGCAAGGCAAGTGTGCATTTGGATTTGAAGTTTGATCTTTGCCAAGTGATGACACCATATTCATGACATGCGCAGCCTATGCATTCCTTGTCCAAAATGAATGAATTTAAGCTTTTTGGAAAGGTGAGATCAATAGGAACAACTTTTATGTTCAACATTTTTTTCATTTGGAGCTTGGAACTTGGAGAAATTTGAGGTGGAAGTTTGGAAATTTTTGACATATCAAATTTTTTCTAAGTGTCAAGCCATATGTCTCAATATTCCACCTTGCTTAACTTTTTATATGAGATTCAAATGAGAAATGTGTCTTCATAAAAGTTGTATATCTTTCAAAGACCTTCAAAATGGTCACCAATTTCATGTCATTTGGATTTGAAATGATAGAGTTATGCATTTTTAAAGTTTGGAAAAATCACTTGGGCAATGGTATAGGTCAAAAGTGACCTATAATGTAACCTCATATCACATGCTCAAAAAAGTTGAATTAGATCCCACTCCAAACATAAAAGTTGAAGTATACACATTGAATTTTTTACTATGCAACTTGGAAGTCTTTCATCTCATAAAAATTGAGCAAGTTATGGCCTTGGGAAGTTGACTTTCAAATTAGGGTTTAGACAAAATGACCTATAATGTTTCAACATAGAAAATGATTTTCAAAGAAAAACTAGCTCTAGGTATCAACATGAAAGTTGTTTGGAATGTCATTTAGAGTAATTTTTATCTTGGAATCATTTTCATAATGTGAAAATTGTAGGAGATAGGGTCTAGGGAGACCCAATTTTGATCAAATGAATTCATGTGGCCAACCACCATCAACCAACTTGCTAACTTCCAATTCTCTTGACTTTCTTGGCTCATGGTAGATCATATATGCATAAGATGATGAAATTTGAAGTGTCCCTTGAGGAATTTGATCAATTGGTGAGATAGCTTGTTGGAGAAGTTACTCAAGATACCAAGTCAAACTAGGGTTTCCAAGGCAAATCACCCCCAAACTCTTGAAGAAAACTTGATCAATATAACATGTAGAGAACATTGTGACTCATATATGATGTTCATAACCATTCTTGAATCAATCCATGGTTGTGCTCTTTGTTCATGAGGGTCTCAAACCCTAGATGTGAACTTGATGAATAAATGGAATCATGCCATTCCTACAAAAGAGTTAGACAAATGCAAAGACATATTTTTGGTATTTTGGTTAGTGAAATGATAAAATACAAGTATGATATAATCACAAGGTACTTGGTGATCCCTCCCAAAACAAACCCAATGAAAGAGGGGAAAGGAGGATGTCAAGGTATGATCCCAATGCTAGTGCTTATGATGAAATTGCATGAGGGATCTTAGGGTCAAAATTGGGGTCTTACAGCTGTCCCTATTTAAGGACATTCTAACTGAGGAGGTGAAGGTTAAAATCTTAGGCTCGACTCAGTAGAATGGGCTTAAATAACAACATAGAGAAATAAATTTTGGTCCCTAAGAGACCTCATGATGCATATGACATGAATGCAAAAGTTAATGCTCTGTGAGGAGATATTTCCACAAAGGAAAAAGAAATCAGAGAGACCGAAAATCCGCAGGAGCACAATGCATTACGTAAGGAAAACTTACTGGGGAGATAGAGACTTAGGGAAAAAAGGAGTTATGCGTAGGCCAGGCTACGACTTAAAACTACTAGGGGACTAGAGGGATTCCACACAAACATGGAAAAGACTCAGCCGGGGTGTAGCGGGGTATTCGTTACCATTAGAAATATTGACTAAATCCAAGGTAAACCATACAAGTCGAGTCGCCACCGCACTTCTATTTATCCGAAGGAATGGTTAGAAAGCGAACAAAAACCTAAAAGTTTTAACAAAAATTAGTAAAAGAAACAGAGATCTGGGTAAGGGGATTGGTTATGCAATGGGAAGGTGTTAGGCACCCAAAACATCCTAGGTACTCCTAGGGAGCCCTTTTCATACTTGTCGCAAAGGTTGTTGTTTTGTGAAAAATTTGTTTGTGCAAACATGATTGAAGAGATGAGAAAAGAATATACAAGTTTATTTACATTTTGTATTTGGATGGATAAACCCATTGCCTACGTACCATCTAAAAATAGATTAGGATCAAAACCTCGTAGTTCGGGGTAAAAATCTCAAAACAAGTTAGTGAATTGATTGGTCCAAAAGCCTTAAGGTCTTTTGTTATCAAAGGGAGAAAACTCAACCAAACCACAAATCCACCATGTGAGGATAACTTCAACATGCTAGTGAGGGGTTAACCCTATAATAAGCATGGAAAACTCATTGTCCATCACTAAGGATATAAGTGAGTATTACATCTACCACAAAGATAACTCAAACATAATAGCTAAAGGTTATGGAAAATTTGATTAAGAAGGTGGCCATTGGAACCACAAAAGACATTTAAATGGGTTATATTTACCAATTAAAGGTATGTACAAAAATGATCAAAGTTGACTTAAGGATTCAATTCAAAATAAGTATTGTGAAAAGAAAGTTTGAAAATAAAAAGCATAAGGCTTAGGTTTCTAATGTTTGAAAACAATAGTTAAATGTTTGCACAAAAAGTTTTGGCTTGGGTTAGAGTGGAGAGAAGAAGAAGAAGAAGGGATAAGTCCTAAATAAAGCAAAAAGGTGAGGGAAGAAGGAACAAAACCACCAAGGAGTTCCTCTCTTGAGATCATATTGATGATCCAAGTAGCTCCCATCCTTTGGAATAAGCAACCACAAAGCATAAGCAATCAAACAAGTCTCATAAGAGATCCTCAATGTATCTTGTATCTTCCACTTGGATGAACATGGCAATGGTCCTCCAATTAAGCTCAAATGGAAACTCCTAGCACAAAAGCACACACATCAAAAGTTCTATGAAGTAAAACAAGAATGGACAATAGTGAGTTTAGAGATTTGGTCCTTCCAATCCATCTTCATCATTAAGGTCCGTTTACTCCAATTTTGCATAAGGAAAGTCCTATAATCTAAGTCCAATTCTCCATTTCTTTGCATAGGGGAAGTCCTAGAAACTAAGTCCATTTCTTTGCATTTGGTCCACAACAATCAAAACAAAAACACAAGCACAATAATATATACACAATTATGTGCTCAAGTGAGCAAAAGGCAAATGGCATTAACATAAACATGTGCTCAAGTGAGCAAAGAGAAAAGCAAATGGATAATATGTGCAAGAATAGTAAATTGCATAAAAGTAAATTGCATAAAGTAAATGTTAATTGTCAATGGTTAGTGTGCCATAAGGCAAATTTAGCGCTATGTTAAGCAATCGTAATTGGACTTATGTAGAAGTCACAACTATCTGAGGCCGGTCAATAATAATGTAGGCAACAAACACAAGTTAGGAGTCTTGATTAGTGAACCAAGTCCCAACAACTTGCCATGCCAAAAAGAAAATGAGAATTGATCTTGTATTGGTTTAAGCCTTTTGCATGATTTAGAAGACAACTTATCCTTAATGCAAAGCCATTCACTTGATCAATTGATCAAGATGAATTAGATTTGAATCAAGGAAGATTAAATCTCCCTAACCAATGCTAACTTATCAACCTTCAACTCATTGATCAAAAAGAAAATAAGAAGGAGAAGAAGAAGGAGATGGATAAGAGAAATGGAAATGGCAAAATTAAAGTGCATTAAATGAAATGACATGTACCAATCCTCATATGTTGACCAATAACATTGAAAGTCAAGGTCAAACAATCAAAAACAGAAGTGAGATGAAGATTGGAAATCAAGAAATGAATAAAATATTTTTGACATTTTTAATATTTAAAATTAAACTTGAATTAAAATAAAAGAAAAGGTCAAACTTCAAAATTACTTCAAATCAACCTTGAAAGGTCCAAGTAATTTATCCTAAGTTCAACAAGGTCAAACAAAGTTTGAAAAAAAAATTCAGCATTTTTAAAAGTCAGAAACTATTTTTAATCAATTAAAAATGAATAAAAATAACCTAATTGAACTAAAATCTCAAATAAATCTCAAATCAATTCAAAAATTGATGAGAATATTTTTCATAGATCCATCATCATTCAAATAGGTTAGGAAAATATTTTTGCATTTTTTGAATATCAAAAACTATTTAAAATGAATTAAAAGTAACCAGAAAAGAGAAAATTCACAAAAAATATCAAATACAAAAATAAAAATATTAAAAATCAGAAATAGAAACTAGAATTTCTTTGGAGACTAATGCAATTGGTCCCATAGTTTTTGGATTAAAAATGAGAGAGATATTGATTTTTGAAATAAAATGGAATTAATGGAAATAAAAACAGAAAATAGAAATGGCAAAAAACGAGAGCCCTTGGATCTGAGCTCATTAATTGAGCTAGCAGATCCAAGGATCTAGAAGCGCGTGCCTATTGTAGTCCACGGTTAATGCAATCACATGGAAAATAATAAAAAGTCATAACAATGAAGGATCTAGATTAGATATGGAAAATAGATCAAACGGCCAGGAATGGATCTGGCAATGATGAAGCCATCGGAGCTACCTTCTTCTCCGGTGAGCTTGCAGTTTCCGGCCACCATAGCAGACAAACAAAGCTTAACCAAATCACACGATCTATACATCATTGGAAAGCTAGGATGATGTACATCATCCCTGTACCATCCATTTTCACTATAGATTTCCATGGTGTGAGAAATCAGAGGTTGAAAAATCTGGTGTTCATCATGAACTCAATGGATTTCAAAAATTGAATGCATAAACACGATGCCTCTATTGAGAGGACTTCAGCCAACACAAGATCCAAGCAAATAGGTCAATGGATGATGAGATTCGAAGAAAATACCAGTTGAAGTGTAAGCTTGAATTCTGGTAACTTGAGCTCGAATCCTTGCTTTCTTTACCAAAACAGAAGATCAGTGAGATGAATGATGAAGGTTTAGAAGCTTAAGATCCAAGAACTCAACCAGATGAAGTTGAATTTTGGATCTGAAAAATTTGAGAAAAATGAAATTGCTTCTTTGGTGAGAGGTTGGGTTTTGATTTCTGCAGCACTTCAGGTTGAATCAGGTGTGAGATTTGAATGGCATAGGGTCTCTATTTATGGAGGGAAAGGCAAGGGAATGATGAAATGATCCGTGTGCATGAATTTGGATACCACTTGCATGGGCTTGCATGATCATGCAAAAGGCCCAAAAACAATGCAAAATGCAATCTGAGCTCAAATGCCAAAGGTTTGGACGTGCAATCTGCTCTGAATTGGCTTGTGCATCAAGAATTTATGTGCATTCCATAAT
The DNA here is from genome assembly GCF_024323335.1 of Lathyrus oleraceus. Classification (NCBI taxonomy): domain Eukaryota; kingdom Viridiplantae; phylum Streptophyta; class Magnoliopsida; order Fabales; family Fabaceae; genus Lathyrus; species Lathyrus oleraceus. The sequence continues at coordinate 311,405,868 of NC_066580.1, forward strand.
TTTTACCTAAACATTCACCTCTTCGAAAATACCATTTAGAAAATCCAAACATAGGCATGTGGGTAATGGTTGGAAAGGTCTTTGTATAAGAAACAAATGTTATGTTGGACAAAAACTCATTTGAAGTGTGGAAGTTTATGAAATTTGAGTTTAAAGTGTGATGTGCAAAACATGTCAATGCAAGGTTTCTAAATTTGGCCAATTTTCAAGCCCTTCTGTTTTGATGATGCAAGCTTCAAATGAAAAAACCTCCAACATTAAAGTTGTATATCTTTTCAAGAAAATCAAAATGGACTTAAATTTTGCATCATTTGGATTTTTGATGAAAGAGTTATGGGCACTTGAAGTTGGACTTTTTTGACTTTTAATGCATTTGGTCAAAAAGGACATATAATGTCTTGCATTATCACATGTATTTCCTTTGAGATTTTGAAATTTTTTTCAACATAACATTTGAAGTAGACATATTAAGCTTTCCAATTCATTTAATCCCACCTCCAAATCATAAAAACTGAATGAGTTATATCCTTGGGAAGTTGACCCAAAATTAGGGTTTCAGTTAAAATGACTTATAATGTATTGGAATGACAGATGGCCTTCCAAGCTTCAAATCTATTTTTGATGAACATGAAAATTGTTCATATTGTCCTTAAGAACATTTTTTCTTTTGGAACCATCTCCACTTGACCAACACATAAAACGTTAGGTCTCAGTGCATTTCAAAATAGTCAGATGAATTGACTGATCAACTTCTTAAGTCCATGACTCATATCTTGATGAATTGATGATTGAGGACACTCAAATAAGTTCAAATATGCATGAAATGAAGAGTTAAAGGACTTCCCTTGATTGTATTTGATCATGGGCTGAGGTTGCTTCAGGAGCAAGGTATTGTGGTGCATAGATGAATTAGGGTTTTCTTGAAGAACAAGACCTCAAGCCTTTTGACTTGCTTTGATCAAAATGATGAATTGAGGTACTAGGGAGGCATATTTGATGGATGAGAGCTTTGGGGACCATTACCATGCTTGCTATCATCTCCTCTTGACCATTTCTTTGTACCAATGATCTTCTTGAAGCTTTTAGACCTTGTGATTGCTTAAGCTACAAACATAAGATGTTAGTGACATATTTTTGTGCTTTTGGTTAGTAAATAAAATGAGAAAAGCAATGACATTCAATTCAAACATGCTTGGTGATCTCAAGCCACTCACAAGGAGTCTCACCCAAAGGCAAAGGGAACCAAAATGCTAATGATCCTTGAGGCAATGCCAAATGCAATGTTATGTTGCCATGAGGGATCTTAGGGACAAAATTGGGGTCTTACAGATGCCCCTATTTAAGGTCATTCTAACCAGAGAAGTGAAGGTTAAAATCTTCGTCTCGACGGGGTAGAATGGGCTTAAATAATAACAAAGAGATGAATTTTGGTCCCTAAGAGACCTCATGATGTAGATGTATGCATGCAAATAGTACAAACTCTATGGGGATATGTGTCCACAAAGAAGAAAAGAAATCCGGAGAAATCGACAATCCATAAGAGTAATACACTCACTAGGGAGATAGAGACTCTGGGGGAGTAAAGGGTGAAAACGCGTGAGCGGGTCACGACTCAAAACTTGGGGAACAGAATTCTAAAGGGAGTAAATCCAATGGAAAGACTCGAGCTGACTCGAAGGTGCATGTGTTGGGGAAAATGCCAATACAGCCAAAATTACCTACAATGGATACTTTGGATAAAAATCCGGACTCAGGTGAGGATAATCCACTAAGGGACCTCACTGGGGATATCCAAAAAGGACTCTCCTCGGGAAGCAACGGGATGAGGTATTACCGGTTACTGGGTAATAAGCTCAAAGAGACGTGTGATCTGAACACCGATATAAGGGTGAGAGAACAACATGCTCGGGAAGAATGAATATCTAAGACCGGTATAAGGGTGAGAGATATCAATCAACCAAATCATCTGAGGAAGACCTAAAAGGTATATTTCAACTCAGGAAAATCTGACTCCACAGGGGACAAAAAGTCATAATAGGGAGCAGAAGGAAGGAACACCAAGGATACCGGTTACTGGGTATATAATAGGTGACCAACCAAAGCGTGAATTGGGGAATATTCCCAAAACACTCATCATCCAAAAAGAGGGAAAAAAGCAAACTCGATTAAGGGATGGACATTCAATTCCAAAACAGGGATGTGAATCTTACTCAACTGGGGAAGAACAAAAGCTTCGACCAAAGAGTGCATGAGATATATTATCTATTACCGTCAAAACATAGATAATACACTCGCATGGAAGATTATCCACAACCGGTTACTGGGTTAATAAAGGATAAATCGACCGACAAAGAGAAAGGCATCGGGATACCAAAACTAGGTATATAATGATGACCAATCAAGGGGATCAACAAACATTACCGGCAACCGGTATGAAAGATGACTTGCTGGGGATAAATTGTCTAATCAGAGCAATTATCCAAGAGAAAGGAATATCATCACCGCATATTGGATAATGATAACCATCAAGGAGGGGATTACATCTACCAGATACTGGGTAGAAAACCACGGGAAAATAACCATCATCAATTAGGATGAACAAAAAGGTTAACTCTGCAAAGGGGAGAAAATAGGGTTTACAACTACCGGTATAAGGGTAGAAAACCACGGACTCCTCCGAGGATAAGATGAATGATTACTAATTACTGAGCAATTATTCATTTATACCACGGGGGGACACAGGAAACAGTCATAAGAGGCCAATTTAGGATCAAACCAAAGAGGCAAACTGAACCAAGACTCGTCCTAGTGAGGATATAACTCAATAGGGAAACCCCTCCCAATATATGCGTTGGGAGGAAACGAAAACAACCGTCGTCCACGAGGGTATAACTCAGTGGGGAATGCGGAAGGACATCTGCTTGGGAAATGTATTATCAACTAGCAGAGAATAATAAACAAAGATATATGGCAAAAAATGCAATATGGATATCCGAATGTTTGAAAAACATATGCACACATGCGTGGTTTATGTTTGATGAATGCTGACAAACAGACATTTCTAACACAAACAGGCTCCAAAGAATAAGCACACAAACATCCGGTACTACATCTCAAGGGAGAAAGCCAGGTTCACCGGAGAGTATCCAATCTGCCGGGAATCAGAGATACCAGGAAGCAAAGAAATCTCTGCAGGGGAATGATCATCAGTCACAGCTGAGGAAAAGAGTTTATTGCACAGATAAAATTTGCCGCATAAGCAACTCTACTGGGGAATCCATCCGAGGAGGTAAAGGGATTCTGGGGATCAACCACAAAGTATCGTACCCACCAAGGAGATCACGTCTGCTGAAGAGGAAAGGTTGCTACCCCGCTGAAGGGGATAATGGTGAATATCTCAACAAGCATACCACTCAGGGCTCCGGAGGAAGAAAATACAGTCATGCCAGGAATATGAACAAATGTCTTACCCTGTTGGAGATCATACCATCCTTGGGAGAGCACTGAGGATCTCCTAAGTATCCTTTTCATCGTTGTGAATGTTCACCTTGTTTAAAAACAAGTTATGAAAAATTCGTTTCTTCAAAACAATGATATTTTCTCAATTTAAAACATGCAAAACATTTGTTGAATGAGAACAAATAAGAGTGCAAATATTTGGATAAAAGGCTCAAATTTATTTGATGGAATGGTAGTCTGCAAATGGCAAGACTCCATAGATCTTTACAAATTTGAAATTGGTGATATATATTGGAAAAGGGCTATATTGAACATAATGACCATTTCTCCACCAATTCTGAATTCGATGTATTCGAAGCTTCGGTTGATGACGAATGAGCAAGAATTTCCGACGGATGACAGATGTAGAACAAAGTCTTGTCAGGATGCAGTTACTTGTCAAATCCCTAATTTTTGCCTAGATTGCCCCAGGATGAGGTACTCAATCTAGCGGGATACAAATATTCATTTTTCTATGTCTCTAACTTTTGCCTGGACCGCCCTTTCGGGTTTTCAATCCACCGAGACGCTCATTTTTGCCTAAGCCGCCCTTTCGGGTTTTCAACTTAGCGAGCTATTCTGTTTTTATTTTAGGCGAAGTATTTCTTGACTGCATCTGAATTCACAGGACGAGTGAAATCCTCCCCATCCATAGTGGTAAGTATCAAAGCACCTCCTGAAAAGGCTCTCTTAACAACATATGGACCTTCATAGTTTGGAGTCCACTTGCCCCTGGAATCGGGCGCGAAAGACAAGACTTTCTTGAGCACAAGGTCACCTTCTCGGAACACACGAGGCTTGACCTTCTTATCAAAAGCTCTCTTCATTCTCTGCTGATACAACTGACCATGGCACATGGCAGTCAATCTCTTCTCTTCTATCAAGTTCAGCTGGTCATAACGACTCTGAACCTATTCAGCATCAGTCAACTTGGCTTCCATCAAGACTCTTATTGATGGGATCTCCACCTCTACTGGGAGTACAACCTCCATGCCATAAACAAGAGAGAAAAGGGTTGCCCCTGTTGAAGTGCGGACAGACGTACGATATCCATGTAAAGCAAATGGAAACATCTCATGCCAATCCTTATACGTGACAACCATCTTCTAGATAATCTTCTTGACATTATTATTAGCAGCTTCAACAGCCTCATTCATCTTGGGTCTGTAAGGAGAAGAATTATGGTGTGCAATCTTGAACTCACTACACAACTCTTTCATCATTTTGTTATTCAAGTTAGATCCATTACCAGTAATGATCTTATCTGGCACACCATAACGGCATATAAGCTGATTCTTGATAAACTTCACTACCACCTGCCTGGTCACATTTGCATACGATGCCGCTTCAACCCATTTGGTGAAGTAATCAATTGCTACGAGAATAAATCTGTGTCCGTTGGACGCTTTCGATTCTATGATGCCAATCATATAAATTCCCCACATGGAGAAGGGCCATGGTGATGAAATCACATTCAGAAGTGTCGGAGGAATATGAATCTTATCCACGTAAATCTGACACTTATGGCATTTCTTCACGTATTTGCAGCAGTCAGACTCCATTGTCAACCAATAGTAGTCTGCTCTCAACATCTTTCTAGCCATGGCATGTCCATTGGAATGAGTACCAAATGAACCCTCGTGAACCTCAGTCATCAACAGGTCTGCTTCGTGTCTATCCACGCATCTGAGCAAAACCATGTCAAAATTTCTCTTATACAGCACATCGCCATTGAGGTAGAAACTGCCTGACAATCTCCTCAAAGTCTTCATATCTTTCACAGGTGCCCCAGGCGGGTAAACCTGGTTCTGAAGGAAACACTTTATGTCATAATACCATGGCTTATCATCTTTCACTTCTTCTACTGCAAATACATGAGCTGGTATGTCCAAGCGCATCACAGTGATATTGGGGACTTCATTCCAAAGTTTAACCATAATCATTGAAGCAAGTGTAGCAAGAGCGTCTGCCATCCGATTCTCATCTCGAGGAATATGATGGAAGTCAACCTTAGTAAAGAATGTTGAAGTCCTCCTCGCATAATCTCTATATGGAATGAGACCAGGCTGATTCGTTTCCCGTTCACCCTTAATCTGATTAACAACGAGGGCCGAATCACCATATACATCAAGATGCTTGATCCTTAAATCAATGCATTCCTCCAATCCCATAATACAAGCCTCATACTCAGCCATATTATTCGTGCATTTGAAAGTTAGCCTTGCTGTAAAAGGAATATGTGTGCCCTGAGGAGTAATAATCACTGCCCCAATACCATTTCCATATTGATTTACAGCGCCATCAAATACCATACTCCATTTGGAACCAGGCTCTGGCCCTTCATCGAGTGGAGGCTCATCGCAATCTTTCATTTTCAAATACATAATCTCCTCATCTGGGAAGTCATACTGAACTGACTGATAATCTTCAATAGGCTGATGTGCCAGGTGGTCAGCCAAAATACTACCTTTAATAGACTTCTGAGCTCGATACTCAATATCATACTCAGATAGCAACATCTGCCAACGGGCAATCCTTCCTGTTAAAGTAGGCTTCTCGAAGATGTACTTGATTGGATCCATTCTGGACATCAACCAAGTTGTATGATTTATCATATACTGGCGTAAGCGCTTAGCAGCCCAAGCCAAAGCACAACATGTCTTCTCACGCATCGAGTATCGAGACTCACAATCAGTGAACTTCTTGCTTAAGTAGTAGATGGCGTACTCTTTCTTTCCTGATTCGTCTTGCTGACCCAGGACACAACCCATTGAGTCTTCAAGAACAGTCAGATACATGATCAAAGGTCTTCCTTCTACGGGCGGAGACAGGATCAGAGGTTCAGATAGATACTCTTTAATGCTATCGAAAGCTTTCTGGCAATCCCCGGTCCAATCATGGGACTGATCTTTCCGGAGGAGCTTGAATATAGGCGCACATGTGGCAGACATATGGGATATGAATCTGGAAATATATTTCAAGCGGCCAAGAAAACCTCGGACTTGCTTCTCAGTTTTGGGCGCAGGCATCTCTTGTATTGCTTTGACCTTTGCGGGATCAACCTCAATACCTCTTTCACTGAGAATAAAGCCCAATAACTTGCCGCAACGGACTCCAAATGTACACTTGTTAGGATTCAGAAAAATTTGAGAAATATGAAATTTCTTCTTTGGTGAGAGGTTGGGTTTTGATTTCTGCAGCACTTCAGGTTGAATCAGGTGTGAGATTTGAATGGCATAGAGTCTCTATTTATAGAGGGAAAGACAAGGGAATGATGAAATGATTCGTGTGCATGAATTTGGATACCACTTGCATGGGCTTGCATGATCATGCACAAGGCCCAAAAACAATGCCAAATGCAATCTGAGCTCAAATGCCAAAGGTTTGGACGTGCAATCTGCTCTGAATTGGCTTGTGCATCAATAATTTATGTGCATTCCATAATTTTGACCTAAACATTCACCTCTTCGAAAATACCATTTAGAAAATCCAAACATAGGCATGTGGGTAATGGTTGGAAAGGTCTTTGTATAAGGAACAAATTTTATGTTGGACAAAAACTCATTTGAAGTGTGGAAATTTATGAAATTTGAGTTTAAAGTGTGATGTGCAAAACATGTCAATGCAAGGTTTCTAAATTTGGCCAATTTTCAAGCCCTTCTGTTCTGATGATGCAAGCATCAAATGAGAAAACCTCCAACATAACAGTTGTATATATTTTCAAGACAATCAAAATGGACTTAAATTTTGCATCATTTGGAGTTTTGATGAAAGAGTTATGGGCACTTGAAGTTGGACTTTTTTGACTTTTAATGCATTTGGTCAAAAAGGACCTGTAATGTCTTGCATTATCACATGTATTTCCTTTGAGATTTTGAAATTTTGTTCAACATAACATTTGAAGTAGACATCTTAAGCTTTCCAATGCATTTGATCCCACCTCCAAATCATAAAAAATGAATGAGTTATATCCTTGGGAAGTTGACCCAAAATTAGGGTTTCAGTCAAAATGACCTATAATGTATTGGAATGACAGATGGCCTTCCAAGCTTCAAATTAATTTTGGATGAACATGAAAGTTGTTCATATTGTCCTTAAGAACATTTTTGCTTTTGGAACCATCTCCACTTGACCAATACATAAAAAGTTAGATCTCAGTGCATTTCAAAATAGTTAGATGAATTGACTGATCAACTTCTCAAGTCCATGACTCATATCTTGATGAATTGATGATTGAGGACACTCAAATAAGTTCAAATATGCATGAAATGAAGAGTTAAAGGACTTCCCTTGATTGTATTTGATCATGGGATGAGGTTGCTTCAGGAGCAAGGCATTGTGGTGCACAGATGAATTAGGGTTTTCTTGAAGAACAAGATCTCAAGCCCTTTGACTTGCTTTAATCAAAATGATGAATTGAGGTACTAGGGATGCATATTTAATGGATGAGAGCTTTGGTGACCATTAACATGATTTCTATCATCTCCTCTTGACCATGTCTTTGTACCAATGATCTTCTTGAAGCTTTTAGACCTTGTGATTGCTTAAGCTACAAACATAAGATGTTAGTGACATATTTTTGTGCTTTTGGTTAGTAAATAAAATGAGAAAAGCAATGACATTCAATTCAAACATGCTTGGTGATCTCAAGTCACTCACAAGGAGTCTCACCCAAAGGCAAAGGGAACCAAGATGCTAATGATCCTTGAGGCAATGCCAAATGCAATGTTATGATGCCATGAGGGATATTAGGGACAAAATTGGGGTCTTACACGGGGAAACAACAACATCTGCAGGGGATACGACTAGGTCAGGATAAAATTGAGGTACTCGAATCATGCAGGGGAAAGCGATTTCACTAAGGAAGTGCGCACTCAACTCAACTGGGGAAGAATGCACTTCAACACAGGAGGAGCATAAATCTATTATCTACTACCTATTACTGGGTAAGGAGATAATAAAAATTTGACAGAGAGAACATCCGTCATCGGTTAGGATGAACATATCAAGGATGACTCGCTGAGGACCACCAGGAGGGAGTATTCATTACCGGTCACTGGGTAAGAATAGCTTTGCTGGGAAAAAACTGCAGAAAATAGGATTTACAACTACCAATTACTGGGTAGAAGACCAAGGATGAGAGTATCTGTCATCGGTTAGGATGAACATATCAAGGATAAACTCGACAGGGAAGAAAATCCGTCATCGGTTAAGATGAACATATCAAGGATAGACTTGCCTCGAAATGCCAAGGAGGATACCCGTCATCAGTTAGGATGAACATATCAAGGATATACCAACTGAACAAAAAGGGTAGGAATTACATCTATCGAAAGCTGGATAGAAAATCGTCGGAGAGAAAATCCGTCACCGGTTAGGATGAACATATCAAGGATAAACTCTACGAGGGGACAAAGTAGGAAACCAATCAAAGAGAAAATCCGTCACTGGGTAGAAAACCAATCAAAGAGAAAATCCGTCACCGGTTAAGATGAACATATCAAGGATAGACTCTGAAAAGGGGATAAAGTAGGATTTACAACTACCGGTTACTGGGTAGAAAACTACAAGGAGAAGAAAACCCGTCATAGATTAAGATGAAGATATCAAGGATTAACTCTCTGAGGAACAAAATAGGGATTACAACTACCTTTTTACTGGGTAGAATACCAAAAATGAGAATATTCTTCACTAGTTAAAGTGAGCATATCAAGGATAGACTCAGGCAGGGGAAAGAAAGATATCTGTCACCAGTTAGGATGAACATATCAAGGATATACTTCATGGGGAATAGATCCATTGGGGACTCTACTGAGGAAAGAAATAAGGTTACTTTTGTCGGGTATTGGGAAAGAAGTAACAAACTGCAAACTAAGAAGAATATTACCAGTTACTGGGTAATAGACTCTTAGGGGACCAAAGCATCTATCTAGGTAAGAGCTAGAAAGAAACAATCAATCAAGACTCAACCCAATGAGGACATAACTCAAGGGGAGTAATTCCATCCAGATAATCTATTGGAGAGGAAACTGAAATAACAACCATCCACGAGGAAATAAACTCAGTGGGGAAACAGAGAAAGGTTAAAATCTTTCTGCTTAAGGGGCTGACATTCTATAATTGAGGGAGGATAGACACCAGATTTGTTATGGGGATAAAATACCGCCATAAGAATCTCGAACAAATCAAATATGAAGATGCGAGATATGCAAATTATGAAATTATATGAATGTATATGTATATGCATATATGATGATTATGCTGACAAAACGATCACAAAGGATACAGAGGTGTCGCAAAGAATTTGAACCACCGGTACAATCCTCGGTCGATCCACAAAATATGGAGACAATCTGCTGGAGAATCGAGAGATCAACATCCCAAAGGTTCAAACCTAACTGGGGAAGGAGGAGATCTGCTGAGGATAGAACATCCAATTTGTGGGGAATTTTAGGTTAACACCATAAAAATGGGAGACAACCCTACAAAGAATAATCATAACAAAGCTGCTCAGAAATCAGGAGGAAACTCTGACTGGGAGAAAATTGAATGGATATTGGTGGGGAAATCAATGCGATCCACTAGGGAAGATCAACCATCTCTAAACATCAACCCTGCTGAGGACGTACAAACTTCGCTGGAGAAGGCAGAAACTCTGTCGGGGAAAACTGAAAGGAGAATAGCGATCCAAAACGCAGCGGAATTTAAAAATTTCTCCTTTAGTGATCCTTACGAATGGGCATGATCAATGATAGAATCGTTACCTCTTGTGACAATTGAAACCTTTGATGCAGATCTACAGAGCGATTACGAACATTGAACGATGACAACGCCTCTACTCAGTCCACACGAATGGAATCCTTCAATCTCAATGCTAGCTGCTACGAATGAAGGCTTTGAGTGAGAGAGAGAGAGAAATGAAATTGCAAAAACTACACAAATGCTTATGCAAAAGGGTTCTATTTATAGACCCTCTTGTGTGGGCTATAAGCTAAAAAGCCCACTTAAGTGTATGTGGCCCATATCTTATAATATGCCAAAATCACTTAAGTGTGTGGTACCTTACCATATTTCGTATTCTACTTAAGTACACTGTACCTTACAATTTTCTACAATTCACTTAAGTGCACCGTACCTTACGGTGTTCCTTAGTTACTCTATCTCTCATCAATCCGCCCTTTTGTGTGTGACCCTGTAGGTTTTCGCGGCATTGGCAATTATATTAAATCACGTATTTAACATAATAAACAGTGAGCGGTATCTAGCAACACATCACTACTACCCAAGACACGAAAATGTCATGTGATCTACCAAATCCTTTTGTGATAATACTTATGTGTATAATTATCCTTTTGCCCTTATATCTATATTGAACACAAGGCATAGACCGCGTCATCCTTGTCCAGTTCAATATTGGGCCCATAGACATTTATCGTATTACGCAGGATGGGAAAATTCCATCTAGGTCACTCATGTCCCTTAGCATGCTTCGTGGAGTACCCATCAACTGTCTTTATGGTCATCCAGTTACGGATAACGTTTGATCAGCAATAAGGCACTCGACTCTACATCTAGGATCCATAGTGGTTTCAGGTCGAAGGGTGGTATACACCATTATCACCATGAGAATAACTTATGACACTTTGCATAACATTCTATATAGTATTCTCATAGCGGGTCAATCCAGTATAAATATTACTCTTAATACTCATACCTATGTTTAAGACTTGATAACTCCTTATCCATGATCCATGAGATGTGATCATCAGTCTATATACATAATAGTCTTAATACTTTAATGTTATCCCACTTCACAATAAAGCTCGACTATGGATACTTTAAGAATAATGTCCTTATGTTTAATGTGATCTCACGATTAAGTCACACTTGATATATTAAACGGACTAGCTATTCTAGGGACTTTATTAAACAAACATAATAAAGAAAAAGCCTTTTATTATTAATAAATAATTCGATACAAGTACCAAAAGTATTGGCCTCTAGGGCTTACACCAACAATCTCCCACTAGCACTAGAGTCAATCAGGCATACCCCTAATGCCCATAGATCTAGTATGACCATTATGCTTCTGCTGCGCAAGAGGCTTTGTCAGTGGATCGGCAATATTGTCAAGTGTAGGTACTCTGCATATTTTCACATCTCCTCTATCTATTATCTCTCGAATGAGGAGATAACGCCTAAGTATGTGTTTGGATCGTTGGTGAGATCTAGGCTCCTTAGCTTGTGCGATAGCACCATTGTTATCACAATAGAGACCAATGGGATCCACAATGCTAGGAACTATGCCAAGTTCACTAATGAATTTTTTTATCCAAACAACTTCCTTTGCTGCACTTGAGGCAGCAATATACTCGGCCTTGGTTGTAGAATCAACAATTGTATCTTGCTTTGAACTTTTCCAGCTCACAACGCCACCGTTTAAGCAAAACACATAACCAGATTGCGATCTAAAGTTATCCTTATCTGTATGGAAGCTAGCATCGGTATATCCAATTATAACCAGCTCTTCCTGACCTCCATATATCAAGAATGAGTCATTAGTCCTTCTCAAATACTTAAGGATATTCTTGACAGCTACCCAATGAGCATCACCAGGATCAGATTGGTACCTACTCATTGCACTCAAAGCATACGAGACATCTGGTCGAGTACATAACATGGCATACATGATAGATCCTATTGCAGGTGCATATGGAATCTTATTCATGCGATCCCTTTCTTCCTTAGTTGAAGGGGATTGTGTTTTTGATAGACACAGACCATGTTGCATAGGTATGAGTCCTTTCTTGGAATCATGCATATTAAAGCGTCTCAGCACTTTGTCTATGTATGTACTCTGACTTAGGCCAAGCAGTTTTTGTGATCTATCTCTATAGATTCTGATTCCTAATATATAGGCTACTTCACCTAGGTCCTTCATAGAAAAGAATTTCCCCAACCAAGACTTTACTTGTTGCAGGGCAAGGACATCGTTTCCAATGAGTAATATATCATCTACATATAATACCAGGAAAACGATCATGCTCCCACTAACCTTTTTGTAGACACAAGGCTCGTCTTCGTTCTTGATGCATCCATATTGTTTTACTGTTTCATCAAAATGAAGATTCCAGCTTCTGGAAGCTTGCTTCAATCCATAGATTGATCTTTATAACTTACATATCTTTTGGGCTTCTTTAGGTATGTCAAATCCTTCAGGTTGTGTCATGTACACATCCTCAAGAAGATTCCCATTAAGGAAAGCAGTTTTGACATCCATCTTCCATATTTCATAATCATGATATGCAGCGATAACAAGTAAAATGCGAATAGATTTAAGCATTGCAACTGGTGAAAAGGTTTCATCATAGTCAACCCCATGAATTTGTTTATATCCTTTTGCAACCAGTCTTGCCTTATAGGTATGTACCTTACCATCCATGTCAGTCTTCTTTTTGAAGACCCACTTGCATCCTATAGGGTTAACTCCTACAGGAGGCTCTACCAAGGTCCAAACCTGGTTTGTGTACATGGAATCCATTTCAGATTTCATGGTTTCTAGCCACTTCTCAGATTCGGGACCAGTTATGGCCTCTTGGTAGGTCACGGGCTCATCTTGATTCATGAGTAATACCTCACCTTTATCAGTTATGAGATATCCATATCTCTCAGGTAGGTGATGTATCCTGCTTGACCTACGCTGGTCTTGCCCTACTTGAGCAGGTTGCTTTTCCACAACTACTTGTGTTTCCTGCTCTAATTCCTCCATAGGTGTATCAATGCTTTGTGATTCTTGAATTTCTTCAAGCTCTACTTTCCTCCCACTAATTCCTTTGGAAATAAAATCATTTTCTAGGAAAACTCCAGTTCGAGCGACAAACACTTTGCCCTCAGAAGGATTGTAGAAGTAATACCCTCTTGTTTCTTTAGGATACCCCACAAATAAACATTTGTCAGATTTGGGCTCAAGCTTAGTTGAAATTTGTCGTTTCACATAAACTTCGCAACCCCAAATCTTCATGTAAGACATATGTGGTTTCTTACCACTCCATATCTCATATGGTGTCTTCTCAACCTTTTTGGATGGAACACTGTTAAGTGTGTAAGCTGTTGTCAATAGTGCATGTCCCCAAAAGGAGTTTGGAAGATCGGCGTGACTCATCATGGATTGGACCATGTCTAACAGGGTTTGATTTCTTCTCTCAGATACACTATTCCATTGGGGTGTTCCAGGAGGAGTAAGTTGGGATATAATCCCACACTCTTTCAGATGGTCATTAAACTCTAGGCTTAAATACTCACCACCTCGATCTGATCGAAGAGTTTTAATATTCTTACCTAGTTGGTTTTGTACTCCATTCTTGAATTCCTTGAACTTTTCAAAGGACTCTGATTTGTGTTTCATTAAATACACATAACCATATCTATTGAAATCATCGGTAAATATGATGAAGTACTGAAAACCTCCTCTGGCTGGTATGTTTAGTGGTCCACATACATCAGTATGTATGAGGGCCAAAAGATCATTAGCTCCTTCACCTTTTCCTGTGAATGGAGACTTTGTCATCTTTCCAATTAAACAAGATTTGCATGTCTCATATGATTCATAATCAAAAGAGTCCAAGAGTCCATCTTTATGGAGTTTGGAAATGCGTTTCTCATTTATGTGGCCTAATCAACAATGCCAAAGGTAAGTTGGATTTAACTCATTAGGTTTCATTCTTTTAGTATTAATGTTATAAATAGGCATTTCAAGATCAAGGACATATAGTCCATTGTTCATTTGTGCAGTAGCATAGAATATATCATTCAAATAAATTGAGCAACAATTGTTCTTTATTATAAATGAAAAACCAAACTTGTCCAAACAAGAAACGAAAATAACATTCCTGCTAATTGCAGGCACATAATAACAGTTCCCTAACTGAATTATTAAACCACTAGGTAAAGTCAATACATAAGTTCCTACGGCTAAAGCAACAACCTTTGCTCCATTGCCAACTCGTAGGTCAACTTCACCTTTTGCCAAATCTCTACTCCTTTTTAGCCCCTACACATTTGTACAAATGTGAGAACCGCATCCAGTATCTAATACCCATGATGCAGAAGTAGATAAATTAATTTCAATAACAAAAATACCTGAAGTTGAAGTCTCTACTCCATTCTTCTTATCTTCCAGGTACTTTGGACAGTTTCTCTTCCAGTGTCTGGTCTTACCGCAATGGAAGCAGGTGCCTTCCTTTGATATGCCTCCACTAGGCTTCAAATCAGCAACAATGGGTTTGGGTTTGGCAACTTCCTTGCCTTTCCCTTTATCACCCTGCTTGGTGGGTCTTTTGTTCCGTCTCTTTCCATTTCCGATCATCAGAATGGACTTCCCTTTTGACTTCAGATTCTGCTCAACAGTTCTTAACATGGCTAGCAGTTCAGGAAGAGATTCGTCCATATCATTCATATTGAAATTTAGGACAAATTGACTGAATCTATCTGGCAACGATTGCAAGATCAAATCAGTCGCAAGTTCCTTTCCGAGGGGAAAACCCAACCTCTCAAGGTTTTCCACATACCCAATCATCTTGAGCACGTGGGGACCTACAGGGGCTCCCTCAGCTAACTTGCCTTGAAAAAAGGCTTTTGAAACTTCAAACCTTTCATGCCTTGCTTGCTCTTGATAGAGCATCTTCAGGTGTTCGATCATATTGAACGCTGCCATGTTCTCATGTTGCTTTTGTAACTCTGAGTTCATGGTAGCTAGCATGAGACAAGCAGTTTCCTTGGCATCATCGACATGCTTCTTATAAGCATCTCTTTCTGCCTTAGGTGTAGAATTAGGAGGTTCCTCTTCAGGAACAGGTTTCTCCAAGACATACAACTTTCTATCATGTTTGAGGACAATCCTCAAATTTCGGTGTCAATCCAGAAAATTTGTCCCAAACAATTTTTCCTTGTCAAGGATTGATCGCAAAATGTTGTTAGAGGTGTTTGTTGTCATGGTAATCTACATGAAATTAATGAAAATATAAGTATCAATAACATATTTAATTAGGCCTTTAATTAAATATGCTCCCTCTATTTTACTCAAAACAAATGACCCTCATCATTTGATTCGGAAAATCCCGTTGGAAGATTTTCTAGTGGGTCGAGATCCACATTTCACTTTGTTTTAAGTCCGCGTAGGCGGATTACACAAAACTAGGTTATTTAGGTAGGAACTCCTTCCAATTGTATCTAATACAACTCTCGAATATTTTAGTTGGGTGAATAACTCCTTATTCCAATCCATCATATGGATCATTTCCAACTCTTGCTTCTAAACACATATAATCTTATTATAATTTGTTTAGTTAAGTTTGACCCATTGTTTTAACAATTGGATATTACAATTATCCCATCGCACCTTACTAATATAGAACATGCACCTCGCGTAGGCGAAACCTACACTATCCGATACTAGTCTTGATGAGTGCTAAAACTTGGAAAGCATAAACTTAATATTTAATTTGAGGGGATTGCAATTATTCTGATCTCACCGACTTATTTTTCATATAAATCGTCTCTCACATGCATCAACATACATAATTAAATAGTTATGGCCCCTAGCGCAATTGTTCTCCCAAGCCAATGAGAGAATCTAAGCTAACCTAATAACGATCTAAGCTTCTCCAAGCAAGATCTTCAAGGTTGTCCTCCTTTGATATTGAATTCTTCTCTTTCTTCATAATATTACATTACATAAAAGAAACTCGTTTTACATACGAGGGAGCGAGATGAGAAAAGAAGTTACATTAAGAGATTAAAAGAGAGGCACGACACGCAGGTCGTATTTTAAAAACCCAAAACAAAATAAAGGAAAACTAAGTCCATAACCGATCACCACAAGACAATAATAATAAGCACATTATTATTATTATTAATTTTAATTATTTTAATTAATTAAAACCAAATTAAATTTCGGCGATCGATCACACTATGCAGAGTTAGCCGGGGTCTGCTGCTTGGTCACACTACAGAAAAACAGAGAATACAGACTTTGTGAATGTGACGACCGTCACAAAGCATGTCACGACCGTCACGTCCAGCTTGTCACGACCGTCACAGGCCAGTGACGAACGTCACGCGGCCAAAATCAGCGCTTTGAAACAGTCAACAGACGTGATCCAACAAGCCCTCAATTCATAACTCTTTGACAGCACAACCCTTGTGCCATCACTAACCCTAATACACCAATTTCAGACCGTCAAACACACCTCGATTGTTGATTCAGTATGATTGATCAACAGGTCATTGCTTCACCATACTAATGTCGGATCAAGAAGCAAACGACCATTGATCGCTTAAAGGAAAACAACCATTAAGTGTTTGAATGAATGAAACAGTAACAATATATCATATATACTGTATTTTGCATTAGGATTACTTATATCATATATATAACTTGATCGATCTCAATTGCGTAACCTATGGACGATCGATGTATCGCTGCTTCACCATACTAATGTCGGATTCCGAAGCATAGTCAACATCAATCATCCAAATTGTACACATATGATGCCAAATTTAATTACTCATTTATTCTTTGATTCATTCTGTCTTTTAATCATATTAATACAGAAAATAAACAGCTATCAGATGCATGGTTTCGTAACCAGGCTCTGATACCACTAAACGAGAATAGCGATCCAAAACGCAGCGAAATTTAAAATTTTCTCCTTTAGTGATCCTTACAAATGGGCATGATCAGTGATAGAATCGTTACCTCTTGTGACGATTGAAACCTTTGATGCAGATCTACGGAGCGATCACGAACGTTGAACGATGACAATGCCTTTACTTAGTCCACACGAACGGATTCCTTCAATCTCAGTGCTAGCTACTACGAATGAAGGCTTTGGGTGAGAGAGAGAGAGAGATACGAAATTGCAAAAACTACACAAATGCTTCTGCACAAGGGTTCTATTTATAGACCCTCTTGTGTGGACTATAAGCTAAAAAGCCCAGTTAAGTGTATGTGGCCCATACCTTATAATATGCCAAAATCACTTAAGCGCGTGGCACCTTACCATATTTCGTATTCTACTTAAGTACACCGTACCTTACGATGTTCTACAATTCACTTAAGTGCACCATACCTTACGGTGTTCCTTAGTTACTCTATCTCTCATCAATTCTCCCTTTTGTGTGTGACCCTGTAGGTTTTCGCGGCATTGACAATTATATTAAATCACGTATTTAACATAATAAACAGTGAGCGGTATCTAGCAACACATCACTGCTACCCAAGACACGAAAATGTCATATGATCGGACAAATCCTTTTGTGATAATACTTATGTGTATAATTACCCTTTTACCCTTATGTCTATATTGAACACAAGGCATAGACCGTGTCATCCTTGTCCAGTTCAGTATTGGGCCTGTAGACATTTATCCTGTTACGCAGGATGGGCAAATTCCATCTAGGTCACTCATGTCCCTTAGCATGCTTCGTGGAGTACCCATCAACTGTCTTTATGGTCATCCAGTTACGGACAATGTTTGATCAACAATAAGGCACTCGACTCTACATCTAGGGTCCATAGTGGTTTCAGGTCGAAGGGTGGTATACACCATTATCACCATGAGAATAACTTATGACAATTTGCATAACATTCTATATAGTATTCTCATAGCGGGTCAATCCAGTATAAATATTACTCTTAATACTCATACCTATGTTTAAGACTTGATAACTCGTTATCCATGATCCATGAGATGTGATCATCAGTTTATATACATAATAGTCTTAATGCTTTAATGTTATCCCACTTCACAATAAAGCTCGACTACGGATTCTTTAAGAATAGTGTCCTTATGTTTAGTGTGATCTCACGATTAAGTCACACTTGATACATTAAACGGACTAGCTATTCTAGGGACTTTATTAAACAAACATAATAAACAAAAATCCTTTTATTATTAATAAATAATTCGATACAAGTACCAAAAGTATTGGCCTATAGGGCTTACACCAACAAAAACAACACGCCGCAGGATATCTGAATCAACCAAATCAGGTGGGGTCAAGGAAAGAAACTCCACTGAGGATCCAACACTCCGCTGAGGAACTGAATCAACAGAAGCGTCTAGGGATACCCTAAGGGTTAACTGTTTGGGGAACCTCTGATGTTTCACACTTAAGGGCTTGCTATCCATTGAAATGTTGTTGATATTCATTTTACTTGCTTTGAAAAAAAATTCTTGCTTTCATATATTAAAGAAAACTTGATTTTGATTTAAAAATTTAATTTCAAAATGATCATAATAAAATTTAAAACTATTGGCTGAAGTAAATAATAGTAGAAACACTTTGGATAAAAGCTCAACTTTATTTAATAGAATGGTAGTCTGCAAATGACAAGACTCCATAGATTTTACAAAGTTGAAAATGGTAATTTACATGGAAAAGGGGTACATTGAATACAAATGATCCTTAATCCCTCTACCAACTCTTGATATCCACTGTGCTCTTGACCGCTGCTAGGGTGATGAATCGATGTCAACCCTTGTGGTCAAACAAGCCTTCAAAATACTGAAGATCAGCAGAATGCAGTTACTTGCCATAATCCCTAATTTTTTGCATAAGTTGCCCCAAGGTGGGGTACTCAACTTATCGGGAAATTCTTTCTGTTTTATGTCTCTAATTTTTGCCTGGATCGCCCTTTCGGGTTTTTAACTTAGCGAGTTGTTCTTTTCTTTTTTAGGCGAAGTATTTCTTGACTACATCTGCGTTCACAGGACGAGTGAAATCTTCACCATCCATTTTTGAAAGAATTAATGCATCGCCTGAAAAGGCTCTGTTAACAACATATGGGCCTTCGTAAATAGGAGTCCATTTTCCTCATGAATCTGGCTTGAACCTCAAAATCTTCTTGAGCATAAGGTCACCTTCTCTGAACACTCGAGGTTTGACCTTCTTATCAAAAGCCTTTTTCATTCTCTGCTGATATAACTGACCATGACACATGGCAGTTAATCTCTTCTCTTCAATTAAATTCAACTGGTCAAACCTGGTCTGACACCATTCAGCTTCAGTCAACTTGGCTTCCATGAGCACACGCAATGAAGGAATCTCAACCTCTACGGGGAGCACTGCTTTCATACCATACACAAGAGAGAAAGGGGTTGCCCCTGTTGAAGTGTAGATGGATGTATGATACCCATGCAGAGCAAATGGGAGCATCTCATGCCAATCCTTATATGTGACAACCATCTTCTAGATAATCTTCTTGATGTTCTTATTCGCAGCTTCAACATCCTCATTCATCTAGGGTATGTAGGGAGAAGAATTATGATGTGCAATCTTGAAGTCTTTGCAAAGAGCTTCCACCATATTGTTATTCAAGTTCGATCCATTATCAGTAATGATCTTACTTTGCACACCATAACGACATATGATCTGACTCTTGATAAACCTTACAATAACTTGCTTGGTCACATTTGCATACGATGTCGCTAATCCATTTTGTGAAGTAGTCAATTGCCACTAAAATGAAACGATGTCCATTGGAAGCTTTGGGCTCAATCATCCCAATCATATCAATTCCCCACATGGAGAAGGGCCACAGGGAAGAGATAACATTCAATAGTGTCGGAGGAACATGAATCTTATCAGCATAAATTTGACACTTGTGGCACTTCTTCCCAAATTTGCAACAGTCAGATTCCATTGTCAACCAATAGTAACCTGCTTGCAATATCTTCTTCGCCATTGCATGTCCATTGGAATGAGTACCAAAGGAACCTTCGTGCACTTCAGTCATCAACAAGTCTACTTCGTGTCTATCCACGCATCTGAGTAAAACCATGTCGAAGTTTCTCTTGTACAGTATATCTCCATTCAAGTAGAAATTACTGGCTAATCTTCTCAAAGTCTTCTTATCTTTCAAAGATGCCCTAGGCGGGTAAATCTGACTTTGGAGGAAACATTTGATGTCATGATACCACGGCTTCTCATCTTTAATCTCTTCGATAGTAAACACATGAGCTGACATATCAAGACGCATCATAGATAAATTGGGAACTTCATTCCAATACTTTACCATAATCATTGATGCCAATGTTGCAAGAGCATCTGACATCCGGTTTTCATCTCGAGGGATATGATGGAACTCAACCTTTGTAAAGAAAGTTGAAATCCTCCTCACATAATCTCTAAATGGTACTAAATCGAGTTGATTTATCTCCCATTCTCCTTTGATCTGATCCACAACCAAAGCCGAATCACCGAAGACATCCAAATACTTGATTCTCAGATTCATGGCTTCTTCAAGCCCCATAATGCAAGCTTCATATTCTGCCATGTTGTTTGTACACTTGAAAGTCAATATAGCTGTAAATGGTAGATGCGTGCCTTGAGGAGTAATAATCATTGCCCCAATGCCATTCCCATATTGATTAACAGCTCCATCAAATACCATGCCCCAACGGAAACCATGTTCTGGCCCTTCTTCAAGCATTGGTTCATCACAATCTTTCATTTTCAAGTACAAAATCTCTTTGTCAGGAAAATCATACTACACTGACTGGTAATCTTCAATTGGTTGGTGAGCCAAATGATCAGCCAGGATACTACCTTTGATTGCTTTATGATATCGGTATTCGATATCATACTCTGACAACAACATCTGCCAACGGGAAATCCTCCCAGTTAAAGCAGGCTTCTCAAATATATACTTGATTGGATCCATTTTGGATATCAACCAAGTGGTATGATTCAACATATACTGACGCAGACGCTTAGCAACCCAAGCCAATGCACAATAAGTCTTCTCAAGCATAAAATACCAAGTCTCACAGTCAGTGAACTTCTTACTG
This sequence comes from Lathyrus oleraceus, assembly GCF_024323335.1. Classification (NCBI taxonomy): domain Eukaryota; kingdom Viridiplantae; phylum Streptophyta; class Magnoliopsida; order Fabales; family Fabaceae; genus Lathyrus; species Lathyrus oleraceus. The sequence goes on from NC_066580.1 coordinate 311,427,218, forward strand.
AGGTAGTAAATTGCAAATTCTTTCTTCCCAATCTCATCTTGCTGACCAAGAACACAACCCATACTATCTTCTAGCACAGTCAAATACATGATCAACGGTCTTTCTTCAACAGGTGGAGACAAAATCGGAGGTTCAAGCAAATATTCCTTGATACTGTCAAAAGCTTTCTGGCAGTCTTCGGTCAAATCACAAGACTAATATTTCCGAAGAAGTTTGAATATAGGTGCACATGTGGTCGTCATGTGGGAAATGAATCTGGAAATATAATTCAAGCGGCCAAGAAAACCTCTGACTTGCTTCTTAGTTTTGGGCGCAGGCATCTCTTGTATTGCTTTGACCTTGGCAGGATCAACTTCAATACCCTTCTCGCTGACAATGAAGCCCAACAACTTACCAGAACGAACACCAAAACTACATTTATTGGGATTCAAGCGGAGTTTATATTTCCTCAAACGCTGGAATAACTTCAACAAATGCTTAACATATTCCTCTTCATCAATTGATTTAGCAATCATGTCATCGACATATACTTCAATCTCTTTATGCATCATATCATGACAAAAGTAGTCATTGCTCTTTGGTAAGTTGCACCAGCATTCTTTAAATCGAAAGGCATCACTCTATAACAGAATGTTCCCCAGGGTGTAATGAATGTGGTCTTCTCCATATCTTCGGGTGCCATTTTGATCTGATTATATCCGGAAAATCCATCCATAAACGAAAAGACTTTGAATTTAGCAGTATTGTCTACCAACATATCAATCTGTGGCAGAGAGAAATCATCTTTCGGACTGGCTTTAGTCAAATCTCTATAGTCAACACACATGCGGACTTTTCCATCTTTCTTCGGAACTGGCACAATATTGGCCACCCATTGCGGATACTCAGCTGTCACAAGGAAACCGACATCAATCTGCTTCTACACTTCCTCTTTGATCTTCACAGCCATATCAGGATGCGTTCTTCTCAACTTCTGCTTGACTGACGGGCATTCTGGCTTCAACGACAATCTATGCTCCACAATCTCAGAATCTAACCCAGGCATGTCTTGATAGGACCAAGAAAACACATCTAAATACTCTCGAAGAAGATCAATCAACCCCTTCTTAGCATCTGGACACAGTCGAGACCCAATCTTGACTTCCTTCACATCATCTTCGGAACCCAAGTTGACTAGCTCGATCTGCTCTTCAAACGCCTGAGTAATATTTTCATTTTGCTCAAGAAGACGAGATAATTCATCACTCACTTATACATCACTTTCCTCCTCGGCCTCAAACACAGGGAATTCAAAATTTGGAGAAGGAGAAGGATCATTGTATTCAATGGGGTTAGGAACCAACCTTCATAATGATTTGATATTTTGATTTTAGAGAAGTGAATTTGTGACCAAATATTATGCAAATGGACAATTATATTGTTTATTTATGTTTTTTGTGATTACCATTTTCAGAATAAAGCAAAAAGTAAAAATAAAGATCAAAGATGTGGATGAATAGAATTAATTTTATTGATGATCAATGTAAAATGCCCAAATAATATTCACTTCTCCCTTAGGCATAAGAGAAGGATTTTAAAATATAAAAGCAATTACTTAGATCGATGCAAAATAACAGGAATATCAACAACAGTCTAATTGTTGCATGTCTTTCCATGCGTTACAAAGTTGGTGCAATCTTCCTCTTCGCTATCCTCTAGCACAGCAGCTAAGTGTTATTCATTGCCATGAATGACCCCTCCGCTACGGAAGCTGAGTTGCATATCTTCAGATCTTGTAATTGATGAGCCTTTCTGGAACCTCAAACCGGTTCTGCCTTTGTTGTCGGAGACCTCTACCATGCGCCCCCACTGATCAACAACACCTTCTTCCACAATCTTCTTGGCATCTTTCAATGAGGACATAGGTTCCCTAACTCTCTTTTCAACAGCAATAGATAAGGCTTGGAATGGAGTTTCAATCTCATCCTCAACCTCAACATAAGAGAAAGATGACAGATGGCTAACCAACAACGCCTTCTCTCCTCCAACAATCACAAGCTTGCCATTCTTCACAAATTTGAGTTTATGGTGAAAAGTTGAAGTAACAGCTCCTGCCTCATGGATCCATGGCCTTCCCAATAAACAGCTGTAGACCGGGTGGATATCCATTACTTGAAAAGTAATATGAAAATCACTCGGACCTATCTTGATTGGAAGGTCCACTTCACCAATTATTGTCTTGCGCGAACCATCAAAGGCTTTGACAATTACACCGTTATACCTCATGGGCGCTCCTTGATAAAATAGCTTTGACAAAGTTGACTTAGGAAGCACATTGAGTGACGAACCGGTGTCAACAAGCACATTTGACAAAGCATCTTCCTTGTAGTTCATTGAAATATACAAAGCCAGGTTATGATTTCTTCCCTCTTCAGGGAGTTCTTTATCGCAGAAGCTCAGATTATTGCATGAAGTGATGTTAGCCATGATGTGATCAAACTGATCCACAATAACATCATGCTCTACATATGCTTGTTCAAGAACTCTTTGTAGTTCTTCTCTGTGCGCTTCGAAATTCATCAGTAGAGACAACACTGAGATTTGTGAGGGAGTCTGGAGCAACTGCTCAACCACATTAAACTCGCTCCTTTTTATCAATCGGAGTACCTCATCATTATCATTGGCTTTCAAGTTGTTGGATTCACCAGACTTATCTTTTGAACAACCAACCGGATCTACATTAGGCACCTCCACCTTCTTACCAACAATCGTTTCTTCTTTGCTTTCTGGGAGCACTGACCCAAACACTCGACCACTACGGGTCACCTTCGTTACATCGACAATGCTCACTACTGAATTAGTCGTAGGTAACGGGACCTCTTGACCATTATTTATCATTGTAGCATTGTATTGGTACGGTACAACCTTATCAGATGAATACGGGACTGGGCCCGCTAACCGTATTACCAACGGCGATACTAATCTTTGACTGACATTCTTATTGTTACTGCTATCATATTGAATTACCAACCGCTCTTTCTGTTTGAAAACTGGCACTATGACATTGACGTCGTCATCTACATGACGAGATTGAACAATTTGAATCATGCCTTCATCCATCAGACGTTGGATGTCCCTTTTCACCACATCACACCTGTCGCACCTCGAAAAAATATGGGGATACGACTTCAAAGCGAAGCGCGATCGCACGCTCGCAATGATGGACTGAACAGAGTCGCCACCGAATTTTATTTTTTCCTAAAAAGGAAAGGGGAAATATCGATAAAACCCAAGACAAAAGAAAAGGATAAGATATGGTCATCGCAACCAATATCAGGGTTCGGGAGTCGATTACGCAAGGGGAAGGTATTAGCACCCCTCACGTCCGTTGTACTCAACGGGAACCATTAGGTCAGTTGTGTGCGTTAATGTTAGTTTGAAATATTTAGGCTTTTCAAATTATTAGATGGGAAAGAATAAATAGAATCAAAAGAAAAGAGAAGATGCTTTTTGGATTTTTTAACGAAGGTCTAAACCTAAGTTTTTTATTAGTGGGCCTGACAAGATTTACAAATCCTACTCCTACGTATCTCAACAGAGAAATCAAGGCTTACGTAGTTCTGGGTAGAAAATGTTTGTTTGTAGGTCGATTTTAGCGAAAGCTACTTTGTGTCAAATCGACGAAAACATTGTTGGACTACCCAAAACAGGTGGAGAAACTTTGCCTTGCATTGTTTTGAAACAAAGTACCTTTCGTTTGTGAAAAGGTTTAAGAGATTAATCGCACGGCGGCGAGAAAAAGAATTGATTGGTTTGAGGTGTTTTGAGTGATGGCGAGAACTTGGATGAGCGAGATATACATCTCGAATCCTAGCCTCAAGAGTGCACGGTATACATCATGTTCCATTTCCATCTTTATTTGAAAAAGTGTTTAATAAAGATTAGATGTTTTGGATTTTGGAAGACGAGCACTTATGACTTGCAAGCTCTTACAGCTTGGGTCTAGTACTCGAGACTACGTCTGGACATTCCACCCAGGCAGTCTGTTTCTTTCCAATATTGCTAAGAAAATGACTCGAATATTTACGAATGTTTTGGAGGGAAGACGAATATTTATGGCTTGCAAGCTCTTACAGCTTGAGCCTAATATTCGGGATTACGACTGGATATTCCCTCCAGGTAATCTTTTTCTTCCGACTTTATTAAGAAGAGGTTTTGAATCTTGGAGTGTGAAAGAGAAGACGAATATTTATGGCTTGCAAGCTCTTACAGCTTGAGCCTAATATTCGGGATTATGACTGGATATTCCCTCCAGGATAATCTTTTTCTTCACGTTTTACTTAGAAAATGATTTGAATACTTGAGTGTTTAAGAGAAGACGAATATTTATGGCTTGCAAGCTCTTACAACTTGAGCCTAATATTCGGGATTACGACTGGACATTCCATCCAGGTAATCTTTTTCTTCACGTTTTATTTAGAAAACGATTTGAATATTAGAGTGTGGAAGTGAAGACGAATATTTATGGCTTGCAAGCTCTTACAGCTTGAGCCTAATATTCGGGATTACGACTGGACATTCCATCCAGGTAATCTTTTTCTTCACGTTTTATTTAGAAAACGATTTGAATATTAAATTAAAACAATTAAAGTACCGAGGTTTGAAATTATTGAAAGTTTAGTTGATGTTGCTTAAGAGCTCATTGTAAGAAGGCCCAAGAGTAAGCCATGTGAGGTTGATGGCGATGCTTAAAAGCAATCGACTTACAAGGGTATGGAAATGGGCTCGACATTGAATCGAGAAACATGTGATTTATATTTTTAAAGCGGTTTTGAATGGATGATGAAATTAAAGGAAAACCAAATATGTGTTATTAAGTGATAATGAAACTATGAGTGTAAGAGAAATCATAATAAAACATAAACATAAATAACAACTGAGAAAATGTAATGTTGAAAAACCAAATAACACACATGGGTCTCGAACCCAGGACTAAGGGCCTACCAAACCAACACTCTGGCCAACTCCACCACTGGTCCACTGATGATGATATCGGCAAGGAAAAGTAATAAAAAGGAAAAAAGATGCATAAGTGAAGAAAAGCTAAACAGAGGAACAACAGCCTATCCAGCAGGAAACGATTTCATGGTGATGTTAAAACAATGGCAAATCCCACGAAACATGTTTCTCCGGCACAAAACCGAAATCACAAAGCCTTTCAAACAGAAATCCAAACATATCTTAAAGTGACACAATCATCAAGTGTAAAGAAACTCAACAAGCATATTAAAAAACAAACAATAATCAAAACACGTAACCAAACCATTACCTATGCAAAAGAGATCGGATTTGGGTGACTACAGTGGAGACTTAGGCGAGGATGCCCTCACCCTAATAGCCAAGGTTTGATGCTAGAAAAATGAAGAATGGATTGAGCTCGAAGGTTGTTGTTGTTGCCGGACGAATGTCGAGTCTTGATGCGGTTCCGGTTATAGCCTTTCTGGTTGTAACAAGGGAGACGGCGGAGTGTTTAAGGGATTTGTGGTTTTTTACTGCTGAAGCATGGAGTATGGAGGATTATTTTTCTGTGTCAATAGTGTCCTTCCATTCTCTCTTTTGAATGTTCGCCGCCTCCTATCTTCTCCTCCTCTTCTGTGAACAGTATCCGTCCCTTTTATAATCCCATTGCTAGGGTTTGGATGAGATCAAAAGAGTATTGGAATTGGAAGTGCTTTCTTGTGTTGCTCTGTTGTCTATCCCATTTTGATGCTTGCTCTGAAAAAGGTAACTTGTACCTTGTACTTTCTTCTGAAAATGTTTTGATTCCCTTTTGTTGCTGGTGAATTTTTACCGCCAGTAAAAAGCTATTCACGGTTGCGAATTCACTTGAATATGATATGTATTGTTTGATGCTTGCAGGGAGGAGGTGTGAATTGAGGTGCTGATGACCATAAGTCGTGCTGACCAGATGGAAATGAAAGGTGTTGAGCACTCCTAGGACAATCTTCGGATGAATTTTGCTGGAACTGATTATGCATCTCAGCCATATGGAAATGTTCAGGAACATGAGAATTGAGCACTTCTTTATGATGTTCAATTCCAGGCTCTATCTTCACTTGGTTTTCCAGATTGGAAGACAACTGAGACTGACTGAATCCATCGTTATTGACCGAATGCTGAGGCTGCTGACTATGTAGCTTCAACTGAAATTGTTGTTGTGATTGTGAATATTGTTCTAGCTGTTGCTACAATGTATGCTTTCTAGGTTTTACTGAGGCCTATAAGCACAAAGGTCGGTTCAGGAATTAAACCGGCATTGCCGCGAGATCATGTTACCATTTATCATTTATCAACAATCCGTTTAACTTATCAATTGCATTCTTTGCAGGTTCGGCATTCTCAAGTTGGGCAAAGCTTAAAGCCTTTAGACTGGCCGGAACCAACGGTAGCCATTTCGCAAAATAGGATGCGTCCAACAGTAGAAAAAGTGTCATGCAAAGCCCTGGAATCAAATGTCTTGTACAAATTCTTCATAAAATACTTGCGTTTCTTAGCTTGTGGTAGGATATCAAAAATGTCATTATCCGTCGACAAAACTGCTAGCAACATTTACATCCTTTACATGAAAAGGCTTTCCACCAGCGCTACCAGGAACGTTTGGAGTGTTGGCACTTGTAGATCTGTCATAAAACACGGGGTGGAGCTGAAAGAAAGCGATGGATGTCGTTGAAGTTTCCACGACCCTCAGCCTCTAGATCACACGCAAGTTAATGATTTCTCTCTACAAGGTTCAAAAGCTTGTCAAGGGAGCTCTCAGGAGACATAACCTTCATTGTCCTAAGGGCATTGGCATTTGTATTGTGAAAGAAATAAGTATACTTCAAATGTATGGACTCAAAGACCACAATGGAAGCAGTTCACCCGTTCTGAAATGTTCATTCCACAATGTGAATGTGCTATACAACTATCAGCTGCACAATCCCAAGACTCTGTGTAATTGCTTTCTGCTGATTCTGCATGAAGCTCTGCAGTCACAATATACTCATTTATTGCAAGCCGCGTTTGACGTATGTAGTGAGTACTAACAAAGCTTTCCCTTATGATGGTTATCTGGTGATCAAAGTGGATTCCAAGTCTTTGGTAAATACAAATAAAGCACTTGCATGAAACTATCAAAAATAGCAGCTTGCGGCTTGTCTCATAGCAGTGGATGCTCATGGCAAGGAATTTTGGCTAAGTGTACATCTCATGGTTCGGGATGTACTTTTGAGGTTGATTTATCTTTGGAAATCATGCCGTTTTGCTTTTGATTATTCTGAATCAACACATTGCTATCACGACTTGCATTCGTTTTCTGCGGTTGGATTATGAAACTCACTGCCTAAACGACGGTTGGATTCAGGAACATTCCCCGCTGAATGAGGACCAGGCTCATTTGTAAGCTCCGGAAATCCTTCCATAGAACTCCCCCTACACTGAAAAGTGAAAGGGGGTCCCTTTCCCTGGAGGCACTTTAGAGATGCCTCGCAGGAAATTTGCATATTTTCTGAATTTAGATAACAAAAACTCTACTGTTAGTTGATCTATAAGGTCCCGACTCACGCAACCCGGAAGCGTATGCAATAGAGCATCCAAATTTGTTCCCTCAAGACTTCTGAGTTTCTCTTTTTCATTTTCTCTGCATTGGCCCCACTGCAGCATACCGGCGAACTTGAGCTGAGACCACCATGGACCCTGATTGGAAGCAACATCGTTGTTAAGTGGAGTGTTATGGTTTAGAATGTTTTCTTCCGCGGGAGAGGCCAACAGGTTTCTCAGCAGCCTCGATAGTCTCATATTCTACAAGAGCGTGCAACCTGCTACCAAGAAACTTGTCTTGCTTGATATGTTTAGCAGTCACTGCAGTAGAACACGGGTCATTTATAGTTACCTTTTTTTCATTTCCAGCCTTTTTGGAATATTTTCCGAATGTCCTCCTTTGAATGGTCCTCTGGCAAATTCATTGCCAAAACAGTAAACAACTTATGATCTTTCACTTCATTGAGACGAAGTAGATTGAGCCGCTTGACCTTTTCTCATTACTACTAACAACAAGCAGTGAAGATTCCTTCAGTGCAACAGCCATAAGTAATTGGCCCCGTGTGAGCTTCTTTGTCTTTTTTTTCTAAAAGAAGCAATCACTTGTATAGGAACAAAACCTCCCTCATTCCTTTTGACGAGACTTTCTTTGTATTTTAGAGACCTTATGTAGGATGAATTAATCATATGCTATGGAGGATTATGATTGAATAAATGAATGAAATAAACAAAATATGAATGAGTATGTGGAAATTCTTGAATATGAATGGAATTTTTTTCAATGTGAATGAAGAAAATATGAATGTAAATTTGGAATGTGAAAAACGTAAAAAATATGAAATAGTAAACATGAACATGAATGAATGATATGAAGGTGAATGAAGAAAGAATGCAAACGAGTGATTGATGGGGAAAACTTTTCAGGGCCAAAATCGGGGTATGACAGTTGCCCCTATTTAACCATCCTCCACCAGAGGAAAATGAAACAACATTTTTTCATCGGATCGCAGTGGGGGAGGGTTAAATACCATGGAGACCCTGATTTTGATCCTGAAATATGCAAATGCTATGATATGATATGTATGAATGAAGGACTCTTTATTTTTTTAAATTTATCTTTTAGGAATACGAAGATGCTACTAGACAGACCAGTCTGTGGGGAATACTGATGGTTCACAGGGAGACAGACAAATGGTAAAAACCAACTCGCTGGGGAAAATAATCGTGCTGGAGAATCAGACACACATTAGAGAGTACTCAAAGTGAAATTCGATGAACGACACTTAGAATGCAAGAAATTTCGGCAGTAAGTTCACACATGACTTACTAAACCCGAATAAGAAAAATTTCTACAACAGGTTCATACATGACCTGACAACATTGGAACAAAAGGTTTAGCAACATGTTCATACATGACCTGACAATACTGGAATAATCAAAGAAAAAGATTCTTCAAAATAGGTTCAGACATGACCTGGTAACATAGGAATAAAAGCTCAACAGCAGGTTCATACATGACCTGACAATGCTGGGGAATACCAAGAACGGTTCTGACAGCAAGTTCAAACATGACTTAACAAACTCAGAAAAATCAAAGAGAGTATATCAACAGGTTCATACATGACCTGATGACAAACTTGAATACTTTGAGAAAATTTCCACAACAAGTTCATACATGACTTGCCGACTCTAGAATAAAAGGTTCAGCAACAGGTTCATACATGACCTGATAATACTGGAATAAAGGCTCAACAGCAAAGGGTTCATACATGACCTAACAATGCTGGAACATTTTGAGAAAATTTCCACAACAAGTTCATACATGACTTGACAATATTGGAACAAAAAGCTCAGCAACAGGTTCATACATGACCTGGTAAAACTGGAATAAAGGCTCAACAGCAACGGGTTCATACATGACCTAACAATGCTGGAACATTTTGAGAAAATTTCCACAACAAGTTCATACATGACTTGACAACATTGGAAAGATTCTTCAAAAACAGGTTCAGACATGACCTGAGAATATTGGAATAAAAGCTCAACAGCAACAGGTTCATGCATGACCTGACAATGCTGAAACATCCAAAGAATTTTCAACAAAAGGTTCATACATGACCTGATAAAACAGAAACATTCAAAGAATTTTCAACAACAGGTTCATACATGACCTGATAAAGCAGGAACATTCAAAGAATTTTCAACAACATGTTCATACATGACCTGACAACACTTGAACATTCAAAGAATTTTCAATAACAGGTTCATACATGACCTGATAACACTTGGAAAAAATCAAAGGGAGTTTTACCAATAGGTTCATACATGACCTGAGAATATTGGAAAACATACAAAGCAAGTTTCATCAATAGGTTCATACATGACCTGGCATCACTTGGGAAAAAATCAAAGGGAGTTTTACCAAAAGGGTTCATACACGACCTGAGAATATTGGAAAACACCCAAAGAAAACTTCAACAACAGATTCATACATGACCTGCTGATTATTGGAAAACATACAAAGCGACATCATTGGAGTTTTCTAACACAAAAACCTCAAAGCTTCTGGGAATTCCTCAAAATGATGAGTCATACATGACTCTCACGGAACCATCGGGAAAGACAGGGTAATTAAACTCTCTGTACGTGCCAACAACAATTGGACTTTGACTGTAAGCAATGGATTACAACCGGCTTTTAACAGATTGGTGCCAACAACAATTGGACTTTGACTGTAAGCAATTGATTATAACCAGCTTTTAACAGATTTTGCCAACAACAATTGGACTTTGAAATGAGTTCTAGTGACAACTGAGCTTGGAATAATGCCTAGTAACAACTGATTTTTAGGAGACACCAATGGGTCTTGAAATAATTCCAGGGAATGGCATAGGGATTCTGGAAGTTCGTCAGAACAAAAATGACATGTCTGGGAATTCATGAGAGAGTAAAAGAAACAAATTCTGGAAATGCATCAGAATTACAAGTGATATTCCGGAAATACAACAGGATACAGACACATCTGGTAATACATCAGATAGATGGGGAAACATCTGGAAATACATCAGACAAGTTGTGGAAATACATCAATAAACCAAGGAGTAATCCGAAAATTCATCGGATAATCCAAAAAGAAAATGAACCTTAAAGGAAAATTTTCTAATAGGTGCCAACTGGGTTGGATTTGAAAATGACTGCAAAAACCGGATGATGGTTTAAGGGCACCAAAGACAAACTGGAATTAGAGGTCAAAGGATATAGGATCAACAACAAGACCTAGGTCAATGCAAAATGAGCACGAAGTACATTTCGGCCATGCATGATTTGAGTTCTTTTATGCATGATATATCAATGATCATGATATGAGAATGCTGACACTTGAGTGGATTGAAAGTTGTAGAGGCTTTTTATGGAGATCATGATTCCTCAAAACCGAGAACTCAACCAAATATTTTATGATAGATGTTATCAAAGGAGAATTTTATCCGGCTTGACAACCACAACTTAGCCAATGGGATCCTTTTGGAGGATTAATGAATCGTGCTAGCATAATTTTCGGGCACTCGTCTTAAACTCAATATTTGTTGACGTATGGCAGAATTTATTTGAGCAGTTTGAAAGCACAAAGAAAGAGGTTCTGCCCCTCTGTGGCTCATTTTTCCCCAGTCTGTCGGGTCTTTGGAAATGTTCACCTTCAAAGTGAGTTCGGAAACAACTTGCCATGAGACTACCTCGAGATGGCTTGCCCCAAGTGTTTGAAACTTGCAATGGTTTGAACTTGACTAACCAAATGTTGGAATGGTAGACTCTTGATTGACTGTCCTTTGGATAGTTGGACTCATTGAGCTCTGAGGTGGCTTGCCCCGGTCTGAGTCTTGAAACAAATTACTCTTGGCGAGATGACCCTTAGGGTGATTAGCTCGAATTAACTGATGCTCAAAGTGATTTGCCCCTGACTAGACTTCTTTCACTTTATCAAGTTCCTCAACTGTATTTTGTTGGGACTTCTTTGATGCTAAGTGTTGACTCGCAAATAAGATTGTTCATTCAAAAATATGGTAATTTTAATGCAACGTTTATGCAAAAATTTGAACTCAAAGTTTATTGATATGAATGGGTGAAATACAGTGAACGAGTCGTTGATAAGAACACAATGGTGATCAAGTCATTCACAGTATGCAAGTTGGTGCCATCAAATGATTAACAAAAATCGTTTGGAGTCAAGTTAACACAACCTTGTTATAGTATGCTTTCAAAATAAACCCTGCCTCAATTAGGTCTTTTAAGGGTTGTAACGTGGTCTGGTTCACGGTTTTTTGAAACAAAAGGATATAAGGCTCAATATTTATTTTTACCCACCCCTTCTTCTTGATGATCTCCAGATCCTACGTTCAGCTAATTCGATACACGCATTCGAGTTCCAAGAGGGTTCGAAGGTGTGATGAGGATTCAAGACGAATTTTCTTGAAATGGCAGTCACCTTATTTTGTTTTTGTTGAGAATTTAATGACCTCTTTTGATTGATTTTCTCTATCCCTAATTTTTCCTGGACCGCTTCTTTGAAGCTTCGGTCCATCGGGATGCCCTAACTTTTGCCTAAGTCATTTCGTGGTATTTGATTTAGCGGGCTTTTTTATTTTTTAAAGGTATTGACTGCCACATTATTGGTGGATAAGGATCAACCAACACTAATTTTAGCTTTTCTCAACTTCTTCGACACTTCAACATGTGCGCGAAGGATAACATGTGGTTGAACCTAAATGGAGGGTGTTCATATGGACGATTTTTTTGAAAGATCGAATGCATGACCAAACTATCTGAACATAACTACCCTGCCCCAGGTTAAGATTAAGGGTTTTAGATCCGAAATAAACACCAACTTCTAGGCTCAAAGTGGTTGTCTAGGGATTAACGCCTTATCTCTTCAGTGTTTGGGGATTTGAAACAATGCCTTACATCATCGACAAGGTTTTACTCAAAAGCATACCACAACAATTTCAGGTGTTTTATTTTCATCATCCTCCTTCCAATCTTTGTTAACACAACAGTTTGATAAACAAAAGTGAATGAGAGGAGTATTTTGTTTTTGTTTTTTAACATAAATGAAAAACGAGTGAATACGAATGGATTAATTCAAAAGATGCATAAACATTTCATTAATCTTACCAATTTAAAGAAAACAACAATGCTTAAAAGCAATTAACAATCAACATGCAAGGAAACTACAAAAGAAATGCTGAGACAGCCGAATGATTGCCAACTTTAGGGAATTGACTTCTTCAAACTTGAAGGTTGGGATCAACAAGCTTTTTGACATTGGCATGATGATCTTCAAATTCTTTTCCTTCAATCTCATCGTTGAACGCAATCCTCTTGGATCCACTACTCACTTCTCCTTTTCTTTCATTGGTATGGGTCATGACATTGGAAATCCAAGACGGTATCTCAATGCTCTTACCAGGAAACAATGATAGCTCATTAGCCACATCCCTGAAATCTTCCTTGTGGAACAAAACCTTGAGGGGTTTCAAGGGTCCTTTCCCTTTCTCATTACATGGCCCAGAGATCAAGGTATATGTACCTGAGCCTTCCCCCTTGAGTGTTGGTGACCTTATGTCAATCAATCTTTGCAGCTTGAGCTTAAAACTCTTGCATTCCTCGATGGAGTGCCCCATTGTTCCAGTATTGTATTGGCACTTGATCTTCGGGTGATCTTCTTCAAAGACTAAGCTCTTTTTGTTAATCAACTCTCGTACCAAGGCTTTCAACGCCAAACAAGAATCTAGGTCATGTCCCACTGCCCCTTTATGGAATTCACACGTTGCATTTGGATTGTACCATGACAGGTATGGTGACACAGGTGTGAGAGCTCGAGGGGTCACCAAAGCATTCTGGATTAGCTGTGGGTAGAGCTTGCTATATGGCACCGGAATTGGGTCATTGTGATTTTTGTTCCTCTTGTTCTGATTCTGATTTTTGTTCTGAACCTGACTTTGGTGATTTTTAGGAGGAATAGCCAGAGGATGTTGATGATGATGTCTTGGGGGAGGCCCATATGCCGGTAGATGAGGAGCTTCCACATGGAACTTCCCTTGACTTGAGGTAACGCTAGATGGATGTGGAGTAGTAGCTCTCTTTGTTACAGCAGTGTATATTAGGTGACCCTCTTTTCTCAACAAGACTTGCAGGGTTCCCAAGACCCATCTCATTTGGCTCTTCAAAAGATTAAGTTCCTCCTTCAGTGCTTCTTAGCTTTTCCTTAGCTCGTCCATCATCTCCTGAGACATGGTTCTTTGTTCTAAACGCGTGTTGAGAATCACTTTGCTTCACGGACAAAGGATGGATGAGTTTTTTTTTATATTTTGTCTGGAAAATGACATGCGTTATGATGAGATGCAGATGCAATGGAATGCAACTGAATGCAATGCAAGCCATGCATATATTTTTTTTCTAAATACACGGGTTCAAAAGTCTGAGGTACTGATGAATCAGATTGCTCTCCAAGAATAGGTTCTCATCGGGTATGATCTAGGGTTACAAAGGTTCCTAGAGTCATGGATCCATTAGACTGTTTGCTACCTGCGGCAACTTACTTGCCGGGCATCAACTCCATCTAAAGAATCTACTCTAAGTGAGGTTCTCGCATCGATCCAACGAGAAATACATCTCGCAGACCCACACTACGCAACCATCTTTCCTAGTTGGGCAAAGAACTAAGGTTCTACAAATGGTTCTCAGAGTCATGGATCCTAAAGAAAATATCGAAGCTTACGGCAACTTACTTGCCGAGCGACAACATCCTCTCAAGAATCTACTCTAAGTAAGGTTCTCGTACCGACCCAACGAGAAATACATCTCGCGGACCCGCACTACTCAACCTCGTCCTATCTTATGTTTTTACTCGAGACTCGGGTAAAAAGTCTTTCCCACAAGGTTTGCAATCAGAGTATCCAAGTACCAAACCATAATCGAACCAATACAACAGATTCATATCAATATGACAATAGAGATAGTAAAAACAATAAAAAAAGCCACATAGGTAAACAAACAAAGGCACACAAACGACCTAACTAGGCTTGACTCACTTAGCGGTTTGGCAGTCCCCAGCAGAGTCGCCATCTGTCGCACCTCGAAAAAATATGGGGATACAACTTCAAAGCGAAGCGCGATCGCACGCTCGCAATGATGGACTGAACAGAGTCGCCACCAAATTTTATTTTTTCCTAAAAAGGAAAGGGGAAATATCGATAAAACCCAAGACAAAAGAAAAGGATAAGATATGGTCATCGCAACCAATATCAGGGTTCGGGAGTCGATTACGCAAGGGGAAGGTATTAGCACCCCTCACGTCCGTTGTACTCAACGGGAACCATTAGGTCAGTTGTGTGCGTTAATGTTAGTTTGAAATATTTAGGCTTTTCAAATTATTAGGTGGGAAAGAATAAATAGAATCAAAAGAAAAGAGAAGATGCTCTTTGGATTTTTTAACGAAGGTCTAAACCTAAGTTTTTTATTAGTGGGCCTGACAAGATTTACAAATCCTACTCCTACGTATCTCAACAGAGAAATCAAGGCTTACGTAGTTCTGGGTAGAAAATGTTTGTTTGTAGGTCGATTTTAGCGAAAGCTACTTTGTGTCAAATCGACGAAAACATTGTTGGACTACCCAAAACAGGTGGAGAAACTTTGCCTTGCATTGTTTTGAAACAAAGTACCTTTCGTTTGTGAAAAGGTTTAAGAGATTAATCGCACGGCGGCGAGAAAAAGAATTGATTGGTTTGAGGTGTTTTGAGTGATGGCGAGAACTTGGATGAGCGAGATATACATCTCGAATCCTAGCCTCAAGAGTGCACGGTATACATCATGTTCCATTTCCATCTTTATTTGAAAAAGTGTTTAATAAAGATTAGATGTTTTGGATTTTGGAAGACGAGCACTTATGACTTGCAAGCTCTTACAGCTTGGGTCTAGTGTAGCGGTGTATTCATTACTATATGATCTATTGATTAAATCATAAGCAAAGTATACAATAAACATAGAGTCGCCACCGCACTTTTATTTATCCTAAGGACTGGTTAAAAAGCGAACAAAAACCTAAGAAGTTTTACACGTAGAAAACTAATGAAAAAGATCAGAGAATCTGGATAAGGGGTAAATTACGCAATGGGAAGGTGTTAGGCACCCATCACGTCCTAGGTACTCCTAGGGAGCCCTTTTCACACTTGTTGTATAAAAAATGTTTATTTGTTTTGACATATTGTGCAAACATGAGTGGGATGATGAGAAAAGAATATACAAGTTAGTTATTTTTGTGTTTGAACGGATGAACCCGTTGCCTACGTACCTTCCATCAAAGGTAAGGATCAAAACGCCGTAGTTCGGCTAAAAACTTCCAAAAGTTAGTGGATCAAATTTTAAAATACAAGCTCAAAGGTCTTACGTTACCCACGGGAGAAAACTCAACCTTAAGAAACAACAAGTCCACCATGTGAGAAAAGCTTCAACTTGCTAGAGAGGGGTTAACCCTATAATAAGCAAGGAAGACTTACAATTCAATCAACTAAGGACAAATAGGTGAGATTAATATCAACCAACTAGGGTAAATCAAACCTATAGCTAATGTATGAAAACTTAACAAACATGGACAAAGCCACAAAATCATTTGAATGGGTGAAGTTATTTGGATTATTTACAAAAAGGTCAAAGTATGATTAAAGTCAATTCAAAATGAAGTATTTACAAAAATGAAGTTTGGAAAATCATGGACTTAAGGTCCAAGTTTCTAATTTGGAAAGAAGGTGAGAATGTTTGCACAATACTTATTTCAAAGTTTAAAACATGTGTGAAAAGGTTTAGGACACAATGGGATGAATGGATGGAATGTAAAACTTCTTGGAAGGTTCACCTCTTGAAATCATATAGAAGATGATTCAAGTGTGTCCTTAGGAATAGGCTACATATGAGCAATGATATGGTAACAGATGAAAGTAAATAAAAGCGGATACTGGATGCCACTCAATGGTCTTATACCTGTCTCCTAAAACAAGTAAGGATATCAGAAGCCACTCTATGGTCTTACACTAATCTCCATCAGAATAAAACAAAAAAACAAAACAGGGAAGTCAACTGCCAATCTATCTGGACTTATGTTAACCTCCACAGTATGATCCTAGGAATACAAATGCCACATCACAGGGACTTACAATGAATCCTCACATACAACAACAATGCTCAAACAAAGAGCAAAGAAGATATGAGTGACCAATGAGGTCTTACACTCTATCCCTTCCATGTCATAGGAACAAAAGCCAATCAATATGGACTTACAATTGTCCTCAATGGGAAAACAACAATGTCGCAAGGACAAATGAAATGATCATGCACTACTGGCAAACAAAGATGGTAAATGCACAATGGCAATCAATGATAGTAAATGCACAATAGCAAATCAAGTAATCATGTATAAATGAAACAAGTAATCAATCACATAAATTCAAGTAGCACACACTATAACCATTCAATGAGGCTCAAGCAAAAGGGTGAGGCATTAAAGCCAACTGGAATAGGGTTAATGTCGCTCTTAACCTTGCCATTGAGGGGCTAAGGTGAAGCAGATGAAAGGATATGAGGGGTGTGCCTCATCACTCTTATCTCTGGTCAGAGAGAGTATTGAATATCAGAAGGTGTGGGAGTTCAGAAAGATGGAACTCTTTCCACATTTTAGACTCGATAGATCTTGGGTTTGGATCTCAATGCTACAACCATGTAATGGGAGCAAGGAGAAGACTCACAGAATAGTGGGAGATAGGCTACATATCTCTTATGTCCACCAATTGCCTCAAATGAGGACTTTTCCTGCTTGGGACAAACATAAACAATCACAAACATTGCCTCTTAAGGAGGACTTCAGACAGTTTGCCCGGCCAAATAACAGGCCGGGTCTCCAGACTACATGAAGAATAGAGAGTCTACCTCAATGCAAATTGCTATTTAAGCAAAGCAATGCAAGTTCTTAAGAGAACTGAGCAACTAAGGGTACCTGCAATCAATCAAGTATCATCAGTACTCAGACAGACAACAATAAACATAATGATCAATCAACAATGTACAGTCAAACAATAATGTGCATAGCACCAAGCTCAAGTGGCCCAAGCACCCTACAACACAAACCAATTAGTTCACAATAGTCAAAAGAAATAACTCAATCATGAATCAACCTCCTTAAGGCATTAGCTTTTTAACCTGAAAAGTCAAAGTCAAGCTCAAACATAAGTAACAAGACCACTAGGACAAGCCTAGGGTCCAAAGGAGGGAAAAAACTTAAAACAACAAGTGAATCATGATTCAAAGTCAAGATAATTCAATTAATAAGAGATCCCAATTGGTCTCATATCCAAACTATGCACTAATTTTATTTCATGCACAAATTAAGACAAAGTGAGCAATGTTGAATCACATATGGACAACCAGAATGATTACATCCAAAAAAATATCAAAACAGCACAGTAAATTCCACAAAAATTATATCCTAAACAGAAGGCATTCAATGAGTTACATATCAATTTTCATGCCATTTGGACAAAAGGAACTATGGGAATTAAATCAACATGTTAAGACATGCAAAAACACAATCTAATTAAGTCACAACATGAGTATCAACTTCAATCCATTGGTAAACAGTGAAATCAAATTAGAAATGGATGGGACCAAAGCCAAATTAAAGCTATACATGTTAGGAAGCACTCCATAAATTTTCATATTCATAGGATAATGGATGAGCATTAAATGATACATGTACATTTGTCACTCATAAAACAAACCAAAATTGCTAAACAGCAATCAAAAATCCAAATCAATTAGAAAACGGATCAATTAAATCCACAAAAACTCAGGGTGAAACCTAACATCAACATTGTATCTCATGCAAAAAATCAGGGCCATAGGCCTAGGGGAAGCATGGAAAAATAAATCATGAACTCAGCATAGCATAGTGTGACACATATTGTCACACTCAAAAAGAATAAATCATATCTAATAGACCAGAGGTCTAAAATTTACAAATCATATATCAAAATCTCCAGGAATGTGTCAAGAATCATCATATGAATTTTCAATTAATTTGGAGCTAGCATGAATATTTGGTGATTAAAATGGTAAAACACATGAATATTGCACACATGTCAAAAATCAATATACCATTCAAAATTCTACCAGGCACAACTTACACTACTATGCCTAAAAAATTCTAGAGGAAATTCTGAATCCAACAAAAAAATTCCCACCTAATTTGGATTAAGAATGAGTTAATTAGGATTTTTTGAAGATTGGTTAAATATTGAAATAATTATCTAAGTTTAAATGAAATTAAATTAATTCAGCATGGCAAACTTGTAATTACTTGCGCCATAGCCAAAACGACGCAGTTTCATTAAACTGCATGTCAGCACGCTATTGGTCCATTCCGGAGGGAAACAAGATTCAAATGCGCGGCCAGGGAACTGAAGATCAAAACACGAATTTTCCAGAAAACTCCAAGAACATCAACGTGTTCTTCATGTTCATACCGGTAAACAGCAAATCATCACAAAAATCATCATGCCATATATGGATCGAATCCTCATTCCACCTAGATCATGGATCTAACAATGATTTGACCTAAATCTAATCATGCTTCACGGATCGAGCCAAGAAAGTTTCACAGTCAAACATTCAAATCCATATAACTTCATCAATACCTAACGAAAATTCATGATCTAAATTCCAGTGTAATCTATGTTCCACGATCTACCTAAACCACATGCTGATTTCAAGAATCGAAGGATTCGAAATCTCACCTTATGAATGTGCAGTTCGTGTTCTTGAGCTTTTCGAGCCTCCAATTGTCAAAACAGATGTCCTATGGTGTTGTGGAAGATGAATGCAAGTAGAAGTTTAGCTCGACACAGCTTGATCATGTAGAAACTCCAAGATGCCATGGATGAACAAGGTGATGACAGTTGCGGTTTAGCCAAGTTCTTCAAGATTTCTCCTGCAACAGTTCCTCGATAACACCTACAAATGATGATTAACACAAGAGAAACCAAAAAGAATCATGAAATTCGAAGGAAAAAGTGAGAAAAAGTTTGAAGAATTTTGAGAGAATTTGGAGAATTTTTGGTTTGGATCTGAGAAAATGAATTGTGATTAGCTGTTTCTGTTATGATTAGTCTATATATATGATGTACTAATGATGCTTGCTAATCACAATTAAGCAGATGCCAAGGGATTAATGAAAACCAAGGTGTTTTGCAAATTTGCCAATTAGTGGTGCATGAAGTAATATGGACGTGAACAGTAAACAATGCATGATCAAAACAGAGTTATGTATTGATACCAAAGCTTCTGCATCAATGCATAGCACATATTTAACAGTATGGATCGATGCCAAATTCATATGCATCAATACATAACACTTTTTAACAGTATGCATCGACACATAACTTGTTTGTATCGATACATAGCACTTTTTAACAGTATGCATCGATGCGTAACTCGTATGTATCAATACATAGCATTTTTTAACAGTATGGATCGACACATAACTTGTTTGCATCGATACGTAACACTTTTTAACAGTATGCATCGACACATAACTCGTATGCATCGATACATAGCACTTTTTGCCTTGCATGCATCGATGCGAAATTCGTATGTATCGATACATGGAAAATTTTGCCATGCACGCTCGGTGGTAATTTGATCATATCTCCTCAACCGTTCATCCGATTCTCATGATCTTGGACTTTTTGGAAATGGGAGAGAAAGATCTACAACTTTCATGTTCAACAAAATTCCATTTGAAGATTTTTTGATGATGGAAAGTTGAGTTGAAGTCGTTCCAAAAACTTGCCATTTTTTTGGAAACTTGAAACCATAGGTAATTTTTCCTTTTGGAAACTTTTGGTATGACCTCAAATCCTTCAATGTGAGTATTTGAAATGTCAAATGAGACTTGTTTGAACATGAATGGAGTATTTCTAATCACTTCCCACCTCCAAATCCATAATTGACTTTGCAGTTGACTGGCTAGTGCTTCAGTTGACTGATGAATGCCTTGATGAGATTCAAGCCTCTACCACTTGAGATTTTGATTCAAAATGATGTCACAACTCAAATGAACTCTTGATTTATGATCATGGTGTCCAAATTCTTCAAGAATGGTCACCATCCAGCTCAATGGCTGATTTTATCTATTTGACTGATGATTGCTTCAGCTGCAAGAAACATGGTTAGATGACAATATTTTTGTACTTTTGGTTAGTAGACATATGAAAAGCAATGATATACAATGAAATACATGCTTGGTGATCAAGAACCACACTCACAAGATAACCCACCCACTAGGAGGGCAGCTAGGGTATGCAATGATCCTTGAGGCCATGATATGATATGATATGGGCCATGAGGGATCTTAGGGCCAAAATTGGGGTCTTACATCTAGTACTCGAGACTACGTCTGGACATTCCACCCAGGCAGTCTGTTTCTTTCCAATATTGCTAAGAAAATGACTCGAATATTTACGAATGTTTTGGAGGGAAGACGAATATTTATGGCTTGCAAGCTCTTACAGCTTGAGCCTAATATTCGGGATTACGACTGGATATTCCCTCCAGGTAATCTTTTTCTTCCAACTTTATTAAGAAGAGGTTTTGAATCTTGGAGTGTGAAAGAGAAGACGAATATTTATGGCTTGCAAGCTCTTACAGCTTGAGCCTAATATTCGGGATTATGACTGGATATTCCCTCCAGGATAATCTTTTTCTTCACGTTTTACTTAGAAAATGATTTGAATACTTGAGTGTTTAAGAGAAGACGAATATTTATGGCTTGCAAGCTCTTACAGCTTGAGCCTAATATTCGGGATTACGACTGGACATTCCATCCAGGTAATCTTTTTCTTCACGTTTTATTTAGAAAACGATTTGAATATTAGAGTGTGGAAGTGAAGACGAATATTTATGGCTTGCAAGCTCTTACAGCTTGAGCCTAATATTCGGGATTACGACTGGACATTCCATCCAGGTAATCTTTTTCTTCACGTTTTATTTAGAAAACGATTTGAATATTAAATTAAAACAATTAAAGTACCGAGGTTTGAAATTATTGAAAGTTTAGTTGATGTTGCTTAAGAGCTCATTGTAAGAAGGCCCAAGAGTAAGCCATGTGAGGTTGATGGCGATGCTTAAAAGCAATCGACTTACAAGGGTATGGAAATGGGCTCGACATTGAATCGAGAAACAGGTGATTTATATTTTTAAAGCGGTTTTGAATGGATGATGAAATTAAAGGAAAACCAAATATGTGTTATTAAGTGATAATGAAACTATGAGTGTAAGAGAAATCATAATAAAACATAAACATAAATAACAACTGAGAAAATGTAATGTTGAAAAACCAAAATAACACACATGGGTCTCGAACCCAGGACTAAGGGCCTACCAAACCAACACTCTGGCCAACTCCACCACTGGTCCACTGATGATGATATCGGCAAGGAAAAGTAATAAAAAGGAAAAAAGATGCATAAGTGAAGAAAAGCTAAACAGAGGAACAACAGCCTATCCAGCAGGAAACGATTTCATGGTGATGTTAAAACAATGGCAAATCCCACGAAACATGTTTCTCCGGCACAAAACCGAAATCACAAAGCCTTTCAAACAGAAATCCAAACATATCTTAAAGTGACACAATCATCAAGTGTAAAGAAACTCAACAAGCATATTCAAAAACAAACAATAATCAAAACACGTAACCAAACCATTACCTATGCAAAAGAGATCGGATTTGGGTGACTACAGTGGAGACTTAGGCGAGGATGCCCTCACCCTAATAGCCAAGGTTTGATGCTAGAAAAATGAAGAATGGATTGAGCTCGAAGGTTGTTGTTGTTGCCGGACGAATGTCGAGTCTTGATGCGGTTCCGGTTATAGCCTTTCTGGTTGTAACAAGGGAGACGGCGGAGTGTTTAAGGGATTTGTGGTTTTTTACTACTGAAGCATGGAGTATGGAGGATTATTTTTCTGTGTCAATAGTGTCCTTCCATTCTCTCTTTTGAATGTTCGCCGCCTCCTATCTTCTCCTCCTCTTCTGTGAACAGTATCCGTCCCTTTTATAATCCCATTGCTAGGGTTTGGATGAGATCAAAAGAGTATTGGAATTGGAAGTGCTTTCTTGTGTTGCTCTGTTGTCTATCCCATTTTGATGCTTGCTCTGAAAAAGGTAACTTGTACCTTGTACTTTCTTCTGAAAATGTTTTGATTCCCTTTTGTTGCTGGTGAATTTTTACCGCCAGTAAAAAGCTATTCACGGTTGCGAATTCACTTGAATATGATATGTATTGTTTGATGCTTGCAGGGAGGAGGTGTGAATTGAGGTGCTGATGACCATAAGTCGTGCTGACCAGATGGAAATGAAAGGTGTTGAGCACTCCTAGGACAATCTTCGGATGAATTTTGCTGGAACTGATTATGCATCTCAGCCATATGGAAATGTTCAGGAACATGAGAATTGAGCACTTCTTTATGATGTTCAATTCCAGGCTCTATCTTCACTTGGTTTTCCAGATTGGAAGACAACTGAGACTGACTGAATCCATCGTTATTGACCGAATGCTGAGGCTGCTGACTATGTAGCTTCAACTGAAATTGTTGTTGTGATTGTGAATATTGTTCTAGCTGTTGCTACAATGTATGCTTTCTAGGTTTTACTGAGGCCTATAAGCACAAAGGTCGGTTCAGGAATTAAACCGGCATTGACGCGAGATCATGTTACCGTTTATCATTTATCAACAATCCGTTTAACTTATCAATTGCATTCTTTGCAGGTTCGGCATTCTCAAGTTGGGCAAAGCTTAAAACCTTTAGACTGGCCGGAACCAACGGTAGCCATTTCGCAAAACAGGATGCGTCCAACAGTAGAAAAAGTGTCATGCAAAGCCCTGGAATCAAATGTCTTATACAAATTCTTCATAAAATACTTGCGTTTCTTAGCTTGTGGTAGGATATCAAAAATGTCATTATCCGTCGACAAAACTGCTAGCAACATTTACATCCTTTACATGAAAAGGCTTTCCACCAGCGCTACCAGGAACGTTTGGAGTGTTGGCACTTGTAGATCTGTCATAAAACACGGGGTGGAGCTGAAAGAAAGCGATGGATGTCGTTGAAGTTTCCACGACCCTCAGCCTCTAGATCACACGCAAGTTAATGATTTCTCTCTACAAGGTTCAAAAGCTTGTCAAGGGAGCTCTCAGGAGACATAACCTTCATTGTCCTAAGGGCATTGGCATTTGTATTGTGAAAGAAATAAGTATACTTCAAATGTATGGACTCAAAGACCACAATGGAAGCAGTTCACCCGTTCTGAAATGTTCATTCCACAATGTGAATGTGCTATACAACTATCAGCTGCACAATCCCAAGACTCTGTGTAATTGCTTTCTGCTGATTCTGCATGAAGCTCTGCAGTCACAATATACTCATTTATTGCAAGCCGCGTTTGACGTATGTAGTGAGTACTAACAAAGCTTTCCCTTATGATGGTTATCTGGTGATCAAAGTGGATTCCAAGTCTTTGGTAAATACAAATAAAGCACTTGCATGAAACTATCGAAAATAGCAGCTTGCGGCTTGTCTCATAGCAGTGGATGCTCATGGCAAGGAATTTTGGCTAAGTGTACATCTCATGGTTCGGGATGTACTTTTGAGGTTGATTTATCTTTGGAAATCATGCCGTTTTGCTTTTGATTATTCTGAATCAACACATTGCTATCACGGCTTGCATTCGTTTTCTGCGGTTGGATTATGAAACTCACTGCCTAAACGACGGTTGGATTCAGGAACATTCCCCGCTGAATGAGGACCAGGCTCATTTGTAAGCTCCGGAAATCCTTCCATAGAACTCCCCCTACACTGAAAAGTGAAAGGGGGTCCCTTTCCCTGGAGGCACTTTAGAGATGCCTCGCAGGAAATTTGCATATTTTCTGAATTTAGATAACAGAAACTCTACTGTTAGTTGATCTATAAGGTCCCGACTCACGCAACCCGGAAGCGTATGCAATAGAGCATCCAAATTTGTTCCCTCAAGACTTCTGAGTTTCTCTTTTTCATTTTCTCTGCATTGGCCCCACTGCAGCATACCGGCGAACTTGAGCTGAGACCACCATGGACCCTGATTGGAAGCAACATCGTTGTTAAGTGGAGTGTTATGGTTTAGAATGTTTTCTTCCGCGGGAGAGGCCAACAGGTTTCTCAGCAGCCTCGATAGTCTCATATTCTACAAGAGCGTGCAACCTGCTACCAAGAAACTTGTCTTGCTTGATATGTTTAGCAGTCACTGCAGTAGAACACGGGTCATTTATAGTTACCTTTTTTTCATTTCCAGCCTTTTTGGAATATTTTCCGAATGTCCTCCTTTGAATGGTCCTCTGGCAAATTCATTGCCAAAACAGTAAACAACTTATAATCTTTCACTTCATTGAGACGAAGTAGATTGAGCCGCTTGACCTTTTCTCATTACTACTAACAACAAGCAGTGAAGATTCCTTCAGTGCAACAGCCATAAGTAATTGGCCCCGTGTGAGCTTCTTTGTCTTTTTTTCTAAAAGAAGCAATCACTTGTATAGGAACAAAACCTCCCTCATTCCTTTTGACGAGACTTTCTTTGTATTTTAGAGACCTTATGTAGGATGAATTAATCATATGCTATGGAGGATTATGATTGAATAAATGAATGAAATAAATAAAATATGAATGAGTATGTGGAAATTCTTGAATATGAATGGAATTTTTTTCAATGTGAATGAAGAAAATATGAATGTAAATTTGGAATGTGAAAAACGTAAAAAATATGAAATAGTAAACATGAACATGAATGAATGATATGAAGGTGAATGAAGAAAGAATGCAAACGAGTGATTGATGGGGAAAACTTTTCAGGGCCAAAATCGGGGTATGACAACACCCTTTTGGGTTCACACTACAAACACCACAACCATCATGGTCATGTTCACAGTCACTCACCATACAGATATCCTTATGCATATGCACCAAGGATCTTTGGATAAATCGGACGTCAAAAACTTTGAATTCTCCAAGACAACCGTCCACCATATTCACTAAAGAGTTCCCATGAGCAGGAAAAGGGTTTGCTTTCACATTTGGCACGCAGTTCTCAAAGGACACCATACCACTCTTCATAAGCTTTTGAACCTCATACTTCAATGGATAGCAGTTTTCAATATCGTGTCCGGGTGCTCCTTGATGAAAAGCACAACGAAGCTCAGGTTTATACCACTAGGGAAGTGGTTCTTGGATCTGCGGTGGGTTCCTCGGTTGGATTAATTTCTTGAGAACTAGCGAGGGATACAGCTCTGCATACGACATAGGAATTGGGTCAAAAGAGACCTTCTTCCTCTCAAAGTTCTGCTGATGATGATTGTTGTTGGTATTGTTGTTGTAGGTGTTCATTCTTTGTTGCGGTTGTTGTTGATGTTGATGTTGTTATTGTTGTATTGCTGTTGCTTGTTGATTAGAAAATACTGGAATTACTGATGACACTTGATGATGATGATGTTGACGGGATGGTGGGTTTCTTCTGATCTGAGGCCTCCTCTGCCTCCCACTGATTACTGTGTTGGTCTCACTATCCTTCTTCTTACCAAAGTTGTTGTTGACGCCTCATCTTTTGACAATCGTCCTTTACGGACTCCTTCCTCAAGTCTCATCCCCATATTTACCATTTCGGTAAAATCACTGGGGGAACTAGTGATCACACGTTTATAATAAAATGAACTCAGAGTTTTCAAGAAGATTTTTTTCATCTCTTTCTCCTCCAAAGGAGGAGTGGTCTGGCAGCCAACTCCCTCCACCTTTGCGCGTACTCTTTAAATGTCTCTTTGTATTTCTGAGACATAGACCTCAACTGGTCTCTATCTGGCGCCATGTCCACATTATACTTGCATTGCTTCACAAAAGCCTCTCTCAAGTCATTGAAAGTATGAATGCTTGCACTAACCAACCCCATGTACCAACGGAGTGCAACACCAGTTAGACTATCTTGAAAGTAATGAACAAGCAATTGATCATTGTCGGTCTGAGTAGATATCTTGCGGGCATACATCAAAAGATGATTGAGTGGACAAGAATTCCCCTTATACTTTTCAAAGTCAGGCACTTTGAACTTCACCGGGATTTTGACATTGGGCACCAAACACAACTCGGCAGCACTCTTCCCAAACAAATCTTTAACTCTCAGCGTCTTCAATTCCTTGTGCAACTCAAGAGACTGATCTTTCATTTCATCCATCTTCTCATAAACATTCGGACCCTCAGACGACAAGGAATGATAGATGGTATCCTCTACGCGAGGCAAAGTGTGCACAATGGGAGGTGGCACGGACATGACCGGGCTAGATGCCGGCATGGAAGCAAATGTAGGCGCAAATCTTTCAGGCACAAAGTTGGGCGGCATTCCCCACGGGAATCCGACAGGCATATTCGGCACGAAGTGGGCGATAGCAGCAGGCACAGTAGAGGTAGCTACCTCTGAAATAACAGTCCTCGCGGGAGGAGTTGTAGGTGTTGGAGAAGCTTGATTCTGAGCAGCAAGAACTGACTCCATCATGGCAGTCAGGCGGGAGATCTCGTCCTTCAGCTCTCTGTTCTCTTGCTCCAAATGTTCCATGATTTTCTAATTATTGGCTCGGGTATTGTACCGGTGAGTCAGCTTGGCTAAAGCACAGAAGAAACACCAATCAGACATCTAGCGAAAACCTGCTTATGCAAATGATGCATGAAATGCAATGCTTATTTATTTTTATTTTTCAAGGAACTTACTATATCATTTGCAAATATATAAAATTTAAATGGAAATTGCAAGAATTTGATATGACCAAAAATCTCTTTTTATTTATATAAATTGGAAGGATTACATTGAGTACAATTTCAAAAACCAAAATAATATATACAAGAGAAAAGGAGACTAGTCATTCTAAGGATCCCTAACAACAATGCCAGAAGATCTGGCTGAAGGCGCGTACTTCCTTCGAATACGACGGATCTCGGTTTCAAAAGAAGCATTCATTTGAGTCTTTCGAGGACAAGATGATCAACAATCTTCTTCCAAGCAACGGAAGGCTGAGGCATGCTAGAAGATGAAACCTCTGGCTCTCTCTGTCTCTTCGTCACTCGATCTTCAAGTAGCTCGATAAGTGCATCTTTGTCCTTATACTCCAACTGCAACTCTTCATGCTTCTTGCTCAAAGCATGGAAACGCTCTCCCCACATATCCTTCTCTTGCTTCATCTTGACGAATGCGTCTTCCAACTTCTATACATCTAGGTTAGGGAGATTTAATGGCTCAACCACAACCATAGACATAGGTCTTTCACAAGGATAAGGCATCTTCAACTCCATAACTCTCTTATTCACCCAAAGAGTGTAAGCTTCCAAAGCTACACAATTGCCCGGACCAAGCTCAGATCTTCCTTTCCTATGCACATTATGCCAAGCATGCACAATCTTCTGCTTCAAATGTTAGGGATCTTTACCCTCTTGATAGAAAAGACCTTCTAACAACATGGTATTAGGTTTGTCTCTCAAGGGGAACCCAAGTTGACGACGAGCCAAAGCAGGGTTGTAGTTAATTCCCCCTTGTGTACCAATGAGAGGCACATTAGAGAATTCACCACAACTATCAATAATCTCCAAACTGCTTAAAGACAGATCATACCAAACTATATCATCATTAGTGAAAGACATAAGTCTCTGAGACCACCTTAGACATTGTTTGTTCTCCATAAAAATAGGCGTCTGAGGCAAGTGCAAAATAAACCACTTGTACAGAAGAGGAACACAACAGACAATCGTTCCACCACCCTTAGAATTCCTTAGATGCAAAGAGAAATACATATCACCCAACAAAGTAGGCACATGATTCCCAATCAAGAAAAGTATAATGGCGTTAACATCAACAAAACCGTCAATGTTAGGGAACAAAGTTAATCCATAGATGAGCAACACAAAGATAGCTTCAAAAGCGTCCATACTACCAGCTTGAGCAAAGGTAGTAGCTTCCTTGATGAGGAAAACAGATGGCAACCCAAATAACCCTTCTTTCTTCACCCAATAAGCCTCTATCTCAGACTTCTTCAAGTGAAGAGCTTCAACAATAATACTAGATCGGGGAATCTCCTCCAATCCACTAAAAGGCATTCTACTAGAAATAGGTATCCCCAAAAGATGAGAATACTCCTCCAAGGTAGGCACAAGCTGAAAATCTGGGAAAGTGAAACAATGGTAGAGAGGATCATAGAACTGCACTAGCACACTCAAAAGTCCTTCAACCACATCAGCAGACAAAATAGACAGAAGCTTCCCATGACGTTGTTTGAAGTCCAAGGGATCTAATACAAAAGATGCTAGCTTCCTTAACTATTTCAAGTCGGGACATCTGAAATTGTACTTCTTAGTGTTCCTTCGTCCACAATCCATGGTCTGAAAATATTTGCAAATGACACCTTAGTTCCTTGAAATTTTCGTGTGATGAATGTTATGATGCACATGAATGCATGAATGCAACAATCACAAATAAGGGATCACACGCAAGGCAAATAAAGGTCAAGGGGTGAATCAAGTCATTGTCAAGATCAATCATCCATTTTGGTGGATTATGGCTTTCACCTTATCAACACCCAAGTTCCATTGATATTGACAAGACTTGATTGGATCTACCAAGAATCAAGGGTTTGTTGTGAGTCACGAGCATGGAGTCTGGGTAAGAACCATCCCAAATGAGTGAACTAAGGATAAAAACCTATAGATCATGTTCTAAAAAGTCCCCAGAGTCTTAATTCCATCTATCGGATAGTACAGGTTAAGATGACTGACTCATCGATCCATAATATTCTCAAGAGAAACTCGTCTGAGTGTAGTATCGCGTAACAACTGTTATCAAGTCTACACTTGAATAGTTTCCGCACTATGTCCTAAATAGGCCAAGATGGGTTAAATGTTCTACGGTCTTCAGCTTCTTGGACCTAATTAGAAATAGCAATGCCTAACCACAAATACTTGTGTGACATTTCCAAATCCAAAAGAGTCTCCACTGAGCAGATGGATCTCAAGCCAACTTGTTAAGGACTACTTCACACAAGTCGAACATGACTATACCATCCTCTTATCTTAATTGCACTCAAGTTCGGATTAGAACTTATCTCACCACTCAGAGATCACCAAGCACAACAAGCAGATTATATCACACATACATATATACAAATATATTCACACAAAAAGTAGGCTAAACCCACTGGAGACTACTCCCCAGCAGAGTCACCACTTAACTTCTGTAGCGGGAAATTCGTGATCATCCAGCTATTGACAAACTAGAGATCAAATAACAAGAGTCGCCACCATGCTTTTATTGTTTCCAAGGGAAAAGGGAAAAAGTACAAACAAAACCCAAAAAGTAAGAAGTTTTCAAATCAAAACTAATAAAATGTCAGAGATTACAGGTAAGGGGGTTGGTTACACAGAGGGAAGGTGTTAGCACCCAAAGTGTCCTAGGTACTCCTAGGGAGTCCTTTTTGTGTGCATATGTACTTGGTATAAAGTGATGTTTACAAACAAATAGAATGGAGGGATGAGAAAAGAATTCATGAATTATATTTTTGTGTTTGACAAGACCTTTCGGTATCGTGCCTACGTACCAACATAAAAATGAGGGATCAAAACCTCGTAGTTTGTGATACAAATTTCAAAGTGGATGCATTGCTTTTAATAAAAATTAAGTTTGAAAGGCACAAAGGCCTGAAAATGGTTTGAAAGGCACAAAGGCCTGAAAATGGTTTGAAAGTGTTAGTTCTTTTTTTTTGCTTTTTGAAAGTTTAATTCAAGTATAGTTAAGTTTATTTACAAGTTTGATTCAAGAAAAGAAGTTTGAAAATGCAATGGCATAAGGCCAAAGTTTCTATCTTTTTGCAAAAGTGGTCAAAGTTTAGAACAAAAATAGTTCACATAAAGAAGATTTTGAAAAATGGAGGGAGAGATTTTGAAATTAAAGAAATGGGGAGAAGATGAAGAGACTATCCTATGTACAAAATTAAAAGTTTAGAGTTGAAAAGATCTGATCAAATGGGTAGCAATCCAATAGACAAGAATGTCAATAGAAACCCAAAATTCCCTTGGACTTTTAGAATCAAGCAACACACAAATGCATAATTATATTATCTTGAAGATCAAGGCATCAAATAAAGATGTCCACATCCAAGCTTATCCCTTCCATGTTCTTCTCCAAAATAGCTCATGTAACAGATGAATTCCACAAGTCACAGGTTCAAAATAACAGTTTCACAATTATCATGTTGCAGATGAATTTAGAGATGTCTTCAAAGATGCATCAGATGAATTTTCAAATTGCAAGCACTTAGTTCTTCAGCAAGTTGGCATTGACCAAGTCCTTTAGCTTAGGAAGGTTGCCTAGATTCTAAGTCCATTTGTCCAAGATCAAGCCAACAGTCCACTCAATTTTTTTTAGGGTTTTTGTTATCATTATGTACATTAATGGTCAAAGACCACACAAACAAGCAAAGTATACACAAACAAAATATATCACACAATATGGTCCAAATGGACAAAGTGAAAATTGCATTAACATAAACAATTAGAATGATATGAACAATGGCAAATGAAATAGAGTGCTAAAAGTAAATTGCAATAAAGTAAAAGCTTGAAATTAAAAGTTAGTAGTTAATTGGTTAGAAGTTAGTATTGTTTTGCTTTTGCTTTTCATTTCAAGACATTCTTTGGAGAACACTCAACCCACTTATCACAAGCATGAATCCTTGAACCAAAACATCTTCCAAAGGAAGGAAAAAAGGTCAAGTTTCCACACAATACCATGAAAGAGGGGAGACTTACAATCTCACTAACTAGAGTGCTTATGCCTTTTATGTCACAAATTTAGCGCTATGTTAAGCAATCGTAATTGGACTAATGTAGAAGTCACGACTATTTGAGGTCGGGCAATATAATTTTGGTGTTAATGCATGTTAGAGACATAGTATAATGGACTATGCTCATGAAACATACCACACACAAAAAGAATATGCAAAAGGTGTGGCCTAATCTCATCCATACTCATGTCAATTTTTCAATCAACTAGCATTAGGACTTTGAGATGTCATAGGCCAAATGGAATGAATGTATAAAGAAGGAGAGTAAGATGGGGTGGGATGAGAATGGATCAAAACACAAATTGGTCAAAGGAAGACTTTTACCAAATTAATATCATCCATTCATTTTGGGAGATGGAATGTACATTCCATCAATCCCCTAAATCCAATGATATTAATTTGACAAAGTCAAAGCAACCTTGACCAAGGCCCAACAACAATAGTCAAACATAAACAAGTCATAACAATTGGTCAACAAATTTATTTGACATTTATTCAAATTAAAAATACTAAAATAGTGCATTTAAATTAAATATGGTTTGTCCAATTCCTAAAATCTCATCAAAACACCAAAGAAATGGCCATGAGATTTATCATAGGTCAAACAAGGTCAAAGGACCTTGGAGAAAAAAATTCATAATTTTTGGACATTTAAAAATATTTTTAAACAATTAAAAACAAATGCAAAATCAATTAATTCATGAAAAATATTAATAATGATCCAAAAAATAATTTTAATTCAGAATATGAAAGAGAAAAATATTTGAATTTTTTTGGTGAAAGTCCCATATTTTTTGGATCAATATTGAATTTAATATGAATTATTAAAAATAATGCAATGAAAATGAAAATTAAAATATTAGAAAAAACGTGGAGCACTTGATCTCCCTCATTAATTGAGGTGGCATATAAAATGTCCAGAAACACGCGTTCCACCGTGCACTCAAGTCAGCGTGCAACAGGAACAGTATTCAAAAGGAACGCACGAGATTAAAATAAATGAGATGGATCCTATGACTGTGAGACATGCCAGCGCATGTGTAACACCTCAAATTTGCACCTATCATTGTACATACATTCTCATATTAGGTCATAGCATATCATGGTCCATTTGCATAGCATTGCATTGTCCCATTTGCCTCAAGTGCAAGCCAATCAAGAAATTAGGTCAAACTGATCAGGAGATCAGTCAACCAAGCAAGCAAGCACAATTCTCAAGGAGCCAAGGCCCTAGGGTTGGTCCAACATGTTCACATGACTTGGGGATCCATTTGAAGAGTTTTGGTCAAGGATTGGATGTTCAGAAGTCATCATTCAATGCACAGTCAGTCAGAAACCCTAAAAGTCAACTGTTGGTCAACTGTCCATTTAATCAGTGATTTGATGATGGGATTTGGTTTAAGAGAGCTTATTCATGTCCAAATAGGCCTCATATATCATGTCAAACACCATCATGGAAGAATTTGAAGCCAGATCAGAAATTTCCAAAAATGGAAACTGGACCTGTAACTGAAACTTACCAAAAATGGAAAGTCTTGATCCTCAAACTTACATCATGATACAAGCTTCAAATGAATTTTTGCCCAACATGAAAGTTGAAGATCTTGTTCTCCAATTTCCAAAAAGTCCAAGAACACTCAATTCCCATGTATGGTTGGCAAGTTATGATCAAATCATTTTCAGAAATTCTTGAACTTCAAAAGGCCATATCTCTCAAACCATTTGGCCAATTTGGGTGGGGTTTTTTCCAACAAGTCACATTTGACCTCATCTTTCCAAATATGTCATCCTCATGCACCAAAACATCACCATGCAAAATGGCCTTTTTGAACTTGCCTTAATTAATTTCAAGTGAGTTGAATTTTGACTTTTCAAAATAATCATTTTTTAACCATTTGGCCAATTGAAATAGTTCAGAAATGTGGTTTTGGTCATGTTACAAAGTCAAATTCGTGCAGTACATACACCCATCACCTAGTTGCTTGAAAATTGGAAAAAACTACATTTTCCCACCAAATCTATCCCACCATTTCATGGACCATGCTTGGTACTATCAAACAGAGTATTTAGAGATTATTTTCTGCAAGAAGCAACCCTGGAAGCAGCCACAGGAGATCACAGAAAAACCTTGGTTCTCTCATTTCTCTAAAAAAACTTCATTTTTTGCATTTTTCAAAATCTGTCAAAAACTCTCAAAGAACTGAGCCTTGCCTTACTTGATTCATCATCTAAACCACATTTTGGACTCATTGCAACCCCTGTTCCACGTCTGTAAGAGGGTTTTGTGGACTGTTTTTGCAAAGCATCATCAATGGCAGAAGTTGTTTGCATCCAAACCAAGCCATTTCAAACCAAACCTTCTTCATCATTCATCATTTGAAGACCTTTGGGACATCTGTTTCAGGCCAAAAACACGAGATAGCAACTGAATCCACACTGCCCTTCCACTTTGGTAAAATTTCGACCTCCTCGTTTCTTAAAATAAATACATGCTTTAGAAAGGTCTATCCATGCTGAGCTTCATGATGTTTTTGTTTTCGAAAATGGTTGAGTATTTGTGAAGTTATGAGGTTTTAAAGTTTGGCATATGAATGTGTTCTTTGCTTGGTTCTCTCTTGTTAGCATAAATTAATGAAAATGGATGTTGTAATGTTGATGTACTCAGTTAGATGAACACGATGATACCTTGTTTGTGGATTTTGGTTACACTTCGTTCTTGCTGGAAAAATCTGGAAAAATAATGAAGAACACGGCCAAAACCCTAATTTTCTCATACCAAGATCGTGTTTGATCTTCCAAACCGTGCCCTGCATGTTTTCCACGTTTCTGGGCCATGTGGCCAATGGTAGCTCGCCACGCATGTAAACGCGACGCAGCGTTTCATTAAAGCTACCCCATATTTACAAAAATGCCACCGGTCGTGGCACATGACCTATTAAATTCATGTTGTTTTTTCATTTTATTCCATTTTTGATCACCAACTTACAAAAATCATTGCGCATCCAATTTTAATCCAAATTCATGGGATTTTTGCATCATGTTCATCACAATCTCTAGTTTTTTATCATTTTTTTCCAGATTTTTTTGATGAGTGGATTTTAATTGGTATTAGGGTTTGTGACATGTGCTCATTTTTTGTACACTTTGCCAAAACATTTGTGAAATGGTGATACTTTATCCAATGGCTCCCAAATTTTTTGTGCTTAAACTAGACACACTCATGGTGATTTTGGTGTAGAGTTTGTGAATTTATCATTTCTGATTTGTGAGATATGATTTTTTGAAGTAAGGTGTGACAATTTGTGTCACACCATTGATGTCCAACTTCATGATTTTCATTACCATGCTTCTTGACCTCAAATGCTTTGATTTTTGCATGAATGTACTCTTGGATGTCTAGTTTACATGCGAATTTTCTTGGATTTATTTGTGGCATTTCCTAATTGTTTGAGATTTTCTCCCCTGTTTAGTCATATGTTGACTTTTTGTGACACATGTTCCCATTTCATTTGTGAAATTCTCATACTTTATTAGATGGACATGAAATTTTACATGAGATAACTAGACATCCTAAGCTTTGCCATGGTTTTAGTCCCATTCATTTATCATATGCCATCTCTGATTTATGAATTTTTCAAGTTGATGCATGATTGGTTGACTTCTTTGAGCATGTTCAAATTTGCTTTGACTTTCTGATTTTCATTGACTGCCTTCCACTTGTCCAAATGGGATGAAATTTGATATGCATGTCATGTTATGGATTGTGATTGATCATGAATTATTTGATGATTTTTTGGAATTGATTATGATTGGTTTTGAGTTAAGTCTTGCTGTTGACTCCTATGAGCTCTCATTTGCCATGCTTTGACTTCTTTTGCTTATGAAATGATGATGATGCATGATATGAACATGAACCAATTGGTTTGCTTCCTAAATGTTTGAATTTGATCTTGATTGGACATTGCTTGCTGTTTTGACTTTCTCATTCATTTTTGACCCTAGGCTTGTCCTAGTGGTCCTGTGGCTTATGTTTGAGTTCATGTTTTCAGGTTAAGCTACAAATGCTTCAAAGAGATCATTACAATTTGATTGAGTTCATTAGATTATCATGAGCTAACCTCTTTGTTTTGTAGTTTGCTTGGCTCATATGCCTTGAGCTTGGTGCTTTGCACATTTGCCTGTTTGTGTTGACTATTGATTCCTACTTCCTGTTGCTTTAACTTTAGAATTGTGTGCTGATCTGTTTGACTATTTCAGGTACCATTAGTTGCTTAGTTCTTTGAACTTGCTTTGCTTTGCTTTAATAGCAACTTGCTTTGAGGTATAATCCCTTAATCTTCATGTAGTCTGGAAGACCTGGTCTGATACTTGGCCAGGCAACTGTCTGAAGTCCTCCTTAAGAGGCAATGTTTGTGGATGTTTAAATCTTGTCCCTGTACATATGAAAAGACCTCCTAAGTGAAGAGGCAATTGGCAGAACCCAAGGGATAAGCAACCTATCCCCTGCTATTCTGTGTGTCCTCTGCTTTGCTCACACCACTGTGTTGATGCATTGCAGATATAAACCCAAGATCTTGTACAATTGTACAGTTGAGTCAGTATCAAATGTGTAGAAGGGTTCCCACTTTCTGAACCCACACATTCTTGTCTTAAGCTCTCCCAGGCCAGGGATAAGAGCTGTGAAGTCTTATCTTCACTCACCTTTCATCTGCTTCACCTTAGCCCCTCAATGGCAAGGTTAAGAGCACATTCACCCAGTTCCAGAGGTTTGTTTGTTGAGGTTGATATGACCCCTCGACTAAAACCTAACCCTTGTTTGAGCCACTTGCTTGTGTATAGTGTGTGCTACTTGTGCTTGTATGTTTGTTTGACTTGCTTCCTGTGCAAGTTAGGGTTAGTTTAGACTTGCTTCCTGTGCGAGTTAGGTTTTGCTTGGCTTGCTTCCTGTGCAAGTTAAGTGTGTGTGTGGCTTGCTTCCTGTGCAAGTCATGACTAGGATAGGCTGGCTCCCTGTGCCAGTTAGCTAGAAACCTTAACTTAGGGTTGATTTTGCATGACAACATCTAGGCTCGAGTCGTAGTCTCCCTAGTGTTGTGTCTCCCTCTGTTATCTGGTTAGGCTAGTCCTTTTTCCCTCTGTAGGGGAACTACGTCGCCCTGATCCTCATACCAGATGAGGTACGTAGGCAGGAGATGAGCAGATCTCTCCGGACGCCTGTGTCTTTGTTTTATCTTGTTGTGTGCTTGGAAGCTGATGTAAGTCCATCGAGTGGCATTTGGGTTCCAGTGTGGTCTTGTTGGTTCGGATGCTGATGTAAGTCCAGTGATTGGCATTCAGGCTCCATGTTTGCCTTTGCCTGTGTTTGTTTGTGTGCGTGTCAGCCGAGCTACGAATGCTCTGATTCTCCTTCGTCCAAGGAGATACGTATGCATAGGATGCGATATCCTAGCGAGCAGGTGTCGTTTCCCAGTCCGAACTACTTAGACTCTGATGTCTATGTTTGATAGACTAAGTAGGCCCAGGATGCGATATCCTGCCGAGTCAGTCTTGTCTGTTTTCTTGTGTCTCTTTCAGCCAGTGTGTGTGTGTTTGAGCAGTGTTTTAGCAACCATTTTCCTTCCTATTGTGCGTGGATCCCGTCGAGTACGACAGATGCGTAGGGGTGCTAATACCTTCCCTTCGCATAACCGACTCCCGATCCCATTCTCTTTGGTCGCGAGACCATGTTCTTTCCAGGTTTACTCTGAGCGTTTCCTTTCCCTCTTTTGGGATAAATAACGCACGGTGGCGGCTCTGTTGTTCTTGTTTTCCCGCCGGTTTTTCGCGTAATGCGACAGCTGGCGACTCCACTGGGGAAATAAGAGAAGTTGACCTATGCTGGTCCATCTTCCCTAAGCGAGTCTCTCCTAGCGCTCTCTAGGTTAGGGTTTTGGTTGCTGTTTGCTGTTATTTATTGCATTCATTTATTTGTTGTTTGCATTTATGTTTGCATTCATATTCATCTATTCACCTGGCTGGCTGGTTGTCTGTTTCTCTCTGTTGGGGTGGGAGTTACATGAGGTAAAAGGCCCAATACCCAGGCTATGAGTGAAATCTAGGATACTTAGGAATAGAGTGATTCATGGGAAGCGGGTGGTATTGCGCCACTTAGCGGAACATTGATATCACGAGCAGTTCAGACCCTGGTGGGACATTATCGTTACATACTTCGGGTGTGTATATGATGATGTTCTGCGAAAGGTTATTTATGTTGCGTTTCTCTCGACCTTACCCTGGCCTAGACGACACCCGTGAGTGGGGAGGGAATGATCATTATTACAGGTACAGTTGGTGACTTGTTGGTGACTTGTTGGTGACTTGTGATCCTGTTGGTGACTATTGGTTCAGAATTTTGGGGTCTCAGATGACTTTGGGTTTCAGATGAATTTGTGGTTCCGAGTTCAAGCCGAAGTTTTGATCCTGTGTTCTGAGAGACACAGCCAACCAGTCGTGTCTGCATCATTTGCATCATAGCATATTTATTTTTCAAAAGAAACGCAATAAAAAAAAAGATACAAAAAAAAGAAAAGAAAAGAAAAAAAAAAAAACTAATCCCTGCATGCATATCATTTCTCAGGTACATTCCAGAGCTTGTTCACTGATAGAGATGGCAACAGTCCCAGAGTTGAAGCGGAAGACTTGTTCCTACAGCTTTCACCGTGAACCTTTGACGTCTCTGATTGAGTTGAGCAACCTTATGACCAGTGGTAACCAGAAGGGTTTGTTGACCAGTATGGAGATATTCTGACACTGTTGAAGATGGTAGTCGATCCGGTGCCGTTGCAGACTCTTCTACAGTTCTACGACCCAGAGCTTCATTGTTTCACCTTTCAAGATTATCAGTTGGCGCCTACTCTTGAGGAGTACTCCATTCTGCTGAGTGTCCCGGTCCGGTATCAGGTTCCTTTCTTGGATGTGCCCAAGGAGGTTGATTTCAGAGTTGTTGCCAGAGCTCTCCATTTGGGTATCAAGGAAGTCAGTGATAGTTGGAAGTCCAGTGGGGATGTTGTAGGATTGCCTTTGAAGTTTCTGTTGAGGGTAGCTAGAGAAGAAGCAGAGAAGGGAAGTTGGGAAGCCTTTCATGCTCAGTTGGCCGTCATGATCTATGGGATCGTCCTGTTTCCGAGTATGCCCAATTTTGTTGACTATGCTGCAGTCAGTATTTTCATGGAGGAAATCCAGTTCCTACTCTATTAGCTGACACTTACTATGCTATTCACAGTAGGCATGGTAAGGGTGGGGCTATCAGGTGTTGTCTCCCGCTTTTGCTCAGATGGTTCTTGTCTCTTCTGCCAGTCAGTGGACCTTTTGTGGATGCTCAGAGCACGCATAAGTGGACTCAGAGGGTTATGTCTCTTACCTCCTATGATATCAGGTGGCAATCTTACCGGATGGATGTGCGTAACGTCATTATGAGCTGTGGAGGATTCCGTAATGTGCCACTCATAGGGACTAGGGGTTGCATCAATTACAACCCGGTTCTTTCTCTCCGCCAGTTGGGGTTTGTGATGAAGGGAAGACCACTTGAGGCTGAGGTAGCAGAAAGTGTGTATTTTGAGAAGCAGAGTGACCCGGCTAGATTGGAGCAGATAGGAAGAGCTTGGAAGTCTATTGGTGTGAAGGATGGATCTGTCTTAGGGAAGAAGTTTGCCGTTGCTATGCCTGATTACACTGATTGGGTCAAGGAGAGAGTAGAAACTTTGTTGTTACCCTACGATAGGATGGAGCCGTTGCAGGAGCAACCACCTTTGATCCTTGCTGAGAGTGTGCCTGCGGAGCACTACAAGCAAGCCCTGATGGAGAATCGCCGTTTGAGAGGGAAGGAGCAAGATACCCAGATGGAGCTGTACAAAGCCAAAGCTGATAAGTTGAACTTGGCTCATCAACTCAGAGGAGTGCGAGAAGAAGATGCTAGCAGACTGAGAAGCAAGAAGAGATCCTACGAGGAGGTGGAGAGCATGTTAGATGCAGAACACCGGGAGTGCTTGAGGCTGCAGAGAGTTGAGGCCAGCTATCAGAAGAAGATCAGAGACTTGGAGAAGCAACTCAGAGATAAAGACATCCAGTTGAAGAAGGAAGTAGACTTGAGACAGGCATCAGAGAACCACCTTGGAGGAGAAGTGGTAGAGCTTAGACGACAACTGAAGGAGAAGATCACTCTTTTGCCAGAATGTTCAGAATGTGACCTGTTGATAGACCAGTGTCAGTACTTGAAGACTCTCATTCCGGGAGGCCGTTTGTCTTAGCTTGTATCTTTGATGTGTATGTTGAGAATCACCTCCAGGCTTGTTGGATGGGATTCATTGTTGTACTCCGATTGTTTGGATTTTCTTTGTCGACTTTGTTGTATGATCCTGTTACTCATATAGATGAGGTTGTTGGTTTCACCTTGTACTCATCACTCTTGTGTATGTTGTTTCTGTGCTTCTATGTTGTTCTTGCTGCAGGTTGCCATCTTTTGAGGATGACTCAGGCTCTTTGAATGCCTGAGAAATGAACATATCATGTGCATCATACGCATCATTAGCACCATACTCATATCATTTTGCATAACAGGTGTTCTTGGTCGTGACTTCTCACTCTTGGTTCCTGTTCAGGCAGGATAGCTGATCAACGTCCGCACCGCTACTCAACAAGACTGAATCAACAGAGAGGTATGGATCAAGTTCAAGCTGAGTTGGCTGAGATGAAGGCTAACATGGCCCAGTTTATGAATATGATGCAAGGGGTTGCGCAAGGTCAAGAAGAACTTCGAGCCATGGTTCAGAGACAAGAGGCTGCAATTCCACCGGTCAACCATGCTCCGCCAGAGGGAGGTCCGGTCAATGATAACAATGTTGCCGCTGCTGTACCCATCAACAACTATGCTGTAGGTGATGAGTTGGGGGGTATTCGAATCAACGGTCAACCTATTGCTCCAGATGCCGCTAATGCCAGGGTAGTCCGTGCCCCGGCCCGTAATCCTGTTCCGATTGATGACAGACAAGAGGATATGTTCTCTCTGCTTAGTGGAGACGAAGACGTTCTGGGAAGGGTTGATGAGAGGGATCGTAAAGTTGATGCCCTTGCTGAGAAAATTAGAGCTATGGAATGTCAGAATTCTCTCGGTTTTGATGTTACCAATATGGGGTTGGTGGAAGGTTTGAGAATCCCTTACAAGTTCAAAGCACCGTCCTTCGATAAATACAACGGTACTTCTTGCCCTCGCACCCATGTGCAGGCTTATTATCGAAAAATCTCTGCGTATACCGATGATGAAAAGATGTGGATGTATTTTTTCCAAGATAGTCTATCTGGGGCTTCTTTGGACTGGTACATGGAATTGAAGAGAGATTCTATCCGATGCTGGAGGGATCTGGGTGAGGCCTTCTTGAGGCAATATAAACACAACATGGACATGGCACCGAGCCGGACTCAGCTGCAGAGTCTTTGTCAGAAATCCAATGAGAGCTTCAAGGAGTACGCCCAGAGGTGGCGTGAACTGGCTGCTAGAGTTCAACCCCCTATGCTGGAGAGGGAGTTGACAGATATGTTTATCGGTACTCTTCAGGGTGTGTTTATGGACCGGATGGGGAGCTGCCCATTCGGTAGTTTTTCTGATGTTGTCATTTGTGGAGAGAGGACTGAGAGCTTGATTAAAACTGGGAAGATCCAAGATGCTGGTTCCTCTTCTTCTAAGAAGCCGTTTGCTGGGGCACCTCGTCGAAGAGAGGGTGAAACTAATGCTGTTCAACACCGCAGAGATCAGAACAGAAGTGAATACCGTCAAGTTGCTGCAGTGACCATTCCGGCACCTCAACCTCGTCAACAACAACAACAAAGAGTTCAACAACCGCAACAACAACAACAGCAACGTCCGTATCAGCCCAGACAAAGGATGCCTGATCGACGTTTTGATTCGCTACCCATGTCGTACGCCGAACTGCTGCCCGAACTACTCAGGTTGGGGATGGTTGAGTTGCGTACAATGGCTCCGCCTACAGTATTGCCTCCTGGGTACGACGCCAACGTCCGTTGTGACTTTCACTCTGGGGCACCAGGGCATCATACTGAGAAGTGTCGGGCTCTCCAGCACAAGGTCCAAGATTTGATCGATGCCAAGGCGATCAACTTCGCTCCAGTGCCTAACGTCGTAAACAACCCTATGCCTCAGCATGGTGGGCATAGAGTGAACAATATTGAGGGGAAAGAAGCTGAAGATCTGGTTGTTAATGTTGATGATGTTCAGACTTCTCTGCTAGTTGTGAAGGGCCGTCTGCTGAATGGGGGTGTCTACTCGGGCTGTGATGAGGATTGTTTGGGCTGTGCAGAATCTGAGAATGGTTGCGACCAGTTAAGGGCCGGTATCCAGGGTATGATGGATGAGGGTTGTTTGCAATTCAGTAGGGCTGTAAAAGATCGTGGAACAGTGTCAACTATCACCATTTACTTTAAACCGTCTGAAGGACGTGGACAAAGGGTCGTTAGTGCACCTGCAACAAATGGTACCCCAGTTACCATTTCCGTGCCTGTAACCATCAGTGCTCCAACTACTATCGCCGCGTCTGGAAGAAGGGCTGTTGAGAATAGTAGAGCCGTGCCGTGGAAGTATGATAATGCTCACCGCAGTTACAGAAGGGCTGAAAGTCAGACGAGACCAGTGAATCAAACTCCAGTGACAATTGGTTTACCGAATAGAGTTCCTGCAACTGTTGGTCCGGCTGTGGATAATGTAGGGGGTCCAGGAGGTTTTACCAGAAGCGGTCGTCTGTTCGCACCGCAGCCTTTGAGGGACAATAATGCTGAGGCTCTCGCCAAAGCAAAGGGTAAGCAAGCTGTGGTTGAGGAAGAACCTGTCCAGAAGGAAGCGCCCGAGGGGTCATTTGAGAAGGACGTGGAGGAGTTTATGAAGATAATCAAGAAGAGTGACTACAAGATTGTAGATCAGTTGAATCAAACTCCGTCCAAGATTTCTATACTTTCACTGTTGTTGTGCTCTGAGGCACACCGTAATGCCTTGCTGAAGATGTTGAATCTGGCTTACGTGCCTCAGGAGATTTCTGTCAATCAACTGGAGGGTGTGATGGCCAATGTGAGCACCAGGCATGGTGTAGGATTCACCAACCTGGACTTACCGCCTGAAGGGCGAACCATAACAAAGCCTTGCACATCACCATGGAGTGCAAGGGGGCAGTGTTGTCTCACGTATTGGTAGACACCGGGTCGTCGCTGAATGTGTTGCCTAAGCAGATTCTGAAGAAGATTGATGTGGAAGGGTTTGTGCTTACTCCCAGTGACCTGATCGTTCGTGCTTTCGACGGATCCAAACGTTCTGTGTGTGGGAAGTTACCTTGCCTGTGAAGATAGGTCCTGAGGTATTCGATATCATCTTCTATGTTATGGACATCCAGCCCGCCTATAGTTGTTTATTGGGCGTCCATGGATTCATGCAGCAGGGGCAGTCTCGTCGACTCTCCATCAAAAGCTCAAGTATGTCTGGAACGGTCAGATTGTGACTGTGTGCGGTGAAGAAGAGATTCTGGTGAGTCATCTATCCTCGTTCAAATATGTTGAGGTGGATGGCGAGATCCACGAAACCTTATGCCAGGCGTTTGAGACTGTGGCTCTTGAGAAAGTGGCGTACGCTGAGCAGAGGAAGCCAGGTGCTTCAATTACTTCTTACAAGCAGGCTAAGGAGGTTGTTGATTCTGGCAAAGCTGAAGGCTGGGGCAAGATGGTGGATTTGCCTGTCAAAGAAGACAAATTTGGCGTTGGTTACGAGCCTCTCCAAGCAGAGCAGAATGGTCAAGCGGGTCCGAGTACCTTTACCAGCGCTGGGCTGATGAATCATGGCGACGTCTCTGCAACCGGTAGTGAAGACTGTGACAGTGATTGTGATTTGGACAACTGGGTTCGCCCGTGTGCACCAGGGGGGTCTATCAACAACTGGACGGCTGAAGAAGTGGTTCAAGTTACTCTTCTGACAGAGTAATTTTCTGTTGTTTTGTCATTTTGCATGAAAATCCTACGATCTGCCCAAGGCGTAGTGATTCATTGTAGGGCCTCATCATGTTTTAATGATTATCATTAATGAAGGACATTTTTTGAAATCAAACTTTGTGATCCCTGTCTTTCTATTTTTTGTTTTCATTTTTTTTCAAAACAATAAAAATGGCAATGTTTTTGTTTTTGTGACTTTATTGAACTCTTTTTCTAAAACAAAGCATTAAACATGCAGAAGCGATCTTATGGCATTCACTATGAACAGTTCTGTTATGGCTCAGTATGATTTCGACAATCCCATCTACCAAGCTGAAGAGGAGAGTGAGGAAGACTGTGAACTCCCTGCAGAATTGGTCAGATTGCTGAAGCAGGAGGAAAGGGTCATCCAACCTCATCAGGAGGAGTTGGAGGTTGTTAATTTGGGTACTGAGGACGCCAAAAGAGAAATCAAGATTGGGGCTGCTTTAGAGGACTCTGTCAAGAGGAGGCTGATTGAGATGCTGAGAGAATATGTGGAGATATTCGCCTGGTCATATCAAGATATGCCTGGGTTAGATACAGACATTGTGGTGCATCGATTACCTCTTAGAGAAGGATGTCCTTCGGTCAAGCAGAAGCTTCGTAGAACGAGTCCTGATATGGCAACTAAGATCAAGGAAGAGGTTCAGAAGCAGTGGGATGCAGGTTTTTTGGCTGTTACAAGTTATCCCCCATGGGTGGC
The DNA here is from genome assembly GCF_024323335.1 of Lathyrus oleraceus. Classification (NCBI taxonomy): domain Eukaryota; kingdom Viridiplantae; phylum Streptophyta; class Magnoliopsida; order Fabales; family Fabaceae; genus Lathyrus; species Lathyrus oleraceus. The sequence goes on from NC_066580.1 coordinate 311,471,507, forward strand.
CAACATCGTTCCTGTGCCGAAGAAGGATGGTAAAGTCAGAATGTGTGTCGATTACCGGGATTTGAATAGAGCGAGTCCGAAAGATGATTTCCCATTACCTCACATTGATGTATTGGTTGATAATACGGCTCAATCCTCGGTATTCTCTTTCATGGATGGTTTCTCTGGATATAATCAGATCAAGATGGCGCCAGAGGACATGGAAAAGACGACATTCATTACACCTTGGGGCACGTTCTGCTATAAGGTGATGCCATTTGGGCTAAAGAATGCTGGTGCTACCTATCAGAGGGCAATGACGACTCTTTTCATGACATGATGCACAAAGAAATTGAAGTGTACGTAGATGATATGATTGCGAAGTCGCAGACAGAAGAGGAGCACCTGGTTAATTTGCAGAAGCTGTTTGACCGGTTGAGAAAGTTCAAGCTGAGGTTGAATCCGAACAAGTGTACGTTTGGGGTGAGATCAGGGAAGCTTTTAGGCTTCATTGTCAGTGAGAAAGGGATTGAGGTTGATCCAGCGAAAGTCAAAGCTATTCAAGAGATGCCTGAACCGAAAACGGAGAAGCAAGTCCGTGGGTTTTTAGGGAGATTGAACTACATTGCAAGGTTCATATCTCATCTAACAGCCACGTGTGAACCAATTTTCAAACTGCTTAGAAAGAATCAAGCGATCAAGTGGAATGATGACTGTCAGAAAGCTTTTGACAAGATAAAGAGTATTTACAGAAACCTCCAATCCTTATACCTCCAGTTCCAGGGAGACCTCTGATAATGTACCTGTCAGTGACTGAGAACTCGATGGGGTGTGTATTGGGACAGCATGACGAGTCTGGTCGAAAAGAGCATGCCATATACTACCTTAGCAAAAAGTTTACCGACTGTGAAACAAGATATTCACTGCTCGAGAAAACTTGCTGTGCTTTGGCCTGGGCTGCTCGCCGACTGAGGCAGTATATGTTGAACCATACTACCTTATTGATTTCTAAGATGGATCCAGTGAAGTACATCTTTGAGAAACCAGCTCTCACCGGACGCGTTGCTCGTTGGCAGATGATTCTAACAGAATATGATATTCAGTACACGTCACAAAAGGCCATCAAAGGTAGTATTCTGTCAGACTACCTCGCCGAGCAACCGATTGAAGATTATCAGCCTATGATGTTTGAATTCCCTGATGAAGACATCATGTATCTTAAGATGAAAGATTGCGAAGAGCCTCTTGTCGAGGAAGGACCGGATCCGGATGACAAATGGACACTGATGTTTGATGGGGCTGTGAATATGAATGGTAACGGTGTTGGGGCAGTATTGATCAATCCTAAAGGTGCTCATATACCTTTTTCTGCCAGATTGACGTTTGACGTCACCAACAACGAAGCTGAGTATGAGGCTTGTATCATGGGGATAGAAGAAGCCATTGATCTGAGGATCAAAACGCTTGACATTTATGGAGATTCCGCTCTAGTGGTCAATCAAGTCAATGGAGATTGGAATACGAATCAGCCGCATTTGATTCCGTATAGAGATTACACCAGAAGAATACTGACGTTCTTCAAGAAGGTGAAGTTGTATCATGTCCCCCGGGATGAGAATCAAATGGCTGATGCTTTGGCAACTTTGTCGTCTATGATCAAAGTTCATTGGTGGAATCATGTGCCACATGTTGCGGTGAATCGACTCGAGAGGCCTGCGTATGTGTTTGCAGCCGAGTCTGTTGTGATTGATGAGAAGCCGTGGTATTATGACATCAAGAACTTCCTCAAGACTCAGGAGTATCCTGAAGGTGCGTCGAAGAATGACAAGAAAACCCTGAGGAGGCTAGCTGGAAGCTTCTATTTGAATCAGGATGATGTGTTGTATAAGAGAAACTTTGACATGGTCTTGCTCAGATGCGTGGACAGACCCGAGGCGGACATGTTAATGCAGGAAGTTCATGAAGGTTCCTTCGGTACTCATGCCGGCGGACATGCAATGGCTAAGAAATTGTTGAGAGCGGGTTATTACTGGATGACTATGGAATCCGATTGTTTCAAGTATGCTCGGAAGTGCCATAAGTGTCAAATTTATGCTGATAAGGTGCATGTACCACCAAGCCCTCTGAATGTCATGAATTCGCCTTGGCCGTTTGCCATGTGGGGCATTGATATGATTGGGAAGATTGAGCCTACTGCTTCGAATGGACATCGCTTCATCTTGGTTGCGATTGACTATTTCACCAAATGGGTGGAAGCAGCTTCCTATGCTAACGTTACCAAACAAGTGGTTACCCGGTTCATCAAGAAAGAAATCATATGTCGTTATGGAGTTCCTGAGAGAATCATCACTGACAATGGTTCGAATCTCAATAACAAGATGATGAAAGAGCTTTGTAAAGATTTCAAGATTGAACATCACAATTCTTCTCCTTACAGACCGAAGATGAATGGTGCTGTAGAAGCGGCAAACAAGAATATCAAGAAGATTGTGCAGAAGATGGTCGTTACGTACAAGGATTGGCATGAGATGCTGCCTTTCGCTTTGCATGGGTACCGTACCTCAGTACGTACGTCGACCGGGGCAACCCCTTACTCCCTTGTGTATGGTATGGAAGCTGTCCTACCTGTTGAAGTGGAGATTCCTTCTCTGAGAGTTTTATTGGATGTCAAGCTGGACGAAGCCGAGTGGATTCGAACAAGGTTTAACGAGTTGAGCCTTATCGAAGAGAGACGGCTAGCAGCTGTATGCCATGGACAGTTGTATCAGCGAAGGATGAAGCGAGCCTTTGATCAGAAAGTGCGTCCTCGAAGCTATCAGATCGGTGATCTAGTTTTGAAGAGGATCCTCCCTCCCGGTACAGATAACAGGGGCAAGTGGACTCCTAATTATGAAGGTCCGTATGTTGTGAAGAAGGTCTTCTCCGGTGGAGCCTTGATGCTTACAACTATGGATGGTGAAGATTTTCCGTCTCCTGTTAACTCAGATGTAGTCAAAAAATACTTCGCATAAATTGACCCGCTGGACAAAAAGAAAAAAAGAGTCCAGGCAAAAAAGGGCATCCCGGCGAACCAAAAAAAAGAAGAAAAAGGTTCGGGCAAAAATTAGGGATAAAATGAAAAGAATTTGTACACCCGGTAAGTCGAAAACCCGCAAGGGCGGCTTAGGCAAAAATGGGTATCCCGGTGGATTGAAAACCCGAAAGGGCGATCCAGGCAAAAGAGGGATTAAAGCGAAGACTACAGTCTGAGTTGTCTGTACTTCATCAAGCTTTGTCGTCTGCCATCTCGAAAGATGTGATCCGTCCAGTCATTCTTCTCAGAAAGCAAGGAGTTGGGAGGAAAACTGATGATCTGTGAGTTATAACAGAATTGGGAAATAGTGGATGCCGTGTTCACATTGCCATTAGGATAGATTTTTCCTTTTGTGCGCAATTACCTCTTTCTAGGAATTGCCTCCCAATGTATTCGCCTCTTCAGGCACATTTTCAATCAATAAAAGTCGTTATTCAGATAAATGGCTCTTTTGTTTTTATTTTTACTGTTTTGTTTGCAAAAATGTCCGAATTTTTGATAAGCATTGCATATAAAAACATGAAGGCTAAACAATAGCTTGCAGGATGATGAAACATTTGAAAATCATTTTGAATGTTGAGGACACTTGAGCGTATCTTGTCCATGTATCCCCTGGGGGCATTTTGTTGTGCTGTTTTTTCAGGTTGGCATCTGTGAGGACGTTTCCTCAGCAGATATTTTCCCCAAGCAAGTTTGGAAGCCATCAGAGCTATGTCCCCCTGCGGAGACGTCTGTGGATAGTGCCTTCTATTCCCCAACAGATCTAAGGATTGCCTATCCCCAGCAGGCCTGTATTTGCCGATTTCCTCCCCGAGTGAGGCAGGTTCATTGAAATTTATCTCCAACATTTATCCTATCTGTGGACTGAAAGATATCCCCAGCGGAGTTTACCTTTCCCCTTCTAGCAGTGCTATTCTCCAGCGTGAGTGAGAAGTCGTTGCTCTCCTTGCAGAGTCTCCCCGCAGAGTTGGAATACCCGATCAGTTTTGGCTCCCCAGCCGGAGTTTTTCATCATTTTTGCATCTTGCATGTAGTGATCATTGCATCCTCAAACTGCGTAGCATTCCCATTCAATATGGAGCATTACGCCATAGAAAAAGTCAAACATATGCATTCATGTGTTAACCTCATCAGACCGTATCCCCGGCAGAGGCGGATCATTTCATTCAACATCAGCACAGCAAGTCTGCTACAGTTGCTCTTGACAGCATTCGGGATTGATATCCCCACAGAGGTTCATTACCTCACCCGTTGGTGACAGAAAGTTTGTTGTTTCTCCCCAGTGAGACCCCCAGCAAGTGGTCAACCTTGCCTTGACATATCTAAAAAGTCGTTCTTGTGATACCGGTAAGTGTCATACTAGCACCCGCGTGTGTTTCTTTGTTTGGTGTCGGTAAACACCATTGTTTCGGTGTCTGTAAACATCGGGTATTCTCCCCAGTCATCAGTAAATGTCTGGTCATCATTTTTGGTGTCGGTAAACACCATTGTTTCGGTGTCTGTAAACATCGGGTATTCTCCCCAGTCATCAGTAAATGTCTGGTCATCATTTTTGGTGTCGGTAAACACCATTGTTTCGGTGTCTGTAAACATCGGTTATTCCCCAGTCATTAGTAAATGTCTGGTCATTTCATTCTTGATGTCGGTAAACATCATCTTTCGATGTCGGTAAACATCGAGTCTTTTCTGCAGTCATCGGTAAATGTCTGATAATCCCCAACTAGAGATCCCCAGTAGAGTCATCGGTAAATGTCCTATCTGGTTTCCAGTTGCAAATATTTGTTTTTCCCTTAGTGAAGTGTTCCCCGGTCATCAGTAAATGTCTGGTCATTTCTTTTGATGTCGGTAAACATCATCTTTCGATGTCGGTAAACGTCGAGTCTCATCCCAGTCATCGGTAAATGTCTGGTCATACTTTGTTTCCTTGTTGATAAAATCAAGATCCCCAGAAGTCGTCAGTAAACGTCTTGTCTGATTACACCACAAAGATTTTGTTCCTCCTCAAGTGGAGACGCCATCGGTAAATGGCCCCGTATGCTTCGATATCGGTAAATATTGAATGCCCAGTTTTATCCGCCATCGGTAAATGGCCCTGTTTTCTTCGATATCGGTAAATATCGGATCCCCAGTTGAAGTAGCCATCGGTAAATGGTCGAGTTGAAGTTGATATCGGTAAATGTCAAGTTTCTTTGAAGTCACCATCGGTAAATGGTCTTGTCTCTTTTTACATCAGAGTTGTTTCCCAGCAGCCATCGGTAAATGGTCTTGCTGAAGTTGATATCGGTAAATATCAAGTTACCATCTTCTAACCATCGGTAAATGGTTTCGCCTTTCTGAAATTGTCAATTGCAGGCGTCATCGGTAAATGACGTGGTTCTTCCTGTATCATATCCGGCAGAGTGCAAATTTCTACGGTTCTTGGTATTCAATCCCTGCTTACCCTGAAAGTCTGACAGCCGTCGCTCTCATCCATTCGGGTTCCCAGCTGATTGAATAGGGGCAGCTGTAACACCTCAAATTTGCACCTATCATTGTACATACATTCTCATATTAGGTCATAGCATATCATGGTCCATTTGCATAGCATTGCATTGTCCCATTTGCCTCAAGTGCAAGCCAATCAAGAAATTAGGTCAAACTGATCAGGAGATCAGTCAACCAAGCAAGCAAGCACAATTCTCAAGGAGCCAAGGCCCTAGGGTTGGTCCAACATGTTCACATGACTTGGGGATCCATTTGAAGAGTTTTGGTCAAGGATTGGATGTTCAGAAGTCATCATTCAATGCACAGTCAGTCAGAAACCCTAAAAGTCAACTGTTGGTCAACTGTCCATTTAATCAGTGATTTGATGATGGGATTTGGTTTAAGAGAGCTTATTCATGTCCAAATAGGCCTCATATATCATGTCAAACACCATCATGGAAGAATTTGAAGCCAGATCAGAAATTTCCAAAAATGGAAACTGGACCTGTAACTGAAACTTACCAAAAATGGAAAGTCTTGATCCTCAAACTTACATCATGATACAAGCTTCAAATGAATTTTTGCCCAACATGAAAGTTGAAGATCTTGTTCTCCCATTTCCAAAAAGTCCAAGAACACTCAATTCCCATGTATGGTTGGCAAGTTATGATCAAATCATTTTCAGAAATTCTTGAACTTCAAAAGGCCATATCTCTCAAACCATTTGGCCAATTTGGGTGGGGTTTTTTCCAACAAGTCACATTTGACCTCATCTTTCCAAATATGTCATCCTCATGCACCAAAACATCACCATGCAAAATGGCCTTTTTGAACTTGCCTTAATAATTTCAAGTGAGTTGAATTTTGACTTTTCAAAATAATCATTTTTTAACCATTTGGCCAATTGAAATAGTTCAGAAATGTGGTTTTGGTCATGTTACAAAGTCAAATTCGTGCAGTACATACACCCATCACCTAGTTGCTTGAAAATTGGAAAAAACTACATTTTCCCACCAAATCTATCCCACCATTTCATGGACCATGCTTGGTACTATCAAACAGAGTATTTAGAGATTATTTTCTGCAAGAAGCAACCCTGGAAGCAGCCACAGGAGATCACAGAAAAACCTTGGTTCTCTCATTTCTCTAAAAAAACTTCATTTTTTGCATTTTTCAAAATCTGTCAAAAACTCTCAAAGAACTGAGCCTTGCCTTACTTGATTCATCATCTAAACCACATTTTGGACTCATTGCAACCCCTGTTCCACGTCTGTAAGAGGGTTTTGTGGACTGTTTTTGCAAAGCATCATCAATGGCAGAAGTTGTTTGCATCCAAACCAAGTCATTTCAAACCAAACCTTCTTCATCATTCATCATTTGAAGACCTTTGGGACATCTGTTTCAGGCCAAAACACGAGATAGCAACTGAATCCACACTGCCCTTCCACTTTGGTAAAATTTCGACCTCCTCGTTTCTTAAAATAAATACATGCTTTAGAAAGGTCTATCCATGCTGAGCTTCATGATGTTTTTGTTTTCGAAAATGGTTGAGTATTTGTGAAGTTATGAGGTTTTAAAGTTTGGCATATGAATGTGTTCTTTGCTTGGTTCTCTCTTGTTAGCATAAATTAATGAAAATGGATGTTGTAATGTTGATGTACTCAGTTAGATGAACACGATGATACCTTGTTTGTGGATTTTGGTTACACTTCGTTCTTGCTGGAAAAATCTGGAAAAATAATGAAGAACACGGCCAAAACCCTAATTTTCTCATACCAAGATCGTGTTTGATCTTCCAAACCGTGCCCTGCATGTTTTTCCACGTTTCTGGGCCATGTGGCCAATGGTAGCTCGCCACGCATGTAAACGCGACGCAGCGTTTCATTAAAGCTGCCCCATATTTACAAAAATGCCACCGGTCGTGGCACATGACCTATTAAATTCATGTTGTTTTTCATTTTATTCCATTTTTGATCACCAACTTACAAAAATCATTGCGCATCCAATTTTAATCCAAAATTCATGGGATTTTTTGCATCATGTTCATCACAATCTCTAGTTTTTTATCATATTTTTTCCAGATTTTTTTGATGAGTGGATTTTAATTGGTATTAGGGTTTGTGACATGTGCTCATTTTTTGTACACTTTGCCAAAACATTTGTGAAATGGTGATACTTTATCCAATGGCTCCCAAATTTTTTGTGCTTAAACTAGACACACTCATGGTGATTTTGGTGTAGAGTTTGTGAATTTATCATTTCTGGTTTGTGAGATATGATGTTTTGAAGTAAGGTGTGACAATTTGTGTCACACCATTGATGTCCAACTTCATGATTTTCATTACCATGCTTCTTGACCTCAAAATGCTTTGAATTTTTGCATGAATGTACTCTTGGATGTCTAGTTTACATGCGAATTTTCTTGGATTTATTTGTGGCATTTCCTAATTGTTTGAGATTTTCTCCCCTGTTTAGTCATATGTTGACTTTTTGTGACACATGTTCCCATTTCATTTGTGAAATTCTCATACTTTATTAGATGGACATGAAATTTTACATGAGATAACTAGACATCCTAAGCTTTGCCATGGTTTTAGTCCCATTCATTTATCATATGCCATCTCTGATTTATGAATTTTTCAAGTTGATGCATGATTGGTTGACTTCTTTGAGCATGTTCAAATTTGCTTTGACTTTCTGATTTTCATTGACTGCCTTCCACTTGTCCAAATGGGATGAAATTTGATATGCATGTCATGTTATGGATTGTGATTGATCATGAATTATTTGATGATTTTTTGGAATTGATTATGATTGGTTTTGAGTTAAGTCTTGCTGTTGACTCCTATGAGCTCTCATTTGCCATGTTTGACTTCTTTTGCTTATGAAATGATGATGATGCATGATATGAACATGAAACCAATTGGGTTTGCTTCCTAAATGTTTGAATTTGATCTTGATTGGACATTGCTTGCTGTTTTGACTTTCTCATTCATTTTTGACCCTAGGCTTGTCCTAGTGGTCCTGTGGCTTATGTTTGAGTTCATGTTTTCAGGTTAAGCTACAAATGCTTCAAAGAGATCATTACAATTTGATTGAGTTCATTAGATTATCATGAGCTAACCTCTTTGTTTTGTAGTTTGCTTGGCTCATATGCCTTGAGCTTGGTGCTTTGCACATTTGCCTGTTTGTGTTGACTATTGATTCCTACTTCCTGTTGCTTTAACTTTAGAATTGTGTGCTGATCTGTTTGACTATTTCAGGTACCATTAGTTGCTTAGTTCTTTGAACTTGCTTTGCTTTGCTTTAATAGCAACTTGCTTTGAGGTATAATCCCTTAATCTTCATGTAGTCTGGAAGACCTGGTCTGTTACTTGGCCAGGCAACTGTCTGAAGTCCTCCTTAAGAGGCAATGTTTGTGGATGTTTAAATCTTGTCCCTGTACATATGAAAAGACCTCCTAAGTGAAGAGGCAATTGGCAGAACCCAAGGGATAAGCAACCTATCCCCTGCTATTCTGTGTGTCCTCTACTTTGCTCACACCACTGTGTTGATGCATTGCAGATATAAACCCAAGATCTTGTACAATTGTACAGTTGAGTCAGTATCAAATGTGTAGAAGGGTTCCCACTTTCTGAACCCACACATTCTTGTCTTAAGCTCTCCCAGGCCAGGGATAAGAGCTGTGAAGTCTTATCTTCACTCACCTTTCATCTGCTTCACCTTAGCCCCTCAATGGCAAGGTTAAGAGCACATTCACCCAGTTCCAGAGGTTTGTTTGTTGAGGTTGATATGACCCCTCGACTAAAACCTAACCCTTGTTTGAGCCACTTGCTTGTGTATAGTGTGTGCTACTTGTGCTTGTATGTTTGTTTGACTTGCTTCCTGTGCAAGTTAGGGTTAGTTTAGACTTGCTTCCTGTGCGAGTTAGGTTTTGCTTGGCTTGCTTCCTGTGCAAGTTAAGTGTGTGTGTGGCTTGCTTCCTGTGCAAGTCATGACTAGGATAGGCTGGCTCCCTGTGCCAGTTAGCTAGAAACCTTAACTTAGGGTTGATTTTGCATGACAACATCTAGGCTCGAGTCGTAGTCTCCCTAGTGTTGTGTCTCCCTCTGTTATCTGGTTAGGCTAGTTCTTTTTCCCTCTGTAGGGGAACTACGTCGCCCTGATCCTCATACCAGATGAGGTACGTAGGCAGGAGATGAGCAGATCTCTCCGGGCGCCTGTGTCTTTGTTTTGTCTTGTTGTGTGCTTGGAAGCTGATGTAAGTCCATCGAGTGGCATTTGGGTTCCAGTGTGGTCTTGTTGGTTCGGATGCTGATGTAAGTCCAGTGATTGGCATTCAGGCTCCATGTTTGCCTTTGCCTGTGTTTGTTTGTGTGCGTGTCAGCCGAGCTACGAATGCTCTGATTCTCCTTCGTCCAAGGAGTTACGTATGCATAGGATGCGATATCCTAGCGAGCAGGTGTCGTTTCCCAGTCCGAACTACTTAGACTCTGATGTCTATGTTTGATAGACTAAGTAGGCCCAGGATGCGGTATCCTGCCGAGTCAGTCTTGTCTGTTTTCTTGTGTCTCTTTCAGCCAGTGTGTGTGTGTTTGAGCAGTGTTTTAGCAACCATTTTCCTTCCTATTGTGCGTGGATCCCGTCGAGTACGACGGATGCGTAGGGGTGCTAATACCTTCCCTTCGCATAACCGACTCCCGATCCCATTCTCTTTGGTCGCGAGACCATGTTCTTTCCAGGTTTACTCTGAGCGTTTCCTTTCCCTCTTTTGGGATAAATAACGCACGGTGGCGGCTCTGTTGTTCTTGTTTTCCCGCCGGTTTTTCGCGTAATGCGACAGCATGGCCGGAGCTGTAGCTCCGGTCTTCTTCTCCGGTGGACCTCACCAGACTGGTCCACCATCAACCATCACCAAAATTAAAAACAAGGACATGATTTCAAAGTAAAAATGACATTGAGCTCGAATTTGGCCTCAATTCACTCTAACTCCAAGTATATTGAGAGATACATGGAGTTGATATTTGAGGTACATGAACTGAGTTGCTTCGATTTGGCCTCAAATCAACTCAATCTTCTTGCCTACATTGGTAGGACTTTAGACAACCAAAGAATCAATAGAATTAAGCAAGAATTTGAGAGAATCGAAGAGATCAAAATTTCTGGAAAATACCTTCAATGGAAGTCTGGATTCAACTGATCTTGATCTTGCTTGTGCTTGATCTCACTCTACTTGCTTGCAGAAGAAGGATTGGATGCTTACAAGGTTGTGGATTCCTAGAGATTTGAATTTCAAAATAGTGGAAATTCAACCTCAAATTCAAATGAATTTCTCATGTTGATCCTTTGCAAAGTGAGGGTTAGAGATGGGGGGTCAAAGCTGGCGCGAATGTCTGTTCATTGTTGAGCATATGAGGCTCTATTTATAGCTGAAACCATTGATATTTGCACACTTGAAATCCCTTTCCAAATTTGGTCATTGTGATGCATGAGTGCATGGGCGCGCATAGGACCATAAAATCATTGCCATAAGTCCACAAATGAATGTTAGATAGTCTGAATTCAGCTTGGATTGCAAGGCAAGTGTGCATTTGGATTTGAAGTTTGATCTTTGCCAAGTGATGACACCATGTTCATGCCATGCGCAGCCTATGCATTCCTTGTCCAAAATGAATGAATTTGAGCTCTTTGGAAAGTTGAGATCAAGAGGAACAACTTTCATGTTCAACACTTTTTCATTTGGAGCTTGGAACTTGGAGAAATTTGAGGTGGAAGTTTGGAAAATTTTGACATATCAAAATTTTTCTAAGTGTCAAGCCATATGTCTCAATATTCCACATTGCTTAACTTTTTATATGAGCTTAAAATGAGAAAATTGTCTTCATCAAAGTTGTAGCTCTTTCAAATACCTTCAAAATTATCACCAATTTCATGTAATTTGGTTTTTAAATGATAGAGTTATGCATTTTTGAAGTTTGGAAAAATCACTTGGTCAATGGTATAGGTCAAAAGTGACCTATAATGTAACCTCATATCACATGCTCAAAAAAGTTGAATTAGCTCCCACTCCAAACATCAAAGTTGAAGTAGACACATTGAATTTAACTGTGCAACTTTTAAATATTCCATCTCATAAAAATTGAGAAAGTTATGGCCTTGGGAAGTTGACTTTCAAATTAGGGTTTAGGCAAAATGACCTATAATGTTTCAACATAGAAAATGATTTTCCAAGCAAAACTAGCTCTAGATCTCAACGTGAAAGTTGTTTGGAATGTCATTTAGAGTAATATTTCTCTTAGAATAATTTTCATATGGTGAAAATTGTAGGAGATAGGGTCTAGGGAGACCCAGTTTTGATCAGATGAATTCATCTGGCCAACCACCATCAACCAACTTGCTAACTTCCAATTCTCTTGACTTTCTTGGCTCATGGTAGGTCATATATGCATAAGATGATGAAATTTTAAGTGTCCCTTAAGGAATTTGATCAATTGGTGAGATAGCTTGTTGGAGAAGTTACTCAAGATACCCAGTCAAACTAGGGTGTCCAAGGCAAATCATCCTCAAACTCTTGAAGAAAACTTGATCAATATAACATGTAGAGAACATCGGGACTCATATATGATGTTCATAACCATTAATGAATCAATCCATGGTTGTTCTCTTTGTTCATGAGGGTCTTAAACCCTAGATGTGAACTTGATGAATCAATGGAATCATGCCCTTCCTACAAAAAAGTTAGATAAATGCAAAGACATATTTTTGGTATTTTGGTTAGTGAAATGATAAAATACAAGTATGATATAATCACAAGGTACTTGGTGATCCCTCCCAAAACAGACCCAATGAAAGAGGGGTAAGGAGGATGCCAAGGTATGATCTCAATGTTAGTGCTTACGATGAAATTGCATGAGGGATCTTAGGGTCAAAATTGGGGTCTTACAATAACCACATGTACTGTGATACCTCACTAGTAACATCACCTTGCTTCTATCATCCATCTTCTTTTTAGTAGCATCTGGAACATGTTTATAACAGACAAAACCAAATACTCTGAAATTACTCACACTTTGCTTATCTCCAATCCACCTCTCAAAAGGAACAATTTCCTACAGCTTCTTGATTTGACACCTATTGAGCACATATGATGCAGTGGCAACAACTTCTCCCCCTAAAGTGTTAGAAAGATTCTTCTCCTTCAGCATGCTCCTTTCCATATCAAGCAAAGTTTTGTTTCTCCTTTCAGCATGACCATTGTGTTGAGGAGTATATGGAGCAGTCATTTCATGCTCCATTCCATTCTCCTCACAGAACCTCTTGAACTCTGTGGAGTTATATTCACCTCCACCACCAGTTCTGAGAATCTTCAAAGTCTCACCACTTTGTTTCTCAGTCTTGATTCTAAATTTCTTAAATTCAGTAAACACCTCATGTTTGAATTTTATAAGGGATACCCATGTCATTCTTGTGAACTCATCCACAAATGACACAAAATATTTATTCCCTCCTAGTGAAGGTTTTGGAAATGGTCCACACAAATCAGAACACACGACTCCCAAATCATGTTTTGCTCTTGGAGCTACTTCTGATGCAAATGGAATCTTGGTTGTTTCCCTCTCATGCATACATTGTATAACTTTTTGGTTTCTTAATTGCAAGAATTCCACCTACCAGTTTCTTTGAATTCGGATGCCCTAAGCTTTTGGAGTTCAAATGACCAAATCTTTTGCACCAACACTCAATTTCCTTCAAACCACTTGTTGCGTTAAGGCATTCATGGTCTGTAGTTTTAACATTCATCTTGAATGTTATATTCCTTCCATGTTCCGACTCCATAATCAACTTCTGATTACAGTCATACAACCTTAAATGATTGTCTTCCATGGTAACTGAGAATCTCTTTTCAATTAATTAATATACACTCACCAGATTTCTCTTCATGTCAGGAACATACTAGACGTTCTGAATTAATGCAAATTTGCCATTATTCAGAATCACTCTAACATTCCCCATTCCTTCAGCATTCAGATACTTATCATTAGCACATCTGATCTTGGTCCTCTTCCTAGAGTCAAAATCAACCAGCCATTTCTTATTTCCAGTAAGATGGTTTGAACAACCAGTGTCCATATACCACCAGTCTTTTAGAGATGCATTATCAGAATCTGAAGCCATTAATAACATATGTTCATCATCAAAACTTTTGGATATATTCGCTTCTTCTGATTTTCTCTCCTTGTTTGACCAACAATCTGCAGCGAAGTGGCAAAACTTCTTACAATAGTAACATTGAACTTTTCTCTTGTCATACTTCTCCTTTCCCTTATGACTCCCAGAAGTTGAGGTTTCTGACTTCTGAGACCTACCATGTCTTTTCTTGACTTTTGACCAAGACTGCTTCTGGTCTTTCTTGACAAAAGAAACTTTTAGAGCCTGTTGTACCTCTCTCTCAGAGGCTCTTTCAGTTAGATGTAACTCTTGCGCCTCTAGACTGCTTTGCATCTCTTCTATTCTAATGGTGCTCAAATCCTTAGAATGTCCAATTGCTACAATGATGTAATCAAACTGAGGAGTAAGAGATCTAAGTACCTTCTCAAGATACTTTCTTCAGAGAAAGTTTCTCCACACGACTTCATCTCATTTGTGATCAGAATCACTCTGGAGATGTAGTCAGGTACCTTCTCATTTCTTCATACTAAGATTCTCATATTACTTATGTAGAGACTGATGTTTCACCTTCTTCACTGATGCATCACCTCCGTAGCACCACACCAGTGTGTCCCACGTAGCTTTTGGCGTCGTCGAATCAGCGATTTTCTCAAACACGTTCACATCCACACACTGATGGATGTAGAACAACGCCTTCTGATCCTTCTTCCTCAGATCACGCTGAGCATTTCTCTGCGCATATTTTCATTTTCTAGAAGTGCAGTGTAATCGTCGTTGACGAGATCAAGAACATCTTGAGCGCCTAACAACACACGCATCTGAATCATCCAATGATTCCAATTCTTGCCATCGAACATTGGAAGCTTGATACTCAGATTACCGTTTTCGTTCATCTTCAACCTTGTGCAATACACGCAGATCTCACCTAAACACAATGCTTTCCAATCCCTCAGAATCAAGATATGTGATTCTGTTACGATTCTGATCAGAAATTCAACAAAAATTCTTCGAACAGAAATAAATTACACAACGGCTCACCGTTTCACTCGTGTTTCACGTGGTGTTTCCATGTAGATTTGAACCGGAGTTCTGATACCAATTGTTGGTGCACAAGGTGATAAAGATGAACAATAGAAATAAGAGAGAGAAGAGAGAATAATAACTAACTTTCACTACTCTAAAACGGTTACAGGAAACGCACACACACTACTCTGCTACATTACACATATTTCAAAAAGAAATAATGATACTATTTGTTCACACTGGTCACTTGCTTAAATACAAATGAAACTTAATGAAAATACTAAAGTACCATCTAATAAATTTTATCTACAAATTTTTAAAAATGAATTAATTCTAACAAATATGAAGTCATCAACATTTTTTGAATTGTTCATAGTTTTTATTGTCTTTAACATCTTTTTCTAGATTTTTTCATTTATCAATCATTTATTATAAAATGGTTTTTTTATTTCTAAATCTTAAAGTTAATTCAAAAAGATTTTTTCTCTATTTCAATACATTAATGAGTTGAGAAAAATTCTTTGAACTCTAATTAATTTTTAATGCACGAGTTAAATAGAGGGAAAAAATGATTTAGCATATTGTCACATATTTGGCAATGTAAAAAACAGCTCACATACTCAATGGACATAACTGATATAGTTGATAAATATATAATGCATAATTAAAAATTCAGAAATGTAAACCAAAATTATTTCACATAATTAGTAATGGATAACTCATATTTTAAGAATAAAAATAAATAGATTGTATTCAATGCTGAATATATGATACATAAAAAAAAATACAACATTATGAATTGTAATATAAATTGAGGGACAATACACATCATTCTTATAAATTGTATTATAAATTAATGGTAAAACTTGAGAGCATGTGTGAAGAGGAGGGGAAGAGTCGCAAATCGCCTGACTAGATAAAGGACTAAGTGAAGTGCCTCAGGTGATGGCAACTGTTTGCCAAAGCAATCACACTTTCACTACTCATGTTGCTGAATCATTTTCCCAATCGCAATCTGATGCCAATTTGTTAGAATTGTGAAAATATTATGTTATTGCATTGTTTGTACGCTCGGAGTTACAAATATTTGCATACACTACATATGTAACAAAAGTAGAAGCATTGCATACATCTACTATTGTTGCAATGAAGAATTTGAAGATTCAGGAGTACAAGTGCTGGAGGAGACAAGGGAACTGGGTGGAGAATGAGATTTTGGAGAGGATAGCACTTAAACAACCATACCCTTGCCCCAAGCCACATCTTTGCTGAACATAAAAAAAAATTAAGGATTTCACTGTTCTTTATGGGTTTATTACAATCTTTGTTCATTCATATCTTAAAACAATATTATGAATGAGTAACTCTCAATACTAAAGAACACTATTCATCACAGATGAATAAAATAGTTGCAGAACAGAAATCTAAAACTTATAGCATATTCACATCTCTACCTCAACCATGAACCAAGCTATACTTAAGCGCTACACCAGGGACAGATTGATGGTTATATTCTACTCTGCACACTTTTAAGGTGATCTGAAGAATAATTCGTCAACAATTCAGCTTATAAAACATTCATCTAACCTTTTTTAAAGGAAACATATCTAGAGGTACACTATGATTTGTTTTTGTTAAACAGAGCACAAATTATAAGTTAAGACATTAGATGCCGGGAAGACCGCTACAATCAGGAACAGTATACATAGATAGTTGTTTGGTCAACTCCAACTTTCCTTGTCCTTCTGTTTTAGGAAATTTTTCTCGACTTCACTCGTATGATGCATGGCCAAAGTAATGTTACTTCTTGCTCATAAATAATACAAGATTTAGCTCAATTTGATGGCAAAGCTCGCCAACTATTAGCTAGATGCATGGCATGATTTTGTGAAACAGCAGAAAGGCGGTGAACAATTACATTCTTGACATGGGAAGCACCCTTTTCACCAGCACGGCTAGCAAGTTCCAAGTACACCAAAGCCTTTATCATGTCTCCATCCTGTACAGATATGATTTAATAGCTCATTTAGAAAGACATTATAATCTAACATTGAATAGTGAATATTTAGAACTAGGGTTGTTCAAAAACACTGGAAAACCGACAATAACTGTGAACTGAATTGCACTTAAATGAACCAAACCATTTCTTTGGGTTCAAGAACCAAAACTGTGATTTACAAACAGTTAGCCGACCGGAACTAAACCTAAATAACCGAACTGTCCAAACACAACTTAATTTCAAGTTCATTTTCAAATCCAATCTCATTACACAAGGAGTCCTAAAATCTCACGAACCCTAAAATTGAGTCCACCATCTTCAGCTCACTATCTTCAGTTCATGGTCTCATTTTAGTTTGGATCTGGTTTGTATTTTATTAATTTACCGTAGAAGTCTAGTCTTGTGAGGTGGGTTTGTGACTTTGTTCTTTGTTCACTACTACCTCATTTCTTCTTTTTAGAACGGATATTTTTCTTAGTTTTTAGATCTACCTCGTTTCTTACTTTATGTAACTATTTGTGGTTTCAATTGGATGTTTTGCGTGTGGATTTTGGAATAAAATCATAACAAAAGGAAATGATAATCATGCACCAAATATAATTGTTAAGGAAACTGTCTAAATTTTCTCCTTTTAGATCTATCCTTCTTTTCTTTCACAATTAATCAACTGCAAAACTTTCTTCTTTAATAATTATATCTAAATTGAGCTCTAGCGGAGGCAGATTTGAAGAATATGCAGAAAACTGTTTTAAAAATAGAATAGAAGAAACAATTAAAAGGAAAGCAGTTGTGAATTCTTTTTTGGGAATGAAATGATAGATCTAAAAAGAAGAAATGAGGTACGTTGTGATCTCATTCTTCAGTAGGTGACCTCATTCTTCTGTTCTGATATGGTTTTGGTTTGGTTTAGGTAGAAAATACAGAACCGGCTCACCAAACTGTTATGACAATTTGGTTTGGTTCAGGACAAATATTTAACGGTTTGGTTCGATTTTCTGAACTGTTGTGGTAGTTTGGTTCAATTCGGTTCAGTTTTCCCCCGATCCAAACCATGAACAGGTCTAATTAGAACATTTTAGTAGTTAATAGTCATTGCCAATTTACCGTAACAGTTTGGTTCGCTTTTTCTGAACTGTTGTGTCAGTTCAGTTCGGTTCAATTCAGTTCAGTTTTCTCCCGGAATCAAACCATGAACAGGCCCAATTAGAATATTTTAGTTAATAATCATTGCCAATTTACCATAACTTTTAGTTATTGCTGAGAGCTATTCCAATAATATAAACTGATTCCAGATAAGTTCCTTAGAATAAATTCAACCAATAGCAAATATGAGGAAACTCATCAAAACATGTAGCGACAGATGTCGAAAAGAAATATTACCTAAAATAAATAAGCAATACAAGTTAAAATCACATTTTGCATGAGTCTGTGTGTGTACCTATATCTATTGAAAACTAGCTTAACCGAGGTCAGGAACAGAGAGCTCAATGTAAACAATAATCATGGAGTGGAACCGAAATAGATGAGAAAAGTCATACAAAAAATGTATCAAACGACTGACTACAGTTTCTAATTAACAAAACAAGCTTAAAAAACAAAGTGTGGCAAGATTATATATTTAAAAAGGTGCCATGATGGCCAGTTTTCATAAAGCAAGAAAAGTTAATGAGGTATAGCAAAAAGGGATAAATACTAACCGAATAAAGAGCAAGTCCATGCTCAAATTGAGCTTTACTATGACCACGATCGGCAGCCCGCTTCATCCACTTTCTTGCTATTCGATGATTGCGTGTCAGTCCTTCCCCTAAAGAGTAGCATAAGGATGTATTGTACATAGCACGCACATACCCGCCTTCTGCAGCTTTCATATACCACTTAACCTATTCCAAGGGAAAACTTGTTAAAAGCAAAAATAGGAATATAATACTAAACCATAATAAAAGAACCAAATCTATGCAGTATTATACGTCAATTCTCAAACAGATTTCCCAATCCCTCCCTTATTTTTTGTAATTAAAATTTGTAGTAGAGGAAATGAATAGAGATAGAGCACCAACAGCTTCTCTTATATTACTTCTACTTCCACCATCTCGGTGAAGACAAAGCGCAAGCTGGTATTGGGCTCGGACATTCCCACCTTTGGAAGCTTTATATAACCATTTCAAAGCTTGCTCAGTGTTTGGAGGTTCAACTACATAGCATAGGTATACCTTTGTCAGACATGAATTATCATCAAAATTTCATTTACCATTCTAAGAATACACTTAAGCTTATCAAAACTCACAAATGACATGCATACAGCAATATAAAAGTAACAGCATGTCCTATATATCGTTTCATAATAGCACAAGAAAACTTCTGTGAAAGCTTGTTACAACAACTTCTCTATTTTCAGTTTATATAAAAGAGCAAAATTAGCTACAAAAAATGAAAGTTTGTGGAAGTGAAAACCTTGAAGATAAGAAATCCCCAAATTACACTGTGCAGAAGGATTTCCAAGATGAGCAGCCATGAGATAGAAATCAAGAGCCTTAATCTTCTCACCTCTCTCCCAATAAATAAGACCAGCATCCACCATAGCAAGAGCGGAGCCACGAGCAGCGGCTTTCGTGAACATATCAAGTGCCTTCTCCGTATTCCGACAAACCCCTCGCTTTCCGTGCTTGAACCGTTTCCCCCACATAAGCATCACCATCGCCTCCCTTAACGGCCGTAACGCCTCGCACCATGACCGACATACCAGCGACGCCGCTTGGAGGTTCGGCTGGTCGAAGGAGGCTGCGATTCTCGTCAGAACGTCGTACGGGAGGGAGGAGAAATCGGTTTCTTCGGCGGTGGATGGAGGAGGTTTAGACGGCGGTGGACGGGAACAGAGACGAACGGAACGGGAGGAATATGCGGCGGATAATTCGGAAGCGGTTAGGTTTGGGAGAGGGAGAGAGGTGAAGCGAGAGGAAGAGGAGATACACGGCCAGGTTTGGTGGCTCTTCATCGGTGGTGGTGGTGAGTGTGTAGTGGTTGAAGACTTGAAGGAACAGTTGAGACTTTTGAGATGGATGGATGCTGTGTCTGTAATACTATTCTCAAAGTTATTCTTTTTCCTTTCATTTTACACACGGTTTCATTTTAGATATTAATAAAGAAAACAGATATTGTTATAGCTTTCAACTACTATACTTTCATTAGTCACTTTCAAACTATTCTTAATTAATGAACGTGTGATTTTTCTATATCACAATTTAGTGTTTTAAGTTTTTCTTACTATCAACTAGTGGGTTAAGTTTTTGACTAAGTTTTTGACTAATAGGCATATTTCAAAATCCATCACAATGAAATCTATCATAAATAAAAATCTATCAACTTTAACAACGACAACTTCATTGATTTGTTTCTGAGGTGTAATGTCATTCTTGTCTTCTTCTTATCGAGATCACAATCATTTTGATAATTAATAAAGATATAAGAATTATGATTACGCATAAATTAATGAGTATTTTTCGAAATTGCGCATAAAGATTCTAAAGATCTTGATAGCTAAAGATAATCTTTATCTATTTGCATCAATTCTTATAATTCGGATTCTTCGAAATTGGGAGACTCACCGAAAAATGCTCGTTCTGATGATTCATCACCATCATATTTTACTTTCTACGAATCACTCAATCAATGCTCTAGATACCAAATATTGGAAATTCACCAATTTCCCTTCAAGAAATTCACCAAAATCTATGGAGATTTCTAAATCGAATCTTGATGAACAAGAATCAATCTTTCTGATTGATTACTCCTCTTGTTCTTCACTCTTCAGTCGAGTGAATCAACCAACTTTGGTTGCAAGATTTCGGTGCATAATAGTAATGAAATGAAACAAAATTGAATTGGAAAAGAAAGAGAGATTAAGGCTTTCGAATAGGGAATAAGAAAAAGAAATTTCTGGAGAGTAACTTTCTACTCTCAAACTGAGATTTTTATTCTTTTAGAATTGCAAGTATGTGTTATGTTTTATTACAATGACATGGGTTACTCCCTATTTATAGAGTTGGGTTTGCTTGCTCATCAAGCAAAGCCAAAAATACTTAATTTTGCTAACACTACAAAATTGGGCCTAAGTAAAGATCCATGTCGAGGTTAACTCTTCAACACTTCGACAACTAGGTGTTTCGACACATTGCTTCTTCCGAGCAACCTGCTTCAACACAAGAAATTACAATTTCAACAGTTTAAAGCTTTATCGTATAAGGATGCTTGATAGTACTTTATAGCATGTTTTCCCTTTTAATTTGACTATTATTTCCGTGCTTAAGTGTGCCACATTACATGTTAGGGATATAAGGTTTTATCTTGATACATGTTTGAATGCAGAATTGGTGATAACTAGACCGTATGTGTATTTCCATTATGTATATTTGTTATTGGTTTGCTGTATTTTGGAATTTAAATAGGTTCAAGAGGGGGGAAATGTGTGAAAGGTCACACGAGGTTGAACCCCAAAATTTTGGGAG
Organism: Lathyrus oleraceus; assembly: GCF_024323335.1. Taxonomy (NCBI): domain Eukaryota; kingdom Viridiplantae; phylum Streptophyta; class Magnoliopsida; order Fabales; family Fabaceae; genus Lathyrus; species Lathyrus oleraceus. The sequence goes on from NC_066580.1 coordinate 311,492,715, forward strand.
AAACACGGGACATATTAGATAACATGGCCAAACTGTGTTCTTTGAGGATTTTTGTATTAGGGGGGTCTTGCACCCAACACGGGTCATGTCATCTGACACGGGCAGGCGTGTTAGACCTCTAGCTCCCATTTTGTATCATTATCCATGTTTCGTTGATGCTTAATTCCACTTCACATTAAGTTATATACAATGTGCTTGTGTCGTCATGAGAGTGTGACGAAGACACTTGGATACTCACTGGTATTGACATGTGATACATAATTATCAAAGCTATAAGAATGCATATGTACCTGTCTTGTATCGAATAGTTCGATTATTAAAGTTATGGCCTAAGCAACGCAAACCACCTAATGGTATTAGACAATATGTATGCGTATGTTTTCCAAGTATGCTTAGTAAGTAGGAAATGTAAAATGAAAGGAAAACCTAAGGTAAAGGTTGAACGAAAACAAAGTGCACACTCCCGAAAACCTGACATGCTTCTAAGATCGTATAATCTCTTAAGTGGAATTCGACTCTTGCGTTTTGGATAATTGGTAGTTAGAAACATATGAGAGTAAGTCCTGAGGTAGGATGAAGGGAACATTTAAGTTATTTTCTTTGAGGGTATGAATCCCAAAAGTGAGACATCACTTGTTATTTCTCTGAGGGCATTTGGTCCCAAAAATGAGACACCACCCTTAGGCAGTTGATTTATTATTCGTATAGTCGAATGAACTAAACCAAAATTCGTAGCTCCTTGGTTCTCTTGCCAAAGTTAAATAGGAATTTAAATCTCATTTGTGTATAAAGCCTTGTGCTTCGATTCCCAATTTTGTATAAAATTACCAGAGTATAGAAATGCTAGAACTAGTATCCCTATAGAGCCGAATGGACATATAAGTTAGGGAAACCCGCCGAGATTAGTATCTCACCTCATTTTTGTTGTTGATTTTTCATATAAGCATGTAATGGCTTGGATGATTAGCAATATTGATACAGGAATATGAAGACGTAGTTCCTTCATTTTGTTTCGTTGTGTTTTTTTTTGTATTTTATGTTGGATTTTAAGCATACTATGATTTAAGTGTGCGAAAACCTTGTAATCATGCACTTTGTATTTTGTTGTATTAAGTTTCAGTACCATAAATAACATCCTGAGTAGTATGATTCTAGACACATTTTATTTGGGATGTTACAAAAGTGGAGTGGGACCAACAAAATTCTAAAGGAAATAAAATTCAGGAACCAAAAAGTTTGGTATTGAATTAGGGGGACCAAAAAATTAAAAAACTTAAACAGAGATCCAAAATTGTATTTAAGTGAAATTTTTACAAAAATAACCCACTTTTTCAAGGAAATTCCCAAAATATCCCTGGTTTTAAAAAAAATCTCAAACTACCTCACTTTTAGGAGGAGTCGCCAATTGAATTGGAGACTCATCTTAAAAATTGAATGGAGGCGTCAATTGGATTGGTTAGGGCAGGTGCCCTAGCCAATTGGATTGGCGCCCCTGTGTAAGACTTAAGAGGAGGCGTCAATTCAATTGGAGCCTCAGTGTAAAATGTTTTTTTTGGTAAATGGTATACATGATAGATAAATTTGATATAGGACCAATTGATATTAATAAAATTTTCCGTTTACACAAAGAAACCTAATGGTGATGACCGGGATCACCTAACCGACCTCCGGTCCCACATCCTCTAGCTACCCTAACCCGTGGCCCTAACCCACGTTGATGATTCGGTACCGATGTTTGAGCATCTGAGGGGCCAGGAGCATCACTACCAACTACAAAAGAAGGTCTGTTGAGGTAGTCAGACAAGTCGGCATAAGCTTCAGTATGCATCGATGGTGTACCGTCGTAGCTGAGCTCATGACCCATGCCAGAGAAGTTGGGATGTGGTTGACTCATTGATGGGCGACCGGGACGGTTGAAGGGAGACATGGGTGTGAACGATGCGTCGAGGAAAGGTTGGAAAGGTTGTTGGGGTGTTTGGTAGAGATAGGGTTGTTGGATGTTTTGGTTTTGTGAGGTTTGGGCTTCTTGGCTACGGTAGGACGAAAGGTGGTTGGTGTTGAATGATCGTTGGGTGTTCTGGCTTAGGCGACTTTAGTAGGGTGATGGGGTGGGTGCGAAGCGATGTTGAGTCTCAAGTTGATGGTCAATTTGTTGGTGGTGGTATGGGGTATGCTCTTGGTATTGGGGTTGGGTGTATGGAATGTTTTGGTTGTATGTTTGTGTGTTGGTTGAACGGAACGTTTGACGGACAGGGGGTTGTGTGTATCTGGTCTGACACTGTTGTTGGGGGTTTGATGTTGAGGTGTCAGGTGTGTAAGTCATCTGGCGTGGGTCGTACAAGTACATATCCTCAGCGATGAACTGAAAATCAACCGATCTGTACCAAGCCATATAAGTACGACTTGGTTTTTCTTCAGTTGGCATGACTGCGTCAATTAACACATGGTCATGACGGTGCTTCAATTTGCGACACTCCGATCTTGCGAAGCTTTTCCATGGATTGAATTTCCATTGGTCGTTAACTTTGCGCATATGCCATTCTCCTAGGCTAGCTGGGGGATCTGGGATATTTTGGGGCATACCGAACTGCAGCTTCACACGATCATTGTTGTGCATCTCCACAGTTGTGAACCATATTATCGGTGTGCATGCAGTCCATACGGCCACGTCTTCAGCATTGACTTGATGGTCATGATCCAAATTAAGGTATGGACGCCAAATAAACTAAAATGTAAAAGAAGATTGGATTATAGTCAAGGTAGAAGAAGTTAACAAAATATAACGAAATAATTAAGTTATTTTCCTTACGTTTGTCGGTCGAAGGTGATCCAACAGGTTGCGATACTGAGTAATACAGTGTCTTGGACATCTGTTGTAACTCATACCACGTGCAGACCATCTACACGAAAAAGTCAAAAAATATTAGTTAGAGATAATAATCTTTAAAGAAGTAAGTAAAGATATATCAATTTAAACAACTTACTTTTGTGCATACAGAAATGTGAAAGGGTTGTTGTTAACGGGTGCTAGGGACGGTAGTCTTGATCAACCCCATGCTTGTAGCAAAACAGCACATCCAGAAAATGTAGATGTGTCTTTGTGTGAGTTTTTGCACAAGGAGCTATAGAGATAGGCTAGACAAGCAGATCCCAAACTGTAACTTCCTATTCTATCTACATGTCTAAGTAAAGGTAAATACATAATATGCATGCTAGAACCACTACCTTCGGGAAATAAAAACGAGTCAATTAACAACATAATGTAACACCTAGTTTTTATTATTCGAGCATCTTCGGTAGAATGCTCATCTAAGTACAAACTATTATAGTACGACTTAAGGCGTGAGAGTAGTATACCTTGACCTCTTGTGTTATCATATAACAAATCAGTCTCCAAGAGATCATTGCAAATTGAATTCGCATAGTTGGTTTTACCATTAACAACCTTACCTTCAATGGGTAGTCCCAAAAGCATGTAGACGTCTTCTAACGCCACGGTACACTCACCGGTTGGGAACCAAAATGTGTGTGTCTCTGGTCTCCATCTATCGCATAAAGCTAGAATGAATTTGTTATCTATGGACCAAGACAAAATCTTGCTTATATGACCAAAATCGGCGAGTTCAACATAAGGTTTAATCATCGGGTCCATATGGACATATTCGTGGACCCGAGTTCGGAACCTTGATACATCCTATAAAAGAAAGAACAAAAAACTTGACTAAGTTGGTATGTTAAAATAAAAGGGGGTTGGTGAAGATGAAAGATAAAAAGTTAACAAAAGAAAAAACTTACATATGTTGCGATGTTTGCAACCGTTCCTCTATGTGATTCGCCCATTGTGAGGATAGACATTTTGTCGGGGGGTTGGTGTAGATGAAACTACAAGAAGTTGTTGCAGATGAAATTGTATAAGAAGTATTGTAGAAGAAGTAGTGAGAGTGATGGTGTGGAAGAAGTGTTGATGGAGTGGATGTATTTATAGGCAAATGGATGGGAGCATGAAAAGTTGTGCTTGCATGGTGTCTCCACTTGAATTGGCGACCATGTACAACCTTTAAGAGGGGTCGCCATTCAAATTGGCGCCTCCATAGGGACATGCATGTAAGACCTAGGTTTGATTGCTTGGTTTCGAGGTCTGAATGCATGCTTTGACAAGGTGTCTCCACTTGATTTGGCGCCCATGTGCAAGGAATGAGTGAGGGCGCCAATTCATTTGGAGTGTGTATCTGCATGTCTGACACGTGGCTGTCCTCTCTCTTGCATGCTGAACATGTCACTTCTTAGTAGCTTGCATGATTGACACATCATTTCGGAGTAGCTTGCATGTGCGACACGTCACTTCGGAGTAGCTTGCATGTGTGACACGTCACTTCGAACTAGCTAGCATGTGAGACACTTCACTCCTCTATTTAAGTGTCTTACTATCAACATCCAAGACACTTCACTCACATTCATCTGCAGTAAGAAAATAGTTTTCATCTGCACAATGTCATCTTCATCATTATACAGTGTCAACGTTCACTGTAACGGTGAAACATACGAGTCTGAGCTATATGGTTTTTGTTTTCGAAACACCGATACCATTAGACTCACGATCAAGAGAAATGCAACCTTCTTGCATTTGAAAAAAAGAATACAATCCCGTATAGGATCGGGTATTGTGCCAAAGATCACATATCAAAATCCAATATTTTTTTAGAATAGTTAATGTAAGTATTTCCCCATTAAGGTACGAGACGATGAAGATGTTAAATACATGTTTGTTAGTCATGAACATTCAGGCTGCAACTGTATTAAGTTGTACATTACTCTTCAACCATGTATACCATCTCAACAGTCTCAACTAACCAGTCAGGATCAATCTGGTGAATTTGATCCACAATGGTCAGATGATGTCAACCCATAAGCAGAAGCAGAAGTGGACATCGTTGATGAAGAAGAAGAGGATACCGAGATACAGGTTGATCACATGCTGAACAACGACGATGAAGATGATGATCAACCACCACCAATACCTCCTAGTCATGTCTACAACCCGCCTCAACATATGACAAATATGGATCTGCACGACGATGAAACATCCAACAGTGTTTTCTATAATCCGTATCCGAGATCAGAAGGCGAATTAAAGGTGGGAGATATGTTTCGTACCAAAGAAGAATGTGTTTTGGCTATCAAAAAATTCCACATGAACAACTCTGCTGATTTTACAATGAAACACACTGATTCTAGAAGGTATATTATCGAATGTCGTAGCATGCTTTGTAAGTTTCGTTTGGCTGCATCTTATAAGAAGAAAAATGACTCTTGGGAGATCGCTTTAATAGACCCACCTCACAGTTGCATTGCAACTAACATTGAACAAGATCACCGTAAACTAAGCGCAACGTTGATATGTCAAGATATTCTGCTGTTGGTTAATAAAAACCCATCAGTGAAGGTGAGTATAATTATATCCCATATCAGAACAACATATAATTATACTCCATCTTACAAGAAAGCCTGGATTGCGAGGACAAAGGTTGTTGAACAAGTTTTCAGCAACTAGGAGGATTCATACAAGGAATTGCCACAGTTTTTATGGGTACTAAAAACATATGTCCCAAGAACTATGGCAATTATGGAGACATTGTCAGCGATGATGCCAGACGGAACCTGTGCTACAGGTAATAGAATCTTTCACCGTCTCTTTTGGGCATTTGACCTGTGCATCAAAGGTTTTGCATTCTGCAAACTTATTATTCAAATTGATGGCACTTGGTTATATGGAAAATACAAGGGTACTTTGCTCATGGTGGTTGCACAAGACGGCAACAACAATGTCTTTCCCATTGCCTTCGCTCTTGTTGAAGGTGAAACGGATGGTGGGTGGGGTTTCTTTCTTCGACATCTCAGAACGCATGTGGCTCCACAAGCCAATCTCTGTTTGATTTCTGATAGACATGCTGCCATTGAGAGCGCCTACAACAACCATGACAACGGATGGCATGATCCTCCTTCTACCCATGTCTATTGCATCAAACATATTGCACAAAACTTCATGCGTGCTATAAAAGATAAGAATCTTCGCAAGAAGGTGGTGAATGCTGGATATGCTCTAACTCAGTCGTCATTTAAATATTATCGTGATGAAATTAGACTGTCTAATGAAGAAGCGGGGAGATGGCTAAATAACATACCAGTAGAGCAGTGGACAAGGGCATTTGACAGAGGTTGTCGATGAGGCCACATGACAATAAACCTTGTGGAATGCATGAACGGGGTATTCGAAGGAATTCGAAATCTGCCGATAACCGCCTTGGTAAGATCAACCTATTATAGGTTGGCTTCTACGTTCGCAACCAGAGGTGAAAGATGGAGTGCGGTGTTAATGTCCGGGAAAGTATTCAGTGAGTGTTGCATGAAGGTCATGAAAGAGGAGAGCATCAAAGCTAGCACACACACTGTAACAGTCTTTGACCGTCATAGGCAAAATTTCAGCGTCCAGGAAACAATGGACCACAACGAGGGGAGACCAAATTTAGCCTACGCTGTTAGACTAAACAGAAGTTAGTGCGATTATGGAAAATTTCAGGCCTTTCGCATACCTGGCTCCCATGTCATTGCAGCATGCGCTTATACTCGTCAAGATGCTTACAGCCATTTATCTGATGTGTACAAGACCGACACTGTCATGAATGTATATAATCAAAACTTCTCGGTACTACCAATGGAGGATTACTGGCCTCCATAAGAAGGTGATATTGTTTGGCACAATGACGAGATGCATAGAAAGAAAAAAGGAAGGCCAAACAACACACGTATCAGAACAGAGATGGATTCCACAGATAAAATGATAAGATTATGTAGTATTTATCGTCAACCAGGACACAACAAGAACAACTGTCACAATCGAGGAGCATCATCTAGGTCTTAAGCTTTTTGTAACATTGTATTTTTGTAACCTTCAATCATTATATATCATTAAGTTTTTGTTACAACGAGGTTCACAACAAACATCAGTACAAAATAAGCTATCTGAAAACAGAAATATTTCTAACTGATTACAACAATCAAATTGATGTCGTCTCGACCGAACATCATTTCCCTAGCATCCTTATCAGTCTTCATTTGCACCCAACCAAAGATACTGTCAAGTCTCTCAATACTTCTAATTTTTTCCCCTTCTGGTATTTTCCCATCTAACCAACGAACCAGCTCCCTCTTCAGTTGATCGAACGTAGTGATGTTCCAGACCAGCATCAGCATTTGAGGTTTGTCTCTCGCATAAATCACCTTACCGTATCGGCGACGAACACTAAACATGATTGTCAAATGATTATTTGAGATGTGGAACAATTACTCACATAACGCATCTAATTATAACACAAAAATTGCATTTTACACTGAGGCTCCAATTAAACTAGTGCCTCCTCTTAAGTCCTACAAAGGGGCGTCAATCCAATTGGCTAGGGCACCTGCCCTAGCCAATCCAATTGGTGCCTCCATTCAATTTTTAAGAGGAGTCTCCAATTCAATTGGCGACTCCTCCTAAAAGTGGGGTAGTTTAGGAATTTTTTTTAAAACAGGGGTATTATAGGAATTTTCTTTAAAAAGTGGGTTATTTTTGTAAAAATTTCTATTTAAGTCTAATGATTTTTGAAGTCATCTGCATGTACCTAGTTCAATTCTTGTGATTTTCTTAAAATATTTTTATTTCAATTATTACTATATTAATTAGCCTTACTTGGAAAGATATGTTTAATGAATGTAATTAATGGAAATGCTTGCATGTGAATTGTGCAGCTTTGGTGTAAACCTCTAAATTGAGAGGGTACAAATTAAATACACTATTGAATATTAGTGCATATTAGTGCAATTTTATAAACTTGAGGGAGTGCAACTGCAAACCCTGAACATACTGTGGATCCGCCCCAAGTTGTAATTATTTTTGAGAGGGTGCAAATTAAATAAATTGTTGAATATTAGTGCAGTTTTATAAACTCGAGGGAGTGCAACTACACCCCTAAAACATATTGGGTTTTTTTTACCGAGATAACCCAGTTTTTCAAAAAAAATCCCAAAATACCCCAGGTTTCAGAAAAATTCCCAAAGTACCCCACTTTTAGGAGGTGTCGTCAATTGAATTGGTGACTCCTCTTAAAACTTGAATGGAGGCGCCAATTGGATTGGCTAGGGCAGGTGCCCTAGCCAATCCAATTGGCGTCTATGTGTAAGGTTTAAGAGGAGGCGCCAATTCAATTGGCGACTCCCTTAAACAAGCCTCAAATGACAAAACCTCCAACATGAAAGTTGTAGATCTTTTCAATACAATGAATTTGGACATAAATTTTGCATCATTTGGATTTTGTATGAGAAAGTTATGGGCAGTTGAAGTTGGACTTCTGATTTTTTCAAATGTTATCTGACCTATAATGTTTTGTATTATCACATGTGTTTCTTTTAGAATTATGAAATTTTATCCAACATAACAATTGAAGTAGACATCTCAAAGTTTCCAATGCACTTGGTCCCACCTCAAAATAATTAAAAATGAGTGATTTAGGTCCTTGCGAAGTTGACCCAAAATTAGGGTTTCTGTCAAAATGACCTATAATGTTTTGAAATGAATGATAAGCTTCCAAGTTTCAAATGGATTTTTGATGAACATGAAAGTTGTTCATATGGCGACTCTTCTTAAAACTTGAATGGAGGCACCAATTGGATTGGCTAGGGCAGGTGCCCTAGCCAATCCAATTGGCGCCTATGTGTAGGTTTTAAGAGGAGTCGCAAATTCAATTGGCGACTCCCTCATAAAATGCCTTTTTTGTCTTATAAATAGATGCGTTGTGTGACCAATTGTTCCACAGCTCATATTATCATTTGTCTATCATGTTTGGTGTTCGTCGCCGATACGGTAAGGTGATTTATGCGAGAGACAAACCTCAAATGCTGATGCTGTTTTGGAACATCACCACGTTCGATCAACTGAAGAGGGAGCTGGTTCGATGGTTAGATGGGAAAATACCAGAAGGGGAAAAAATCAGAAGTATTGAGAGACTTGACAGTATCTTTGGTTGGGTGCGAATGAAGACTGATAAGGATGCTAGGGAAATGATGTTCGGTCGAGACGACATTAATTTGATTGTTGTAATCAGTTAGAATTATTTATGTTTTCAGATGTTTTGTACTGATGTTTGTTATGAAACTCGTTGTAACAAGAACTTAATGATATATAATGATTGATTGTTACAGAAATACAATGTTACAAAAAGCTTAAGATCTAGATGATGCTCCTTGATTGGGACAGTTGTTTTTGTTCTGTCCTGGTTGACGATAGATACTACATAATCTTATCATTTTATCTGTGGAATCCATCTCTGTTCTGATACGTGTGCTGTTTGGCCTTCCTTTCTTCTTTTTACGCATCTCTTCATTATGCCAAACAATATCTCCTTCACATGGAGGCCAGTAATCCTCCATTGGTAGTACTGAGAAGCTTTGAGTATATACATTCATGATGGTGTTGGCCTTGTAGACATCAGATAAATGGTTGTAAGCGTCTTGACGAGTATAAGCGCATGCTGCAATGACATGGGAGCAAGGTATGCGGAAGGCCTGAAATTTTCCACAATCGCACCAACTTCTGTGTAGTCTAACAGCATAGGCTAAATTTGGTCTCCCCTCGTTGTTGCCCATTGTTTCCTGGACGCTGAAATTTTGTCTATGACTGTTGTCGCAACCTGAAAAATGGAATGCAAAAAAAACAACCGGCGAAGAAAGACAGGAGAGTCTCCACCGTGCGTTATTTATCCCAAAGGAGGGAAAGGAAACGCTCGAAGTAAACCTGGAAAAAGGAAAGGACAAGACAGGGTCTCGCAACCAAATCTTGGGTTCGGGAGTCGATTATGCGAAGGGAAGGTATTAGCACCCCTACGCATCCGTAGTACTCTACGGGATCCACTTTTGTAGTTCTTGTCTAAAGGGTGTGGGTTTATCTAATGTGTTATTTACTAAAAAAAAGGGGTCAAAAGAAAATGACTCGCACGGATGTCGCATCCACTGCATACGTATATCATCTGAATATGAGAATCAGAGTCTTCGTAGCTTGGCTACCTAGGGGTTAAGGGTAATTGTGCTCGCTAATACATCGCGTCTTATGCCTACGTATCTCATCTGGAATGAGAATCAGAGCAAGCCGTAGTTCGACTAACTACGGGGTTATGGATTGGGTTTTGGACAAACGACGTTACTACGCAATCTACCGGATGCTCGACTTTTGGAGACTTACTCGCCTGTAGTAGAAGGAGTTAACGTGTTCTTAGGAGAAGAAAAATCAATGAGTTGGTAGGGTTAGGGATGCTCATGCAAAAAGGCAGTCCTTGACGAAGGAACCGCGCTACCTGTGGGGATACGAACACATACAAAACAAACATGTATAAAGTAAACGTGCCAACAAGGCAATCAGAATAAATCTCCCAAATGGTATCCCACAAGCAAAGTGGAATATCCAACGAGTTATCCCTGCAAAAGTCATGTGAGCCTTCACAAAAACTCAACAAAAGGGTTAGTGAAACACGATAAGGATTATGAGAAAACATGACAAACGTAAGTCAGATTAGAGAAAAACAGAAAAAAGCAAATGCTACTGTCACGATCGCTACTGTCTCGCCTAGCGAAGGCTTGGCGAAGCGTCACTGCGTGCTCGCCTAGCGAAGGTGCTAACGAGCGCCTGCGGGTTTTTGATTTTTCATGGATAACAGTATGGTTTCAGAAACCTCAAACCTTGTGGCATACACTTCAGAAATTAAACGATTAAGCATTCAAGGCATTATTTATACATTCATACATAATTATGAACCCGTGGGCAAAAACCTAATGAAATTCATCCTTCATACCTCAAACATTCAGAGTATTCAACTTCAAAGCACAAAGGTAATGGGAATAAGGGCAAACCTAATTGGAGAGATCGGTTGAAATCAAATGGCACGGCTGGATTTGCAAACCAATGTTAGGGTTTGCTTGAGCTGAAAGTGTGTGAGTCAGAATGAACCTTTCAGAGTTGCCTGGAGGTTGCTGCAGATTAATTCTCACTCTCTCTGTCTAGGTTTCTCTCCAGGTTTTGTCCAGGGTTTTGTTTCAATGAAAACTCTAGTATTTATAGCCTAATATTGGTAGCTTAGTGGGCTTTTGAGAGAGGTTCAAGTCTGAGATTTTTTCTTTTTTTTATTTATTTAATTTTTTTTCGGTTTTTTTTTTTTGCATAACACGTGGGCTTCGCCTAGCGAGCATGACAGCTCATGAACAAACCTTTGCTCCTTCAAGATTAACATTTTGACTGACGAATAGACCCCTGTTGGAAGTAACTCAAGTCTTTCCCTTGTGTTGACTGATCATCTAAATAGAACCCACAAAGTGTCCTGGATGATGTTCAAGCTTCTTGGAGCTAATCCCGATTGACATAATGAAATGCAATATATCTAATGTTAAATGACCTAAAAATGAATGCGTGAATAAGGAGGGAAAATTTTGGGGTGTTACAGCTGCCCCTATTCAGTCATCAGCTAACCCGAGCAGGATGAAAGCGAACAGCTTATTAGACAAACAGGGTGAGTTGTGATTGAATACCAAAGACAGACCGAAAATTTACGCTTCGAGAACACCACAAAAATGTTGAAATACACCGCGCTGTTTATTTCTCTTCCGATCCTCTGGCTGAATCTGAATCAGTCTTCTGACTTAATCTGGAGTTTCGATCCTCTGGCTGAATCTATACTCAATTTAGTCCTCTGGTTGGATGTTAATTTTGATCCTAGGGCTGGATACGGTTTCAATCTTCTGGCTAGATCTTCTTCGATCTTCTGGCTAGATCTTCTTCGATCTTCTGGCTAGATCTTCTTCGATCTTCTGGCTAGATCTCCTTTGTTTTGATTCTCTAGCTGAATCTATTTTCTTTGATTCTCTGGCCGAATCTACTTCGATCTTCTGGCTAGATCTGAATTGTTTCGATTCTCTGACTGAATCTATTTTCAGTCTTCGGGCTAGACCTGACTTTGATCTTCTGGCTAGATCTTCTTCGATCTTCTGGCTAGATCTCCTTTGTTTCGATTCTCTGATTGAATCTATTTTGATCTTCTGGCTAGATCTGAATTGTTTCGATTCTCTGGCTGAATCTATTTTCTTTGATTCTCTGGCTGAATCTATCTATTTTTCGGTCTTCGGGCTAGACCTGACTTTGATCTTCTGGCTAGATCTGGATTATTTTGATGATAAATTCCCATCATCAGGATCTCGCATCTGGGGCATGCGCTGGTTGACCCTCTTTCAAAATCTATAGTCTTCATGTTAGATATGCAGCTTCGAGAATATCCCACTTTTGGGCTTCGTACATATTCTTCAGGCTAGAACATGTTATAACGACTCTTCGATTAGACTTTGTTTTTTTAATGCGATCCGCGGGCTGGATCCTCTTGTAGGTTGATTTTCTGTTGAGCTGTCAATCTATTCCTCCAGCTGGCTTGCTGGGGAAATAACGCTCGTAGTCGACTCTCTGGCTGAATCATCGAAATGACCCTCAGGCTGGATCTCTGGAAAATGATTCTCAGGCTGAATCTTCGAAATGACCCTCATGCTGGGTCACACACACACTTGATCCTCTGGCCGAATCTCATGACTTTGGTTGTAAAGTAATTTTTCAGTCTGCTTTGAAGAACCTGTTTATCAGCTTATGTGTATGTTTGATATGAATGCAAATGCAAATGCAAATGTTATGCATGGTGCAAAAGAAAAAAGAAATCTGCTTGGGGAAGCAACTCTGGCAGGGAGAGGATCGCTGTATCAATCCTTGAATGCTCTGTGGGGAACGATCTGTTTGCCGGGACCAGGGAGCCACCAAAAATAAATCGGCCTTTTTTGAAAAGTTGACCTTGCTGGGGAAGTATCAACTATGGAAACTTTGCTTGGCGAGGCTCTGCGAGGAGAGTCTGTGAGGAAAGCACTTCCTGGGGAAATGTCGTAGGAATCGACCTTTGTTGGGGATATGAACTTGCTAATCTTCCTCAGGCTGAGGATTAAAACAAATCTGTTAAAAAAATAATCTGCTGGGGACGAGATGAACACTGGGAACACCACCCTCTTGTCTGTTGGGTATGCGACTACTCCGCTGTTACTGGGAAGATACAGTCTGGCATTGTCGAATCCGCTGGGGATATACAGTCTGGATACTGTCAACTCTACTGGGGATATACAGTTTGGATACTGTCAACTCTACTAGGGAATCTGCTCTGCAGAGGAGAGGCTTTGTCAACCGCTTAGGGGTGAGGATTCATGACTTGGCATCCGATTCCTGTGACCTGTAACAAAAAAATACACGTATGCCCCGGGGAATTACTCGGTTTGAACTCACCGTCCGGGATTAAGCACATTCAAAGCAATTTTGACTGTTTTCCTGCGCAAGTCATCTGCAAAAGCCACCATTACATTCAGATGCAATATGTTTCCTCAAGAATTCAGACATCTTTTGCAAACAAACTGATAAATGAAAAGTAAAGAGGCTTTTTAACTGAATTATTCGACTTTTGTTGGTTGAAAAATTTGTGCCAGGAATAGGCGAGTACATCAGGAAGCTGATCCCTGGAAAGAGGCGATCGCTATAAATTGAACAAGAGAAACTATCCTAATGGCAATGTGGAAACGGGGTCCCACTGAGTTTTGACTCTGCTATGGCTCGTATGTCCTCAAGACGCTCTGCTCATCTTGCTTTCTGAAGTGGATGATTAGTCGATCTTTTACCTTCGAAGATTGCCGGATTGAATGAAACGGTGATATAACACGGATGAACTCAGATCGCAGTTATTCGCTTATTCCCTAACTTTTGCGTGGACCGCCCTTTTGGGTTTTCAATCCACCGGGATACCCTTTTTTGCCTGAGCCGCCCTTTCGGGTTTTCGACTCCCCGGGTGTACATTTTTTTATATTTTTATATCCCTAATTTTTTCCCGAACCTCTTCATTCTTTTTTTGGTTCGTCGGGATGCCCCTTTTTTGCCTGGACTATTCTTTTTACTGTCCAACGGGTCTATTTTATGCGAAGTATTTTTTAACTGCGTCTGAGTTGACAGGGGACGGGAAGTCTTCGCCATCCATGGTTGTTAGCATCAGAGCTCCGCCAGAGAAAACTCTTTTAACCACGTATGGACCCTCGTTGTTCGGTGTCCATTTGCCCCTGTGATCTGTGTTGGGAGGAAGAATTCTTTTGAGTACCAATTCACCGACTCGATACTCCCGAGGGCGCACTTTCTGATCAAACGCTATCTTCGTCCGTCTCTGATATAGCTGGCCATGGCATATAGCTGCTAGTCTCTTTTCCTCAACTAGGCTTAGCTGATTGTATCGAGAACGAACCCATTCTGCTTCGTCCGGCTTCATTGTTGGTGCAGGGAAAAGTTATTCTGGTACAAAATGGCATATGAACCCCCTCCGGTGTGATCAACACTGCACCAACTCCGCGACCATTGATGTTGACCGCCCCATCAAACATCATAATCCATTTGGATTCAGGGTCAGGCCCCTCCTCCGGGAGTGGTTCCTTGTAATCTTTCGATTTGAGAAACATGATGTCCTCATCAGGAAAGTCGAACCTCATAGGTTGGTAATCATCAATCGGTTGCGCGACAAGATAGTCTGACAAGACACTTCCTTTGATGGCTTTTTGTGAAGTGTATTGGATGTCATACTCTGTCAGCATCATTTGCCACCTAGCAACCCTGCTGGCTTTTCAAAAATATACTTGACTTGATCCATCTTTGATATCAATAGAGTCGTGTGAGTCAACATATACTGTCTTAGTCGGCGAGCAGCCCATGCCAAAGCGCGACAAGTTTTCTCGAGCAGTGAGTATCTTTGTTCACAGTCGGTAAACTTTTTGCTAAGGTAGTATATTGCATGCTCTTTTCGACCTGACTCGTCATGCTGACCGAGCACACAACCCATTTACCTTTCTAACACAGTCAAGTACATGATCATCGGTCTTTTCCTCTCGGCCTGTAGACTGGCCCCGATCTTGATCTCTTTCTTGTCGTCTTCGATACCAATGTTGATGGTCTCAACCACCTCCTGATAAGGTGTGATAGCTCAGTCCTCCTGTTTCAACAACCTGGATAACTCCTCAGGCAATTCACAATCTTCCTCAACCCCTTCTTCGGCTTGATAGATAGGATTGTCGAAGTCATACTTGGCCATAGCAGTGTCGTTAGCAGTGAGATCCGGGTGATCAGTTTTACTAGGTGTTTTTTGGAAAGAAAAACGAAAAAGAAACATGAAAAAGAAACATTTCCGTTTTTGTAAAAGTAAAAATAATTGAAAGAAAGAGAACACAAAATTGTTTGCAAAAGCTGTCCTTTATTGATGATGAAAATAATTGCGAAATGTAACTAAATGGATGGCCCTACAGATGAGTCATTACACCTTGGTCAAAGTGTAAGACTTTGTTATGCATGTGATAAAAGGAAAACAATAAAAGTTACTCCTTCAATAGAGTAAATCGGATGACTTTTTCAGACGACCAATTGTCGAGCTTTTCTCCTGGGACACACGGGCGAATCCAGCTATCTAAGTCACAGTCGCTGTCAGCCTTGTCTTCATCTGCAGCATTGACGGTGTGGGGAGAAACCAAACCTCCACTGGAGAAAGTACCGACTTCATTCTTCTAAGACCCCAGAGTATACCCCAATCCAAACTTGTCTTCTTTTATGATTGGCTCCACAAATTTGCCCTGGCCTTGGGCATTACCAGCCTTAACCACTTCAACAGGTTGCTTGTATGAAGAGATAGAAGTCCCGACCTTCTCATACTTAGGTGAAAAGACAGTTTCGGGCGCGACCTCACTGATGTTTATGGCTTCGAAGCCCTGACACAGCATCTCATGCATCTCGCCATCCATCTCCACATACTTAAATGTAGACATATGGCTAACAAAAATATCCTCTTCACCACAAACGGTGACGATCTGACCTTCTAGTCCATATTTGAGCTTCTGGTGGAGAGTAGAAGTAACAACACTGGCAACATAAATCCAGGGTCGACCTAGCAGACAACTATAGGCAGGCTGGATATCCATCACATAAAAGGTACTCTTGAATACCTGCGGTCCAATCTTAACTGGCAACTCAACTTCGCCACAAACAGCTCGCTTAGAGCCATCAAAATCCCTTACAACTAAATTACTCGGCCTCAGGGTGGCGTCATCGCAATCCAACTTCGTTAAGGCTTTCTTTGGGAGAACATTCATAGAAGAACCTATATCAACCAAAACATGGGAAAGCACCGTCCCTTTGCATTCCATTGTGATATGTAAAGCTTTGTTGTGATTCCTGCCCTCAGATGTTAGGTCATAATCGGTGAAACCTAGCGCATGGCTAGTGTGTACATTCGAAACTACCGACTCCAGCTGGTCAACAATTATCTCTGGGGGAACATAAGCCATATTCAGTACTTTCAACAAGGCTGCTTTGTGTGCCTCAGAGCACATCAATAGTGAGAGAATGGAGATCTTTGAGGGTGTCTGATTTAGCTGGTCGACTACCTTGTAGTCACTTTTCTTGATAATCCTCATAAACTCATCCACTTCCTTCTCGAATGCGGTCTTAAGAGGAGCTTCCTCGGTAGTAACCTCTTCGGTGGATACCTGTTTTCCTTTAGCCTTGGCAGCTGCCTCAGCTTCAGCATTCGTGCGCAATGTTGATGGTGCAAATAGGCGTCCACTGCAAGTGAAGCCACCAATTCCTCCAACATTGTCTACAGCGGAGCTACCAATGTCAATGTCTTCTTCGTTAACTTTCTTCCCCTGGCAGTAGATATCAGCCCCATAGTGCCACGGGATATCACTGTCTTTCTCATACGGAACAGGTCCTGGTACCGTGATGGTGACCGGACCAATCAAAGTCGGTTGAGGGTTGTCAGAGTAAATTTGTGTTGGACTTTCTGGGAAATATATTGTTGTCGGAGCGGGTCTCTCGGGAACATATATTTCTTCAGGAGTGAAATAAAACGTTACTGTCGACACATCATTCTTCACTGGACGAGTCTGATCGAACTTAAGACAACCTTCATCTATCAGTTGCTGAATACCCCTTCTCAAACTATCACATCCGTTCTCGGCGTCTTGACAATTTCTGCACTCTTCCCCACAGCCCGGGAAAATCCGTCCTTTCAAGAGTCGGTCTTTGACCACCGATAGCGAAGTCTTCACTTTAGTCACATCAGAAACCAAATTCAAAGTTATCCCACTATCAACAACATTAATCCTCTGCCCGTCGTGAGCTGGCATCGGGTTTTGGATAACATTAGGCACCAGAGAAAAATTGATGGCCTGGGCATCTCTCAAATCTTGTACCTTTAGCTGGAGAGCCTTGCAATTATCTGTAGTATGGCCAGGTGCGTTGGAGTGAAAAGCACATCTGGCGTTGACATCATAACCTCTAGGCAGATTGTTGGGATCGACCTGTGGGGCCAGAGTTCTCAACGTAACCAAATTCATGTCAATCAGCTTGGGAAGTAATACAGAATAAGGCATTGGGATTGGCTCAATGACCCGGTCCGCCTGCCTTGGACGTTGTTGATAGGGTCTCTGCTGACCCAGATTACCTCCTTGTTGTTGATTGTTGTACCTGGGTTGCTGTTGCGGATGATACTGCGGTTGAGGAACAGGTGTTGGAATAGTGACTGCGGCCACTTGATCTTGATAATAATTAGGGCGTCCTCTGCCCCTGCCTCTGCCGGCATATACAACGCTCGTCTCACCTTCTCTTCTTCGCTGACCGTTACCAGCAAACGGTTTCTTGGGAACTGATGAGTTGGAAGCACTGTTGTCTTGAATTCGGCCCATCTTCAACAGACTCTCGATCCTTTCTCCAGCAATCACTATCTCTGCAAAGCTGATTGACGGGCAAGTAGCCAATCTCTTGATATAATTGCCTTGAAGAGTGTTCATGAACATGTCCGCCATCTCCCTTTCAGACATAGGGGGATGGACGGATGCAGCAATCTGTCTCCAACGCTGAGCATATTCTCTAAAGGTTTCTTTGGCAGTCTGAGACATTCCTTGCAACAAGGTCCGATTTGGAGCCATGTCCAAGTTGTATTGATATTGCTTGACAAAAGCCTCTGCCAAGTCTTTCCAGCTCTTAATGGTACTACGAGACAAATGAGAATACCATTCACGAGAAGCTCCAGTTAAACTGTCTTCAAAATAGTACATCCACAGCTTTTCATCTTCAGTGTGAGCTCCCAACCTTCCTATATAAGATTGGAGATGAGTGCGTGGGCAAGAAGCCCCGTTGTTTTCTCAAAAGTAAGGGGTTTGAACTTGTGAGGGATCCTTACTCCCTGAACCAGACCAAGATTGGTGACATCAAAACCTAAGGAATTTTGAGACTCCAAAGATTTGAGCTTCTCAGTAAGCTCATCCATACGGCGGGTGGTCTCGAATGCCTCGTCGTGCAAAGAAAATTGATCATACTGACAATCTTCAGTAACGGGGCGCCCGTTAATCTGAATCCCTTGATTCACATTGTACCTTCCGCCAATACCATTCCCAAAATTTCCCGTGTTGCCAACATTACCCGGGTTTCCATCAACATTTGCGTTACCCGCGTTTCCAGTGTTCACAGGGTTATCAACGTTCCCAGGGTTACCAGGGTTCCCAGGGTTACCAGGGTTCCCCTCAGTACTTGGTATTTCCACCTCTGGATCGGGCCTCGGTTGCTCAACCAATTCCTTCAGCTTCGCCTGGCCTTCTGCTATACCAGTCATCAATGTCATGAACTGATCCATCCTTTCACGCATATTAGCCAGTTCTTTCTGTATCTGGTCCATTGCTAGTCGTGGACGGTTTTCCTTTGTCGGGTACCTGTGAACTTGCTTGGGACCAATAACTGCCTGCAACAGGGAACAAACATTAGACACTGCGGTGACACCTGCAAAACAAGCAAGGGTTGGTATGTATGGTATGCGATGCACTGCTTATTCGATTTTAAGGCCCCCCTTAAAAAGGGAATACCCTGCAAATGAATAAGCATGAGATGTTGGATGCAAATATGCAGATGATGTTATGCAATGCAATGGCATGTCAATCAGAATTGCTGGATCTGCTTGAACATCTATCAGGTCGCACTGCCTGGAGAGAAATTAAGAGGATCAAGCAAAGCACACCAAACAAAGGTCATGGGATGGATCATATTATCCTTAATATCAACCATCCATTTTTGGTGGATTATGGTTTACACCTTATCAACACCCAAGTTTCATTGATATTAAGGATACCTGATCGGGTCAACCATGAATAAAGGGTTTGTTGCAAGTCACGAGCATGGAGTTTAGGTTAAGAACCACCCAAAGGGAGTGTACTAAGGTTTAAACCTGCCAAACATGTTCTACAAAAGGTTCCCATAGTCATAATCCCATCTTTCGGATATTATCGGAGGAACGACTACTCGTATTCCAAAAATATTCTCAAGAGAGACTCTTATGAGTGTAGTATCGCGTAACAATCGTATCAAATCTTACACTTGAACGACTTTCGCACTACGTCCTACGAATAGGCCAAGATGGGTTTGGTAAACTAAGGTCCTTGGCTTCTAAGGTCTATATTGGAAAAAGTAATGTCTAACCACAACTTACTTGTGTGACATTATTGATCCCAACATGACCTCCACCAAGTGAATGGGCTTGCAAGTCAACTTGCTAAGGAATAACTCCACACAAGTCAACAAGACTATGCCATTCTCCTATCCTAAGTGCACTCGAGTTCGGGTATAGAACTCATCTCACAAACAGAACCAGCAGATACGGCAGTCATATGTACACAATGCAATAAAGCAGGTAAATGCTGAAAGATAAATAACTGTACAAAAGAATAAACACCCAATAAACAAACAACCTACAAAAACTAGGAGGGACTCGCTTAGGGAAACCCTGTCCCCAGCAGAGTCGCTAGCTGTCGCAACCTGAAAAATGGAATGCGAAAAAAACAACCGGCGAAGAAAGACAGGAGAGTCGCCACCGTGCGTTATTTATCCCAAAGGAGGGAAAGGAAACGCTCGAAGTAAACCTGGAAAAAGGAAAGGACAAGACAGGATCTCGCAACCAAATCTTGGGTTCGGGAGTCGATTATGCGAAGGGAAGGTATTAGCACCCCTACGCATCCGTAGTACTCTACGGGATCCATTTTTGTAGTTCTTGTCTAAAGGGTGTGAGTTTATCTAATGTGTTATTTACTAAAAAAAAGGGTCAAAAGAAAATGACTCGCACGGATGTCGCATCCACTGCATACGTATCTCATATGAATACGAGAATCAGAGTCTTCGTAGCTCGGCTACCTATGGGTTAAGGGTAATTGTGCTCGCTAAGACATCGCGTCTTATGCCTACGTATCTCATCTGGAATGAGAATCAGAGCAAGCCGTAGTTCGGCTAACTACGGGGTTATGGATTGGGTTTCTGACGAACGACGTTACTACGCAATCTACCGGATGCTCGACCTTTGGAGACTTACTCGCCTATAGTAGAAGGAGTTAACATGTTCTTAGGAGAAGAAAAATCAATGAGTTGGTAGGGTTAGGGATGCTCATGCAAAAAGGCAGTCCTTGACGAAGGAACCGCGCTACCTGTGGGGATACGAACACATACAAAACAAACATGTATAAAGTAAACGTGCCAACAAGGCAATCAAAATAAATCTCCCAAATGGTATCCCACAAGCAAAGTGGAATATCCAATGAGCTATCCCTGCAAAAGTCATGTGAGCCTTCACAAAAACTCAACAAAAGGGTTAGTGAAACACGATAAGGATTAGGAGAAAACATGCTATGACAAACGTAAGTCAGATTAGAGCAAAACAGAAAAAAGCAAATGCTATTGTCGCGATCACTACTGTCTCGCCTAGCGAAGGCTTGGCGAAGCGTCGCTGCGTGCTCGCCTAGCGAAGGTGCTAGCGAGCGCCTGCGGGTTTTGGATTTTTCATGGATAACAGTATGGTTTTAGAAACCTTAAACCCTGTGGCATACACTTCAGAAATTAAACGATTAAGCATTCAAGGCATTATTTATACATTCATACATAATTATGAACCCGTGGGCAAAAACCTAATGAAATCCATCCATCATACCTCAAACATTCAGAGTATTCAACTTCAAAGCACAAAGGTAATGGGAATAAGGGGAAACCTGATTGGAGAGATCGGTTGAAATCAAATGGCACGGCTGGATTTGCAAACCAATGTTAGGGTTTGCTTGAGCTGAAAGTGTGTGAGTCAAAATGAACCTTTCAGAGTTGCCTGGAGGTTGCTGCACATTAATTCTCACTCTCTCTGTCTAGGTTTCTCTCCAGGTTTTGTCCAGGGTTTTGTTTCAATGAAAACTCTAGTATTTATAGCCTAATATTGGTAGCTTAGTGGGCTTTTGAGAGAGGTCAAAGTCTGAGATTTTTTATTTTATTTATTTATTTATTTTATTTTTTATTTTATTTTTTCATTTTTTTTTCTCGTTTTTATTTTATTTTATTTTTTTCGTTTTTATTTTTATTTTTTTGCATAACAGTGGGCTTCGCCTAGCGAGCATGACAGCTCATGAACAAACCTTTGCTCCTTCAAGATTAACGTTTTGACTGACGAATAGACCCCTGTTGGAAGTAACTCAAGTCTTTCCCTTGTGTTGACTGATCATCTAAATAGAACCCACAAAGTGTCCTGGATGATGCTCAAGCTTCTTGGAGCTAATCCCGATTGACATGATGAAATGCAATGTATCTAATGTTAAATGACCTAAAAATGAATGCGTGAATAAGGAGGGCAAATTTTGGGGTGTTACAACGGTCAAAGACTGTTAGAGCGTGTGTCATAGCTTTGATGCTCTCCTCTTTCATGACCTTCATGCAACACTCACTGAATACTTGTCCGGACATTAACACTGCACTCCAGCTTTCACCTCTGGTTGTGAACATAGAAGCCAACCTATAATAGGTTGATCTTACCAAGGTGGTTATCGGCAGATTTCGAATTCCTTTGAAAACCCCGTTCATGCATTCCACAATGTTTGTTGTCATGTGGCCCCATCGACAACCACCGTCAAATGCTCTTGTCCAGTGCTCTACTGGTATGTTATTTATCCATCTCTCTGCGTCTTCATTAGACAGTCTAATTTCATCACGATAATATTGAAATGACGGTTGAGTTAAAGCATACCCAACATTCACCACCTTCTTGCGAAGATTCTTATCTTTTATAGCACGCATGAAGTTTTGTGCAATGTGTCTGATACAGTAGACATGTGTAGAAGGAGGATCATGTCATCCGTTGTCATGGTTGTTGTAGGCACTCTCAATGGCAGCATGTCTATCAGAAATCAAACATAGATTGGCTTGTGGAGCCACATGCGTTCTGAGATATCAAAGAAAGAAACCCCATCCACCATCCGTTTCACCTTCAACAAGAGCAAAGGCAATGGGAAAGACATTGTTGTTACCGTCTTGTGCAACCGCCATGAGCAAAGTACCCTTGTATTTTCCGTATAACCAAGTGCCATCAATTTGAATAATAGGTTTGCAGAAAGCGAAACCTTTGATGCACGAGTCAAATGCCCAAAAGAGACGGTGAAATATTCTATTACCTGTAGCACAGGTTCCGTCTAGCATCATTGCTGGCACTGTCTCCATAATTGCCACAGTTCCTGGGACATATGTTTTTAGTGCCCATAAAAACCGTGGCAATTCCTTGAATGAATCCTCCCAGTTGCCGAAAACCTGTTCAACAGCCTTTGCCCTCGCAATCCATGGTTTCTTGTAAGATGGAGTATAATTATATGTTGTTCGGATATGGGATATAATTATACTCACCTTCACTGATGGGTCTTTATTTACCAATGACAGAATGTCTTGACATATCAAAGATGTGCTCAGTTTACGGTGATCTTGTTCAACGTTATTTGCAACGCAACTGTGCGGTGGGTCTATTGAAGCGATCTCCGAAGAGTCATTTTTCTTCTTGTAAGACGCAGCCAAACGAAACTTACAAAGCATGTTACGACATTCGATAACATACCTTCTAGAATCAGTGCGTTTCACTGTAAAGTCAGCAAAGTTGTTCATGTGGAATTTTTTGATTGCCAAAACACATTCTTCTTTGGTACGAAACATGTCTCCCACCTTTAATTCGCCTCCTGGTCTCGGATACAGATTATAGAAGACATTGTCGGATGTTTCATCGTCCTGAAGATCCATATTTGTCATATGTTGAGGCGGATTGTAAACATGACTTGGAGGTATTAGTGGTGGTTGATCATCATCTTCATCGTCATTGTTCAGCATGTGATCAACCTGTATCTCGGTCTCCTCTTCTTCTTCATCAACAACGTCGACTTCTACTTCTGCTTCTGGGTTGAGTTCATCTGACCATTGTGCATCATCTGCATCATCTTCACCAGCTTCATCCTGATCGGTTAGTTGAGACTATTGAGATGGTATACATGGTTGTAGAGTAATGTACAACTCGATACAATTGTTGCCTGAATGTTCATGACTAACAAACATGTATTCAACATCTTCATCGTCTCGTACCTTAAGGGGGAAAAACTTGCATTGACCATTCTAAAAAAATATTGGATTTTGATATGTGATCTTTGACACAATACCCGATCCTATAAAGGATTGTATTCTTTTTTTCAAATGCAAAAAGGTTGCATTTCTCTTGATCGTGATTCTAATGGTATCAGTGTTTCGAAAACAAAAACCATGAATCTCAGACTCAAAAGTTTCACCGTTGCAGTGAACGTTGACACTGTATAATGATGAAGATGACATTGTGGAGATGAAAACTATTTTCCTACTGCAGATGAATGTGAATGAAGTGTCTTGGATGTTGATAGTAAGACACTTAAATAGATGGTATCAGTGTCTCACATGCTAGCTAGTTCTGAGATGATGTGTCGGACATGCAAGCTAGTCTGAGATGATGTGTCAAGCATGCAAGCTAGTTCTGAGATGATGTGTCAGTCATGCAAGATAGTCTGAGTTGATGTGTCAACCATGCAAGCTATCAAGAAGTGACTCTTTAGCATGCAGGAGACAAGACAGCCACGTGTCGGACATGTAAGATAGTCAGAGATGATGTGTCAGTCATGCAAGATAGTCTAAGATGATATGTCAACCATGCAAGCTATCAAGAAGTTAGTCTTCAGCATGCAGGTGACAAGACAGCCACGTGTCGGACATGTAAGATAGTCAGAGATGATGTGTCAGTCATGCAAGATAGTCTGAGATGATGTGTCAACCATGCAAGCTATCAAGAAGTTAGTCTTCAGCATGCAGGAGACAAGACAGCCACGTGTCGGACATGTAAGATAGTCAGAGATGATGTGTCAGTCATGCAAGCCATCAACAAGTGACTTGTTCAGCATGCTGGAGACAAGACAACCATGTGTCAGACATGCAGATGGTGTCGCCAAATGGATTGACGCCTCCATTAATCCTTGTACATGGTCGCCAATTCAAGTGGAGACACCATGCATTCAGACCTTGAAACCAAGCATTCAGACCTAGCCTTGCATGCATGTCTATATGGAGGCGCCAATTTGAATGGCGACCCCTCTTTAGGATTGTACATGGTCGCTAATTCATATGGAGACACCATGCAAACACAAAATTTCATGCTCTCATCCATTTGCCTATAAATACATCCACTCCTTCAACACTTCTTCCACACCAACACTCTCACTACTTCCTCTACAATACTTCTTTTACAATTTCATCTTCAACAACATCTTCTAGTTTCATCTACACCAACTCCCCAACAATATGTCTTTACTCACAATGGGTGAAGAACACAGAGGAACAGTTGCAAACATCGCAACATACGTAAGTTTTTTCTTTTGTTAACTTTTTATCTTTCATCTTCACCAACCCCATTTTATTTTGACATACCAACTTAGTCAAGTGTTATATTATTTCTATTATAGGATGTATCAAGGTTTCGAACTCGAGTCCACGAATTTGTCCAAATGGACCCAATGATTCAACCTTATGTTGAACTCGCCGATTTTGGTCATATTAGCAAGATTATGTCTTGGTCTGTAGATAACAAGTTCATTCTAGCCTTATGCGAAAGATGGAGGCCAGAGACACACACATTTTGGTTTCCAACCGGTGAGTGTACCGTGACGTTAGAAGACGTCTACATGCTTTTAGGACTACGAATTGAAGGCAAAGTTGTTAATGGTAAGCCAACTATGCAAATTCAATTTGCATGGAGCTTTTAGACACTGATTTGTTAGATGATAATGCTAGAGGTCAAGGTATACTACTCTCACGCCTAAAGTCATATTATAATAGTTTATATTTAGATGAGCATTCTACCGAAGATGCTCGAATAATAAAAACTAGGTGTTACATTATGCTGTTAATAGGATCCTTTTTATTTCCCGAAGGTAGTGGTTCTAGCATGCATATTATGTACTTACCTCTACTTAGACATGTAGATAGAATAGGTAGTTACAGTTGGGGATCTGCTTGTCTAGCCTATCTCTATAGTTCGTTGTGCAAAAACTCCCACAAAGACACATCTACATTTTCTGGATGTGTTGTTTTGCTACAAGCATGGGGTTGGTCAAGACTACCGTCTCTAGCACCGGTCAATAACAACCCTTTCACTTTTCCATATGCAAAAAAGTAAGTTGTTTAAATTGCTATATCTTTACTTACTTCCTTAAAGTTTATTACCTCAAACTAATTTTTTTTAACTTTTTGGTGTAGATGGTTGGCACGTGGTATGAGTTACAGCAGATGTCCGAGACACTGTATTACTCAGTATCGCAACCTGTTGGATCACCTTCGACCGACAGACGTAAGCAAAATAACTTCATTATTTCGTTATATTATGTTAACTTTTTCTACATTCATTATAATCCTATCTTCTTTAACATTTCAGTTCATTTGGCGTCCATACCTTAATCTGGATCATGACCATGAGGTCAACGCTGAAGACGCAGCCGTATGGACAACATGTACACCGATAATACGGTTCACAACTGTGGAGATGCACAACATCGATCGTGTGAAGCTGCAGTTCGGTATGGTCCAGAATATCCCAGATCCCCTAGCTAGCCTAAGAGAATGGCATATGCGTAAAGTGAACGACCAATGGAACTTCAACCCTTGACAAACCTTCGCAAGATCGGAGTGTCGCAAGTGGAAGCACCGTCATGACCATGTCTTAACTGGCGCAATCATGCCAAATGAGGTAAAACCAAGTCGTACTTATATGGCTTGGTACAGATCGGTTGGTTTTCAATTCATCGCCGATGATATGTACCTCTACGACCCACGCCAGACAAGTTACACACAAGAAGGATCAACATCTAACCCCCAACAACATTCTCAGCCCGGTTACTCACAACCCCCTATCCGTCAAACTTTCTGTTCCACAAACACACAAACATACAACCAAAACATGTCATTCACCCAACCCCAATACCAAGAACATACCCCATACCACCACCAACAAATTGACCATCAACCTGAGACCCAACATCGCTTCGCACCCACACCATCACCCTACCAAAGTCGCCTTAGCCAAAACACAAACCGCCCCTCCTCCTACCGTAGCCAAGAAGCCCAAACATCACAAAACCAAAACATCCCACAACCCTATCTCTACCAAACACCCCAACAATTTTTCCAAACTTTCCTAGACGCATCATTCACACCCATGTCTCCCTTCAACCGTCCCGGTCGCCCATCCATGAGTCAACCACATCCCAACTTCTCTGGCATGGGTCATGAGCTCAGCTACGGCGGTACACCATCATTGCATACTGAAGACTATGCTGATTTGGCTGAATACCTCAACGGACCTTCTCCTGTAGGAGGTAGTGACGCTCCTGGCCCCTTAGATGAACAAACACCGGTGCAGAATCGTCAACATGGGTTAGGGCCAAGGGTTAGGGTAGCTAGGGGATGTGGGACCGGAGGTCGGTTAGGTGATCCCGGTCATCACCATTAGGTTTCTTTGTGTAAACTCCAAACTTTATTAATATCAAGTTGTATTATATTAAATTTATCTTCGTGTAAACTCCAAACATTAGGTTTCTTTGTCTAAACTCCATTTTGGCAAAATTCACATACACATGTTTTGACTGAAACCCTAATTTTGGGTCAACTTCGCAAGGACCTAACTCACTCATTTTTAATTATTTTGAGGTGGGACAAAGTGAATTGGAAAGTTTGAGATGTCTACTTAAATTGTTATGTTTGACAAAATTTCATAATTCTAAAAGAAACACATGTGATAATACAAAACATTATAGGTCACATAACAATTGAAATGTGAAAAAGTCCAACTTCAGGTGCCCATAACTTTCTCATAAAAAATCCAAATGATGCAAAACTTTAGTCCGAATTCATTGTCTTGAAAAGATATACAACTTTTATGTTGAAGGTGTTGTCATTTGAGGCTTTTATCATTCAAACAGAAGGGCTTGAAGTTGGTCCCTTTTGGCAAAATTCACATACACATGTTTTGACAGAAACCCTAATTTTATGTCAACTTCCCAAGGACCTAACTCCTTCATTTTTAATTATTTTGAGGTGGGACCAAGTGCATTGGAAAATTTGAGATGTTTACTTCAATTGTTATGTTGGACAAAATTTCATAATTCTAAAAGAAACACATGTGATAATACAAAACAGTATAGGTCACATAACAGTTGAAAAATCAGAAGTCCAACTTCAACTGCCCATAACTTTCTCATAAAAAATCCAAATGATGCTAAAATTTATGTCCAAATTCATTGTCTTGAAAAGATCTACAACTTTCATGTTGGAGGTTTTGTTATTTGAGGCTTTTTTAAGGAAGTCGCCAATTGAATTGGCGCCTCCTCTTAAACCTTACACATAGGCGCCAATTGGATTGGCTAAGGCATCTGCCCTAGCCAATACAATTGGCGCCTCCATTCAAGTTTTAAGAGGAGTCACCAATTCAATTGACGACACCTCCTAAAAGTGGGATACTTTGGGAATTTTTCTGAAACCTGGAGTATTTTGGGATTTTTTTTGAAAAACTGGGTTTTATCTCGGTAAAAAAAACCAACATATTGTGGGGCTGTGTTCTTGAGATTTTGTTAAAACATTTCAATTTCAATTATTATAATATTAATTATCTTTATATATGAAAGTCGTGTTTAATGAATGCAATTAATGAAATGCTTCTTTCTCTTTTATACTCCGAAGAAATGAGAAAACTGTTGTGCTTTTGAGACTTTCTCAAATATATCCGTATAAAACTATTTTAAAAATATTTTCCTAATAATCACATTTATTTATTTTTAGAGATTTAATAAAACTAGTTTAATAGTTTAACAAAAAAGTATGTTATAACTTACTTAATCATATAAAATTAGTATGAATTAAAAAATCAAACTACTATAATATTCAATGTTAAATAATAAATAGGTTAACCGAAATGACTAAATTAATAAAATTTTACAAATAATTAGACTATTATATTTTTATATAGAAATAATTAATTTAATTTGTGAATAAAAATTGAAATAAAAATATATAAAAGTCAATTACTATAATATAATAATAAAAGTGTAGATTATGTTTTTAATATAAGGTTATCTTAGTTTCTATAACTGAAACACATTTCCTTCTCTTATATTTTTCTCTTTCTTCTCTTGTTTCAAATATAAAATCAAATCTCTTCTCTTTCTCTTTTCACAATGTTTCTCTCTTCAGTACTTTTTCTTACCTCCAAACATACTCTATTATCCTTCAAAATAATACTACCATCTTAATTTTCAATTGAATTTTCAAACTAAATATAAGAACTAAGACACGGTAATATCCAGAAGTTACACGAGTCCACATTTTTATCTAAATTTCAAATATTGATATTAGTGTCACATTGTATTAAACATATTTTGATTAATTAATAAAATGTTATAAATTTTTCTTTCTAAAAACTAAAAGCCCTTAAAGAAAAAGGAAAAGAAAATACATAGCTTAATTTATATCCCAAATGTTTTTTAAGATTGATTAAAAAAAATTTACAACAAAGTTTGATAGGCAATCAAAATGAAAGAGACCCTATATGTGATATTCACAAATGGGTGATTTTCTTTGAATTTTGGGCTTTACATTTGAACATTTAGCCGTTACTTTTGACTCATTGAAGCTTAAATCTATGTTATTGAGTACCACACTTTCACATGGCACACCCGGACTACAAACAAGAGTCACCCCTTCTTGAGTTGCAGAAGTTCCTCTAATATTTTTAAAGATCACTTTCCTTATCTTTATTTTTGATGGACTCTACAACCATTCAAGAAGAAAAAATATTAATATTAGAGGTAGATTATGAAAATTATCATTTGTATAAATAATTAAAATTAATATTACTCAATCAAAAAATATTAAAACTAATATAATGACTGCACACAATTTTAGAAGATATATTTTATAATAATATAAGTCTATTATTTAGTTCGAAAAATCATGGTTAAATATATATTTTATTCTTTAAAATGCTCCTCATTTAAGATTTAACTCTACAAAAACACTCTATTAAGTTTGTTCTCATACTTAGTTTACATTTCTAAACTTGTTTATGCCTTATGCCTTCTTTTTTCAAGATCAAGTTAGTTTAGAACTTGACATGTGATCTTTTAAATCATGCAACATTCTTTGAATGGTTTTTAATAGAACATGTGACTTGTTCTTAACTTCATTTTCATATGACCATAAAAAAACATATGACACATAGAATTTGGATTTGCTAGAGTCACAATTTTCATTCATATAGGCAATCATCACATTAATGATTGTTAGATGAAAAAAATGGACAATCTATTAACCAATAAGTATTATCAAAATTAATAATTTGTTATGTATGAAATTGCAAAGCAAAGTAATATTTAGTTGAAGAAATACCTTTTTTGAGCATTGATTCCAAGGGCAATATTCTTGATCAATAATAACAGGATTGCTAACATTAACCATTACAATATTTTCAAAATGCAAATGAGATGCAATTGAAATCACTGAAGTACCAGGCCATGTTTTGATCCTCACACCATTATTTGTATTATTTAATGTGCAATTTTTGACAATAAGACCCACAACCGGTTCTTCATTAGGATATTTTCCTAAGCTTCCAACACTAATACCATGTCCTGGTCCACATGTTATGTTTCGAATGACGATTTGTCGGCTACCATCACCGAGAGAGATGCAATCGTCGCCAGTGCCAATCTTCGAGTTGATAATATTTACTTTAGTTGATCTCCCAATATGAATTCCATCCGTGTTGGGACTATTTTCTGGCGCATTGACGTTGAAATTTGTAAAGGTAATATTATTGCATCCGAAAACATTGGCATGGAAATATTTACTGTCTTTTGAGTTTATGTCTTGAATAATCGAATTGTTGAGGAAAGCGAAACCAAAATTCTGCGAAAAGTTACACCAAATTCAAACAAATTTTAACATAAGAAATTATGATGATGCTTATTTTTGAAATGAGTATTTTTCTTACCATGGCAAACCTTATGCAATTGGTATTTCTTGGGCAATTATTTTGCTTCCAAGCCATTTGACCCTGACCGTCAAATGTTCCTTTACCAGATAAGGTAAAGAAGTTAATATATTGAAATCTAACCCACTGATCTTGTCCATTGAGGTGGTAAGGGTTTTTTGGTGATAGAATCATCCCATGAACTTGAACCTCGATTGGAGCATTGCATGGTCCTTCAAGATCTATTTGTTGCAACTTATACCAACCCTCAGGAATCACAACTTTACTTGGAATTGTTGATGCACATGCCTCTTTCCAAGCACTCTTGAAAGCCTTAAGAACAAAAAAAACACAAAAAATTATTAATAAAACATATAATAATACCACTTAATTATAGGCCTTCCTCCATATTCCACCATCTCTCATCTACATGTTATAAATTATAGTATGATCTTACATTGGTTATATCTCCATTAGGTGCGCCATATGTTCTTATGTTAAAAATGCCTTGTTGAGATGTGACATGTGTAGCTAACGACAATATCAACCATGCTAATATGGTACTACTTAATTGAATATTCATTTTTTTCATCTAGTTATTATGTTTTCTATGACTTCTCCTACTTCCGTAATTAAATAAATGTCATAGAATCCAATTGAATATATATAAAACAATTTGTAACGTAGTGGCAAAATGTTTAAAACTACTACAACCAAAAAAACGTGGTGACAAAATGTTATAAATCATTAATAGACTAAAGGGATATTATTTTTAGAGGGTTTGTTTGAGGGACAATTGAAACAACGAGGCTTTAATCAGTTTTCTCAATCATAAAATGTGGAGTGCAAAAGCAAAAAATCTAAAAGAAATGATTTGGTTGAGCTTTTTTCCATATATTTATTTTAATAAAATTGGGAAATAGATAAGACAAAAACAAATTAATTTTTTTATGTTAGTGTCGAACGTATAAAAACGAAAAAAATGTACTTTTTTTAAATGTAATAATAGATGTAGTGAAATATATTTGCAATACATATATAAATATTTTGACTATGTTATTAACTAAAAAATATATGATATTAACGATTTATTTTACTTATATTTTATTAATTATAATTACTAATTCATTCAAAAGTCATTAATTATTTATCTGTTCACATTTTACAATCAACAATTCTTAAGATATTTTTATTTTAGCGTATCTGACACTATTGTCGAGACGCGAAAAATAACTGAGTGTACGAACACTGAAAAATAGAGTCTCCACCAAAGTTTTATTTTTAGGGAAGTGTTAATAAAACCCTTAAAGAATAAAAACACGGTCGCCACAATCAAATTCAAGTCCAAGAGTCGATTATGCGCGGGAAAAATATTAACATCCCAACATTTGTTGTATTCAATGAGAATCGTTTAGTTAGTTATCCAAATATGAGGGTTAGCATGCATTATTTGATTTCTTCTAATTATTACTATGTATTTATAAGAGGAAAGAAAGTGGAAAATTAGGATTTTTATTAGGGTTTTGACAAGACTTTGAATCTTGCTTCTACGTATCCTCAGGTGCGATGGTGAACTCAAAGCTATGTAGTTATGAATAGAAAAATGTTTGATGGTTGGTTGATTTTAGTGAACGATGTTTAAGTCACATTTGAGTAGTTACACTACGCCAAAAATGACTTTTAACAGCGCATCTTAGACAGCGCTTTTAAAAGAAAGCGCTGTCTAAGGTTAAAATTAAAATAAAACACGGAAAATGTTCCAAAAAAATAATGAAAGCGCTGTCTAAGGGGGGGTCTTAGACAGCGCTTTCTAAAAGCGCTGTCTAAGACCCCCCCTTAGACAGCGCTTTTAGAAAGCGCTTTTAAATATAGACCTTAGTCAGCGCTTTTGATAAAGCGCTGTCTAAAGTCTTTAAATTAAAAAAAAGATTAAAACCAAAAGCGCTGTCTAAGGGGGTACTCAATATTCAACTCATTAAAATAATTTATATATTTTAAAAAATATAAATTTCATATTCATTTTGAACAAAATATTTTAATAACATAAGAGTTCCTTTAAGAAAGTTGAACGTGTTTGGCGCTTTCTACGCCCAAAGCAATGCCACTCTTCATCTTTGAATCATTCTCCACTCTCTCTCTCTTTCTCTCTCTAAAACCTAACTCTCATTCATTCCAACAATGAATTCTGAATGTGTGTAAACGCGGTTTCTGTTCAGATCGATATTCATGGGGATTTGCTTCAGCATTGAAGAAAAACACGTTTCCCTCTCCGATTCAAAACCAAAACCTAATTCCACAGGTACTTCAATTTCTTTCTCGCATTTTCTCTTTCCTTTATTTTATTCTTGAATTTGCTATGAATCAGGTTCGGTTGGAAATGAATCCACTGCACCAACAACTCTATTAGGTGGTGGTACTGGTTCCATGAATATCAAAGAACTTCGTGAAGGTGCTGGATACAGCAACGTCCATATTTTTACCTACAACGAATTGAGGCTTTCCACCAAGCAGTTTCGTCCCGATTTCATTCTTAAAAGGCTTAAGCTTCTCCTTCTCACTCTCCATCTGTCGTAAACCCTGAGACGAGGCTTAAGCTTCTCCTTCTTCCTCAAATCTACCGAGTTCACCTGGAGGCGACACCTGAGTTCTAACTCGCTCCCTTCCAGATTAAGCCATGCAAGCAGTATCAAATTCTCGCCGAGTCTCTCGGCTCTTACAGTCTCCGATTTTCCTTTCATTTCATCTTCGAAGCACCGAACAACCGTTTCTCTCAGGGCTCGCACAACGCAATTACAGTCCCGGAGTTGATAATGTTGAAGAAACTCCAACAGGTTCTTCATTCATTTGTTAACTGTAAATTCGTTTTTCGAATTTCAATTTTGTGATGTTTATTGATTTTGTATTGTTGAATTTTTCAATGTAGAAGCTGTGAAGGATCTTTATGATAAAATGCTTCAGTCTGTAAATGTTAAACGATCCATGCCTCCAAATGCTTGGCTATGGTCGATGATTGAGAATTGTAAACACCGTCACGATATTAGTCTTCTCTTTGACGTTTTGCAGAACCTCCGCAGATTCGTTAGTTTCTATACTTTTGCAGAATCTCTATCTATATATTGATTCAGTCTCTTTGCTATGGTGACGGGTTTAATTATTGTTTTATGTGAGCAGAGGTTGTCGAATCTTCGCATACATGATGATTTTAACTGCAGTCTCTGCCGGGAAGTTACGAAAGCATGTGTTCATGCCGGAGCCCTTGATTTTGGTATGGTTTGTTTGTGTTTGCATTTTATTATTTTTAATCTGTGCTGTTTCATTTATGAAATTTGAAGATATGAAATGGCATTTTAAGGTTATTTGATTTTAATGTGTGAGCAGGAAAGAAGGCTCTGTGGAAGCATAATGTCTATGGATTGGCGCCAAGTGTTGCATCGGCACACCATATATTGGTATTATTTGACATTCTAATGCTCTAATTTCTTTGATTTTCTCTCCTGTTTGCAATTGATAAGTTACTGTTATTTTGTTGTAGACGTATGCTAAGAATCACAATGATACTAATCTATTGGTGGAAGTAATGAAACTTTTGAAGAGGAATGATTTACCATTGCAACCGGGCACGGCAGATATAGTTTTTAGGTATGTCATTCTTTTTGCATTTTCATGATTTTGTTTTGCAGTACAAAGGGTCTTCTGTGAATAAGATTTTAATATGGTGTTTACCTCTAAAAGGAGTTGCTGAACTTTTTGTTGATTTCATTGTTATTCCCTTTAAACTGGCTGGCATGCTTCATTTTCAAATCATGATCTGTTGTTAGTTCCCCCAAAGCTCTATTTGATTGTATGAAGGCAATTTGGTGCCTCTTTGTGCCTTAGGCTACAAGCCTACAATGCAGTTAGTTTGCTTGGTTTTTAGTATTGTCCAACACTAGACAAATTATGAATCTCACCTTTTCTTGTATGTTGCTTTTGTTCTCTTAAGTATGTTTTTCTGACCTGTTACCTGGGTCAATCATTTGCAGCATTTGTTACAATACAGATGAATGGGAGTTGATTAATAAGTACGCGAAAAGGTTTGTTAAGGCTGGTGTAAAACTACGACAAACCTCATTTGAAACATGGATGGGATTTGCTGCCAAAAGAGGTGCTCATACTTGATGTCTTTTGTCTGCCTAATTCTATAAGCTTCTATTGAACTTCAACATAAGTTTGTTAAAGAGGGCTCCTATTCCTAAATTGAACACTAAACTATCCATAAAACTATGGAGATAATAATTTGCCTAGTATTTACTGGCTTTTGTTTTTTCTTTCTCTCCGAACTTGCATCTTCCCAAATGTTGGCAAGCTGTGTTTTCTCAGCTTTTAGGACATTGAAAGAAACCCAAAAGGGAGGTTAGCAACGCCTCCGCACGGGTAAAAAGTTCTGGTGCTAAGAATTATTTTATTAATTCTCTATGTTCTGTTCACTTTCTAGTTTCAGCTTTCTACAACCATTGTTTGGGAAGTTTCTAATTTTAGCTTCATCTGGGTTTACTAACGATAATCTTTTATTTCTAATCATACATGTTTCATTCTAAATTAATCTTGTAAAATCCTTACTAACATGTGATTTTTTATCAAATTGTTGCAGATTTTTTTTACTCTGTGGGTTTAGGGCTTGGAAAGACTGATTCTCCCCAAGCAAGTTTTCGGAAAAGTATCAGCAATGAAAGGACATTTTCTGCCACTGAGGACGAAGTGCTGTTGCAGAAAAAACTGGGTATATGTCTTGTCAATTATTGTTCATTTTTCAGGGAATTTTGATTTCAAATTTTAAATGTTGTCATCATAATTGTAGTTGATCAGTTTGAATTTGTGGAGATCCTCTTAAGTTTAAACTCCATTGTCATGAGATTCCTTCAGTTTAGGTTACAGTTTTGTTACACATGCTAATGACACTATGAGATGCTGAGTTTTTGAATTAGATAAGTGTTTAGTTATATTGAATCATAAAAAAAGATGAGCCATGCAAGCTTATGTTTGCAGTGGAGCTTGCTGAAATGCTGTCCACAGACATGCAGAAAGAGGGCCTTCATGGGCGAACGTTGACTCTTAAACTGAAAACTACTTCTTTTGAGGTACTTGTGATTTCTTGACTCTGTTTCTTTCTAAACAATTTTCTGTTTATGATAGAGGTCAATTCTCTGGCTTGGGTTCTTACCTCTGGACAAAGCTTTGTTAAAAGAAAAGTTGTTAATATTGTTCAAGTTCCTTTAAGGATTTGTCATGATCACCATGCATTTTACTATCTTACTATATTTCTCTTGCAAGTACTAAAAAAATGCTCAATCTATAGGTTCGGAATAGAGCTGTGACTTTACAAAACTACATCAACTCAAGTGAGGATATTCTGAAGCATGCATCAAAATTGCTGAAAGCTGAACTTCCCGTTTCAGTAAGATTAATAGGTATATGTTTCTGTTAACTTGCTTTATTGTTGACCAATTATTCAGATGGTGCTCAAGGCCAATATAAGAGGGTGCTTTCTGCTTATAGATATAGTCTATGAGCAAGTTCACATTAGTTCCTTGTATAAGTCAGTGCATAACAGATTTTTCTTCTCCTCTTAGGTCTTAGAGTATCACAGTTTAACGGAGATAAAAGTGGTAGTGGTGCTACCCCTGATCGTACACAGAAGACTATTACCAATTTCATTACTTCAGGAGAAGCCAATAGGAAAAAGGATCCTTTTTCAGATGTTACAGATCATGACTTTATCAGTGATATAGAAACTGATCCTTCGATTGATGTTGGGCACACAAGCCAGCTTGATAGCAGAGATCCTTTTGATGGTAATCATTCATTAGATGTAAATCACCAAAGCTGCACTCTCTGGAAAAATGATGGTGCAGAGAAGGTATATCTCCTTTTCTCTCTTTATTTTTCGAAGTAGCTGACATATATTGATATAGGTCAGTTTCCGCAATCGAATAATTGCTTTGGCGGATTGAGGAGCATGTTGATGTTTTTTAGCGCTACTATTTATCATCTCTGCCGTATTTACCAGGTACAAACTTCTGGTAATGATGCTGCAAGTTCTCACCACAGTGCATGTACAGAGATGCTTGGATCAACTTCATTCCAGGGGAAGTTTGAGGGGAAAAATGTGAATGATGGGTCTAATCTTCTGGAGGAGGATAGACTTAATTCTTGTCAGGAAACAACAATGTTGTGGTTGAATGACTATAAATGTTCACTCTGTGGAATAGAACTTCCTCCAAGTTTTGTTGAGGAAAGATTAGAGCATTCTGATTTCCATTTTGCTGAGAAGCTTCAAAAGGAAGAATCAAGTATTCGCCAAACATCTATTCCGATTCAAAGGTAAATTATTGAACTAGACAGTGATTCCACATTTCTGTTTAAAGTGTTTGATGTGATAGGTCTATGTTTTTTCAGTCAGGATCAAAAGCACCGAATCAATAGACAAAGCAAATCCAAGAAGCAAAAGTTGTCGCAGAGAGAGGGCCGATATACGCCCATTGATTATTTTTTTGTTAAGGAGTAATCAAAGCTTTAAGTTATTATTGTATAATTTGTATCTTATTTTGCCTCACATCAATAATTTCTAAGTCTCTAGGAATGTCTTTTCTCCACATAAGATAAAATATGTATAGTTGTATTATGAATCTTGATATGATTAATAAAATAGTCTCATTCATTCACCGTGTGTTTAATTTTTCTTAGTTTATGTGAATTGTTCTAATTGCTTCATTTTTATTTTATTAGCGTGGAAAAAATCTGGTTGAAAACAGGTAGAAATTCTGGTTTATAAACCTGGAAAAAATGTGGTTTAAAACAAAAGCTTCAAAAATTTTCGTATACCTTAGACAGCGCTTTTGTAAAAAGCGCTGTCTAAGGGGGGGATTAGAAAGCGCTTTAGGCAAAAGCGCTGTCTAAGGGGGGGGCTTAGACAGCGCTTTTTGAAAAGCGCTGTCTAAGGTATACCTAAAAAAAATTAAAATAGGAGGGTCTTAGAAAGCGCTTTTGGCCAAAGCGCTGTCTAAGGGGGTGGGGCTTAGACAGCGCTTTTCAAAAGCGTTGTCTAAGGTATACCTAAAAAATTTAAAATAAGAGGGTCTTATAAAGCGCTTTTGGCCAAAGCGCTGTCTAAGGGGGGGCTTAGACAGCGCTTTTAAGATTTAAAAAAGCGCTGTCTAAACCTTTAGCAGCGGAGGTTTAGACAGCGCTTTAAAGCGTTGTCTAAGGCTAAAAAAAGCGCTGTCTAAGGTCTTGTTTGTTGTAGTGTTAAACGTTGTTTGTTTCTCGCGCATCGTAGGTTGAAGCGTTTATTTGTATGTCACATCGAAATGGATCCTACTTGATCGCATTCGAGCGGTTAAACATTACTTGTTGCTCGCGCATGGGAGACTGAAATGTTTGTTTGTATATCGCGTCGAAATGGATAAAACATCATTCACTTGTGAAACAATATGTTTAATTGCGATTGGGAGAAAAATATAAGTTTGATTGATTGAAGTTGCTTTTAGGTGGATGACGTGTATTCAGAAGGCAAACTATTACGACTTGTAACCAAATACTCGAGGAAAAGGGGTGAATATTATGTCCAACTAATCATTTTTCATCATTGAATGAACGAATTGAAATCGATTGCAATTATTAAGTTTTGAGAGGATAACAAACACTCGAAAGGCAAGCTATTATGGCTTGTATCCAAGTACTCGGGTACTAGGATGAATAATATGTCCAACTAATATTTTTTCATCCGATTTTTAATATGAAAAAGATTTTATGGTTATAATTGTGAAAATAAATTTGATTTATTATTAATTTACAAGAATTAAAATTAATCGATAAATTAATTAATTAATTAATTAAATCATTTAACAAAAATTAAAGAAATTAGAAATAAAAGAAAACTGTGTGCAAGTCTGATTTAGGGGGTGAGAAGTTAGAAAAAATTAAAGGCCTGAAACACAAGCCAAAAAAAAGGCTAACAATGATTTAAGCGTTACGAATCAGATCTAACGGAGATCAAAACGAGGCCCATTTGGCTGCGGTGGGATGTCCTATACAGGAACATCCCTCAATTAAAATATAATAGCCAATCGAGTTGTGGCATGTGGCTAGTTTTATTTAAATTAAAAAAAAATACAACAACACATTAAAACAGAAAAAGTAAAAATAAAAATAACAAACAAAAATCATCCAAATCTCATCCCTCTCTTCTCATTATTCTCTTCCACCCTCACTTTCCAAACATCAACAAAACCCCCCAACCAAAAACAAATAATAAAATCAATCCTCTTTTCACATGCAAAATAAAGTTAGAAAGCAATTGATCAAACAAAAAGAGGTGAATACCGAAAATAGGATTGATGGTGCGATGGATTCTCGACTGAGGTCGTACAAGTCACGGTGATGCATATATGGGGTTGTCGGGTCTGCGTGACCGAAGGGAGAGCGACGATGGTGGAGGCATCGTGTGGATCCGATATGTAGAGGAAACAATTGATGCTTTATGGCGTGATAATCGATGTTCCGACTATGCAAATCCGTTCCACTTCATCTTCGTTTATGCATGCTTTTGATTCAAAAAAATTTAACTTTTTTTAATTGTAGTTAAGGATTGGATTGTGATGTTGATTAATATTTGTGTTGGTGTTGTTGGTGAAGGTTAGTGATAGAGATGGTGGAAGAGTAGTTTTAATGAGGATGATGATAGTGGTAGGTTCAATGTATGAAGATTGTGTATGTTGTTAATGGTGGTGATAAAGAGAAAGAGTTGTATAAGAGTTGTATCGTGGTGATAAAGAGAAAGAGTTGTATGGCGGTGTTTTGATGGAGGAGTAGACTTGATGGGGGATGGTTTGAAGTTTTTATTTATTTTCTTAAAAGAGAAAAAACACGTGAGTGGGGTGATATGGTTTAACTTTTTGTGTGGTTTTTTTCTTGATCCTTTTGTGAATTTTCTTGCCTCTATTTATATTAATTTTTTAGGTTAACATAAAAGAAAAACATCAAATTATGAGAAAACATGACTGATAAGTGGTATTTGCATCATTCTTTCTAGTAATTTTCCTTTAGTATTTTGTTCGATTTTCTTTCATTTGTCGTGTTTTATGATTTGGTTTGTGTTTTCTTGTGAATTCTAGGGTCTAATGAGCATCCAACACAAGAAGGATCAAAGACAAGCAAAACACAGTGAAAACGGAAAATAGAAAATTTCTCCAGTACAAAAATCAAAGGGCTACTACGGTCACCCGTAGCAACATAATGCCCCAAGACCCACTTTTGAGTTTTCCAATTAGTCATTCCAATGCCTTGCTTTAGCCACCCGTAGTAGCTGCTACAGGTCGTAGCAGGGAGACGAGAGAAAATTCCAATCTCCTCTTAATTGTGGGTCTTAGGCATGATTGGGCATGTATCAAATATGAATATTTTGCATTGAACCAAAGATTTTTAGCATTTTTATTATTTCCCTATAAAACTTATCGCCAGTTATGAGTTTAGGGTTCTCAACTTTTGCATCTTTCTCCAAGTTTTTATTTTTCTACTTTTCTTTGTAACTCAAGTCTCCAAGGGAGCAATTTGTGGAACAAGGTTATTTCATAATTCAGGTTTTTATTCATTCTCTTTATATTTTTCATCTTTTTTGTTTGATTGATATGAGTTTGATGGTGAATACCTCTATGATTGTGTTTTCGTCACCATGAGTGAGTAGTTTCCTAGGGACTAGGGGTTATGGGGATTGTTTCATTACCTATCATATGATCCATTACTATCGATTGTGAGAATTTTAATTAATTTTTTTTTATAATCTAAGTTCATGCATTCCAACTTCGTTACGAAAGTAAGTGGTTCTCAGGTATTGACAATAGTCTGAAAGGATATATGTCAATACTAGAGCACAAGTTTTTAAACAAACTAATATGGATGATGCGAAAGCCGACATACAAATTTGAGAAAATATGTAGCTAGGTAAAAGTAATGACTCATCGAATAATAATCCAGACGATGCGAAAGCCGACGAATTATTCGTCGATGATAGGGGCAATATGCTGACGAAAGAAGGTAGTGCTCAATTTTATCTATTTTCTATAATTTATGAAAAAGACTAATGATGGATGTAACAAGGATCGTATGATTGTGCTAGAAACATGAACTGTAACTTCATGTTCAATTTTCCCCGATTTGAGATTTAAGTAATTTTTTTGCTAATTCTATTTAATTTCTTTTTGTTTTAAATTATTTACCAAACTCCCTACTTTTGATTTCTATAGATATACACTAATTGGATAAGAATTCGATACTTAAATCATTGGTCTCTGTGGTTCAATATCTATTTTATTACTTCACGACAATCGTGCACTTGCGGTTGCATCAAGTTTTTAGCGTCGTTGTCGAGGACCACTTGTGTTTCATATTGAATTTCTGTTTAATCACCGTATAGACTAGAGTTTTATTAGTATTGTTTTTATTATTATTATTATTATTATTATTATTATTATTATTATTATTATTATTATTATTATTATTATTATTGTTATTTTCAATTTTTTTGGCTATTATTATTAGGGCAACTTTTTCTTTTCTGTTATTTCTTTTATGGTATGCATCAGGGTCTATACAAAATATGTTCAATTACCATAAAAACTTTTATCCCAATACCTATAATCCAGAGTGAACTGATCAACCAATTTTTTCTACAATAACCACTTCCAGTATTTCGAGGAACCACCAAATTCCCAACAATGCAACCTTGAAATGTTAATGGAGAATTTTATTGAGATACAACCTAACTCTAACCTGAAATATATGATGAGGAGTTTTGTGGAAACACAAATTCTCATGAATGAAGAGTTTAGAAATAAGAACCTCCTCACTAATGAGGCACTTAGGCAATTGAACACTAAGTTTGACAATGTTTTCACTCATACCAAAATGTTGGAGACCAGAATCTCCCAAGTAGTGTAACAACAAGTTGCTACTTATGTTCCCCCAGATCATTCCAGGGGAAACTCGAACAAAATCCCAAGGGACATGTGAAAAACAAGTTATGATGAGAAAAAGGTAGAAAATCCATCGACACCACCCGATAAGGAGGTTGTCAAAGAGGTAAAGAAGGAAGCACCTTATGTTGATCCTCTTCCCTACAAGCCACCAATTCATTTCCCCCAAAGAGTTGTGGAAGCTAAGGAAGATACCCAATCTAAAAGGTATGTGGAAATCATGGAAAAGATCCTTACCAATGTACCATTAACCAAGGTCCTGTCTAAAAATAAAATATTAGAGGACCATGAAACTGATAAAATTATTGATGTTAAGAGGGGAAGGTTGACCTTTAAGGTGGGGGATGAAAGGATCAAATCCAAACCCGAAAAGTTGATACTTAGGATAGAACCAGAACCACCCCCTACATTTTCAGAAGTATGAACCACCCCATAGGAAGAAGAAAAAGAAGAGTAGTGGATACGAGAGATGGCTTGATAAGTGGGCATTGACACCAAATACTATTGAGAGTGAGTTTGAAGAATCATTTTTGAAAGAGCCACCATGAGTGCTTGCACTCATCGATCGTCGAGCTAAATGTCATTAAACAAAATGCTTAGTAGGAGGAAACCCACGTTTCTTTCATACTTATGTTTTTCTTTTTAGTAGGAATCTTGATAACTCAATTCATGTTGTAGTTTCCTCCTACGGAATGAGTTTCTTGTGAGTTATACTCCCTCTTTCTTGCGCTTAAAAACATTGAGGGCAATGTTTGATTCAAGTTTGTGTGTGTGTGTGTGTGGGGGGGGGGGTATCTATTTATTTTCTTGCATTTTTCTTTATTTTTATCGCACTTTTATTTCTTGCACTTTTATGTTTTGTTTCTTCCTTATTTCTAGTTATTTTCTAGTTTGATTGATGCATTAAGACCATCTTTTCGTAGTTTT
Organism: Lathyrus oleraceus; assembly: GCF_024323335.1. Lineage (NCBI taxonomy): Eukaryota > Viridiplantae > Streptophyta > Magnoliopsida > Fabales > Fabaceae > Lathyrus > Lathyrus oleraceus. The sequence goes on from NC_066580.1 coordinate 311,535,190, forward strand.
TCCCAAAACCAAAATTGTGAAAACTTTTTTGTGACAAGCTTCTGTTGTGGGGACGATGGGAAAATATATAGAGTTTGAGAGAATAAAGACTAGGACTAGGGGCATTGGGAAAGCTTGAAAACTTTGGTATTACCTGAACACCTTAGGCCCCTTGGAGTAAGGACGCGAGTCCAAAGTGTAGATTTGTGCCATAGTACCGGGCTCTGAGAAGTATTTCCCGATTAGTTTAGATTGACGATCTGACATAATTAAAGACTTGCATGTATGTATGATTGGTTGAGAAACAAATAATTTGGGAACCAAAATGATGAAAAGGAAATAAAGACAATAGGACTTCTAAGTTGGGTAATCCTCACCTGGTTATTTAGCCTAATGGAGGTTGTTTCTCAAATGTCATCCCAAAGTGGACCAATAAACACCAACGTGTCTAAATTCATCAAAAAAGAGAAAAAATAGTAAAAAGGTGCCTAGAAAAAAATTCTCAATCAATCTTGTGCATGTGAGGATATTAATGGTTTCAAGTGCCTTAATATGATTGTCCAAATGAAAGGGGGAGAAAATCGAAAAAGAGACTTAAACCCAAAGCATAATTGGAGAGGTGTCTGAAAGGGATACTTAGGTATGTGGTTTAACTATGGTTAGTGTTCTTGTGAATACCTTCCTTAACAGATGATTACAAAGAGAACTAGGCCTAACCAATCGGAAGAAAGACTCAAGTATGAGTACCATTGACCCAATTTTCATATGCTTTATCATGATATGACCGCTTGATCCAAGAACTCATGAATGCAAGCTTTGTTACTTGAGGACAAACAATGGTCTAAGTTAAGGGGAGTTTGATAAGTGGTCTTTGCATTGTTATTTCTAGTCATCTTCCTTTACTATTTTAGCGCATTTTGTTTGATTTTATTTCATTTGTCATGTTTTATGCTTTGGTTTGTGTTTTCTTGTGAATTTCAGGGTCTAATGAGCATCCAAGCCAAAAGGGACCCAAGGCAAGCAAAATGGAGCAAAAACGGGAAAGGATAATTTCTCCGGTACAAAAGTCAGGGGGTTGCTACGGCTACCTGTAGCAGCTGCTACGTGACGTAGTAGCATGGTTCCCTAAGACCCCTTTTTGAGCTTTGCAAGTAGTGATTCCAGTGCCCTGCTACGGGCTGTTTGAACAAAATTGTTCATATCCCTTAAGGTTTGTTGATAACAAATTACTTAAAGAACAATAGGGTATACTAACATATGTTCAAGTGTGTATGATCATAAGCTAAAATTTGGCATGGTTTTGACCATGAGAGAGCATATGAAGAGAAGCTAAAGAATCAGATTCTGATGGTTCAGAATCTGATGACTTAGACTCTAAAGACCAATTTAAGGGAACTCAACTTCTGAACAAAGCTCAGACTTTGAAGTAAATCTACTTTGTCAAAACCTGATTTTGAAGAATGTCAACTAGGGCTTTGTAGCACAAGCCTCAAGAAGAGTTGACTTTCCTCCTTATGTCTAACCCATCAACTCAGTAGATACCTGGTTTGTAAAAGGTATTTTGGATAAAGTTGTTAAAAAAGCAATAATTTTTTGTATAAAAACTTCCAACATATCTTTTGGAAAAGCTTCTCTGCAAAGACTCATGTGCAAGTTATCCTCCAACGTCTCTTTTTACATTTATAAAAGGAGATGCATATTTGAAGGAAATCAATAACATATTACACAATAACTTTGATCTTATGTGAATAGAGCTATTTATTTGCCCAAGTCCTTGAGATTTCTTATCTTTGTATATCTTAGAAGTCTTTAGTCTTAAGAGTCTTTGTGTGTGTTGTATCAATTTTGCACCTCTGAGTATATCTCAAGTGTAGTTGTTATCTATTCTTCTAAACTGATTGTTTAGAGTCTAGGAAGTTTCTTGCTAGTTTGCTTAATCAGTTCAAGTCTCTTGCATGTGTGCTTGAGTAAAAGTCTCTTTCTAGTGTGATTGAGCAGTTGAAGTATCTTGCTAGTTTGCTTGAGAAAGTTGTAATATGTTTGATTATAGTGAAAATCTATTTTAGTACAAGGGGACTAGACTACTCCTAGTTTGTGGGAGAAACCAGGATAATTATGTGTGTCATTCTTTATTTCTACTTTACTTATGAATCTTTATATTTCGCTGCTATTTCTAAGATCATATTCTGAACTTATTCAAATTATGAATTCTGTTTTTGAGAAGTTGAAATAATCATCTATAGACATTTCGACCCCCCTTCTTGTGTATTTTTCTCACCTTCAGTTGGCATCAGAGCAAGGTATATGTTAAACACTTAACAGTGGTGCAAAAAAGATCTTGAGAAAAATACATATTATATAATAGTTGTTTCTGGAGCATCTAATTTTTGTGTGTGTGGGGGGGGGGGGGGGGTGGTACTCCTAATCCTTTTGGAAATGTCACTCATGACTACAGTACTTATGAAAAAATAATTATACTGCTAGACCTCCAACTTTTAGTGGAGACTCCACTGAGTTTGAATGGTGGAAGGGCAAGATGTACCCATATATCATTGGTCTTGATGATTAGTTATGGATATCCTTGAAAATGGCATTTACATTGAAGTCAATAGTGTTGGAATGGTAACTGATAGGTAAACTCTCACACCGGCTCAGAAGAAAATTTATAGGAAATATCATAGAGTTAGAGGCATTTTGGTGGACGCTCTACCTTATTATGAGTACATCAAAATCATTGATAAGTCAATTGCTAAGACTATTTTAAAGTCTTTGTTTTCTACTTATGAAAGTATGATAAGCAAATTCCAAAGCCACGAGATGGAGTTGAATGGATATGAGCATGCGAAGAAATCTAAATCATTAGCTTTAAAGTTAGTGGTAGAGAAATCTGGTGATAAAGCTGTCAGATCCTCAAAGGTCTGGAAACCAGAAGAAGCTTCTGATGAAGAAGGTTCTAATGGTGACATTGATGATTAGGAAATGGCTTTTATCATCAAGAGTTTTCAACAACTGGCTAAAAGGAATAAGATATTCTCTGAAATTGTTACCACGAACTACGAGGTTTTGATCCCTCATTTTATGTTGGTACGTAGGCACAAGTCCAAAGGGCTTGTCAAACACAAAAATATAATTAATGAGTTCTTTTCTCACCCCCCACTCTATTTATTGCAAACATAATTTGTATAAAAACACATATGCACACAAGAAAGGGCACCCTAGGAGTACCTAGGACACTTTGGGTGCTAACACCTTCCCTCTATGTAACCAACCCCCTTACCTGTAATCTCTGGCATTTTATTAGTTTTGATTTGAAAACTTCTTATTTTTGGGTTTTGTTCGTACTTTTCCCTTTTCCCTTGGAAACAATAAAAGCGCGGTGGCGACTCTAGTTTTATTGAAGTTAAGTTTATCCATAGCTTAATGGTCATGAATTTATCGCTACAGAAATTAAGTGGTGACTCTGCTGGGGAGTAGTCTCCAGTGGGTTTAGCCTACTTTTTGTGTGTATATAATTGTATATTTGATGTATGTATATTTGTTTGTGTGATATAATCTGCTTGTTGTGCTTAGTGATCTCTGAGTGGTGAGATAAGGTCTAATCCGAACTTGAGTGTAATTAAGGTAGAAGGATGGTATAGTCATGTTCGACTTGGGTGGAGTAGTCATTAACAAGTTGGCTTGAGACTCATCTACTCAGTGGAGACCCTTTTGGAGTTATGAATGTCACACAAGTTATTTATGGTTAGGCATTACTCTCTCTAATTTGGGGTCCGAGAAGCTGAGAACCGTAGAACATTTAACCCCTCTTGGCCTATTTAGGACGTAGTGCGGAGATTGTTTAGGTGTAGACCTGATAACAGTTGTTACGCGATACTACACTCAGACGAGTTTCTCTTGAGAATATTATGGGTTGATGAGTCAGTCGTCCTAACCTGTAATATCCGATAGATGGAATTAAGACTCTGGGAACTTTTTAGAACATAATCTATAGGTTTTTATCCTTAGTTCACTCCTTTGGGATGGTTGTTACCCAGACTCCATGCTCGTGACTCACAATAAACCCTTGATTCTTGGTTGATCCAATCAAGTCTTGTCAATATCAATGGAACTTGGGTGTTGATAAGGTGAAAACCATAATCCACCAAAATGGATGATTGATCTTGACAATGACTTGATTCATCCCTTGACCTTTGTTTGTTTGCCTTGTGTGTGATCCCTTATTTGTGATTGTTGCATTCATGTGCATCATGAGATTCATCACACGAAAATTTCAAGGAACTGAGGTCTTATTTGCAAATATTTTCAGACCATGGATTATGGACGAAGGAACGCTAAGAAGTACAGTTTCAGACGTCCCGACTTGAAAGAGTTAAGGAAGCTAGCATCCTTTGTATTAGATCCATTGGACTTCAAGTAACGTCATGGTAAGCTTCTATCTGTATTGTCTACTGATATGGTTGAAGGACTCTTTAGTGTGTTGGTTCAGTTCTATGACCCTCTCTACCGTTGCTTCACCTTTCCTGATTATCAGCTTATGCCTACGTTAGAGGAGTATGCCCATCTCTTGGGAATACTTGTTTCTGACAAAGTTCCTTTTAGTGGATTGGAGGAGATTCCCAGATCTCATATTATAGTTGAAGCTCTTCATCTGAAGAAGTTTGAGATAAAGGCTAATTGGGTGAAGAAAGAAGGATTATTTGGATTGACTTCTAATTTCCTCATCAAGGAAGCTACTTCCTTTGCTCAAGCCGGTAGTGTAGATGCTTTCGAAGCCATCTTTGTGCTGCTCATCTATGGTTTGGCTTTGTTCCCTAACATTGACGGTTTTGTCGATGTTAACGCCATTATAATCTTCTTGATTGGGAATGTTGTGCCTACTTTGTTAGAAGATATGTATTTCTCTTTGCATCTAAGGAATTCTAACGGTGGTGGAACTATCGTCTGTTGCGTTCCTCTTCTGTACAAGTTGTTTATTTCGCACTTGCCTCAGACGCCTACTTTTGTGGATAACAAACAATGTCTAATATGGTCTCAGAGACTTATGTCTCTCACTAATGATGATATAGTTTGGTACTTTTCTTCATTGAGTAGTTTGGAGATTATTGACAGTTGTGGTGAATTCTCTAATGTGCCTCTCATTGGTACACAAGGAGGAATCAACTACAACCCTGCTTTGGCTCGTCGTCAACTTGGGTTCCCCTTGAGAGACAAACCTAATAACACTTTGTTAGAAGATCTTTTCTATCACGAGGGTAAAGATCCCCAACATTTGAAGCAGAAGATTGTGCATGCTTGGCATAATGTGCATAAGAAAGGAAGATCCAAGCTTGGTCCGTGCAATTGTGTAGCTTTGGAAGCTTACACTCTTTGGGTGAAGAAGAGAGCTTTGGAGTTGAAGATGCCTTATGCTTGTGAAAAACCTATGTCTATAGTTGTGGCTGAGCCATTAACTCTCTCACCAAGATGTAGAGGAGTTGGAAGACACACTCGCCAAGATGAAGCAAGAGAAGGATATGTGGGAAGAGCGTTTCCATGCTTTGAGCCGAAAGCATGAGGAGTTGCAGCTTGAGTCTAAGGACAAATATGCACTTATTGAGCTTCTTGAAGATCGAGTAACGAAGAGACGGAGAGAACCAGAGGGTTCATCTTCCTCTAGTATGCCCCAGCCTTCCATCACTTAGAAGAAGATTGTTGATCAGCTTGTCCTTGAGAAGGATCAGATGAAGACTTCTTTTGAGTCCGAGATTCAACGCATTCGAAGGAAGTACGCGCCTACAGTTAGATCTTCTGATGTTGTTATTAGGGATCCTTAGGATGACTAGTCTCCTTTTCTCTTGTATTTTGTACTTTTGGTTTTTGAAATTGTACTCAGTGTAATCCTTCCAATTATATAAATAAAAGAGATTTTCTATGGTCATATCAAATTATTGCAATTTATTGTTAAAAATATATATTTGCAAATAAAATAGTAAGTTCATTGAAAATAAAAATAATCAAGCATTGCATTTCATGCATCATTTGCATAGCAGGTTTCTCTTTCGCCAGATGTCTTATTGGTATTTCTTCTGTGCTTCAGCCAAGCTGACTCATCGATACAATACTCGCGCCAATCACTCGAAGATTATGGAACATCTATAGTAATAGAACAGAGATTTGAAGGACAAGATTTCCCGCTTGACTGCCATGATGGAGTCAGTCCTAGCCGCTCAGAGCCAATCTTCTCCAACACCTGCAACTCTTCCTCCTCAGAGGACTGTTATTTCAGAGGTGGCTACCTCTACCATTCCTGCTACTGCTGCTCACTTTGTGCCTGCCATGCCTGCCTGATTCCTGTGGCGAATGCCGCCCAACTTTGTGCTTTAAGGTTTCGCGCCTACATTTTCTTCCATGTCGGCATCTAGCCCGGTCATGTCTATGCTACCACCAGTTGTGCATACGCTACCCCATGTTGAAGACACCATCTATCATTCTGAGCCGTCTGAGGGTCCGGATGTTTATGAGAAGATGGACGAAATGAAAGACCAATTCCTTGAGCTGTGAATGGAGTTGAAAACTTTGAGGAGTAAAGATCTATTTGGTAAGAGTATTGTGGAACTTTGCTTGGTTCCTAATGTCAAAATCCCGATAAAGTTCAAAGTCCCTGACTTTGAAAAGTATAAAGGGAACACTTGTCCGCTCAGTCATCTCGTCATGTATGTTAGAAAGATGTCGACGTAAACTGATAATGATCAATTACTGATTCATTATTTTAAAGATAGTCTGACTGGTGCCGCTTTGAGGTGGTACATGAGCTTGGATAGTGCGAGCATCCATACGTTCAATGATTTGGGTGAAGCACTCGTGAAGTAGTACAAGTATAATGTGGATATGGCACTGGATAGGGACCAGTTAAGATCATTGTCTTAGAAGGATAAGGAGACGTTTAAAGAGTATGCTTAGCGATGGAGAGAGCTTGCCGCTCAGATTACCCCTCCTTTGGAAGAGAAGGAGATGACCAAGATTTTCCTCAAAACCCTGAGCTTATTTCACTATGAGCGGATGATTGCCAGTGCCCCTAGAGATTTTACCGAGATGGTAAACATGGGGATGAGACTAGAGGAAAGTGTCCGAGAGGGACGGTTGTCTAAGGAGGAAGCTTCATCCAGCAAGAGGTATGGTAACATTTTTTCTAAGAAGAAAGAGAACGAGACCAATGCAGTATCTATGGAGAGGCAGAGGAGGCCTCATGTAAGGAGAAGTCAACCACCCCGTCAACATCATCATCAAGTATCATCTGTGATTCCAATATTTTTGAACAATCAGTCAACACCAACTCAACAACAACGTCAACAACCGCCACAACAATGAACAAACACCTACAACAACAACAATACCAACAATCGTCAACAACAACAAAATTTTGAGAGGAAAAAGGTCTCTTTCGACCCGATTCCTATGACATATGCTGAATTGTATCCATCATTGGTTCTCAAAAACCTTCTGCAACCAAGAAACCCATCTTAAATTCCTGAACAACTTCCATGGTGGTACAAATCGAAACTCCGTTGTGCCTTTCACTAAGGAGCTCCCGGTCATGATATTGAGAATTGCTACCCCTTGAAGTACGATGTCCAAAAGCTGGTTAAAAGTGGAATGGTGTCCTTTGATGACCGTGCGTCGAACGTCAAAGCTAACCCACTACCTTCCCATGGAAATTCATCTGTTAATATGGTGGACGGCTGTCCTAGGGAATTCAAAGTATTTTATGTACGCTTCATTAGAAGGTCCTTGGTGAGGATGCACATGATATCTATTTGGTTAGCGATTGTGAGCATGACCATGATGATTGTGCAATTTGCAGTGTCAATTCTAGAGGTTGTATGATTGTGAAGAGACATATCCATAGGTTGATGGATGAAGGTATGATTCAAATTCTCCAGTCCCGTCACTTAGGTGACGATGTGAATGTTATAGTCCCCATTTTCAAAACTCCTGAAAGAGTGGTGATCCAGTACGATAGTTGTAGCAGTAACAGTGTTAGCAATAGATCAATATTGTCGTTGGTTATACGGTTAGCGGGCCCCATCCCGTATTCATCAGATAAGTTTGTCCCATACCAGTACAATGCTACCATATTAGAGAATGGTCAAGAGGTTCCTTTGCCTAAAACCAGTTCTGTTGTGAGTATAGTTGATGTTACTAAGGTGACTCATAGTAGTCGTGTCTTTGGGCCGGTGTTCCCGAAGAATGTGAAAGATATAGCTGTCGGTAAGAAGGTTGATGTGCCTGTAGTAGATCATGTTAGCACTCCAAAGCGTCAATCTGGTGAATCCATCGTTTGAAGCCTAACGATGATGATGAGGTACTCAGATTAATCAAGAAGAGCGAGTTTAATATGGTAGAACAGCTGCTCCAAACTCCCTCCAAGATTTCAGTGTTGTCTCTGCTAATGAATTCATAATCGCATAGAGAAGCACTACAGAAGGTGTTAGAGCAAGCTTATGTAGAGCATGATGTTACGGTGGATCAGTTTGATCATATTGTGGCTAACATCACTTCCTGCAATAATCTCAGCTGTTGTGATAAAGAACTCCCCGAGGAGGGTAGAAATCATAACCTGGCTCTGAACATTTCGATGAATTGCAAAGAGGGTGCTCTGTCAAATGTGTTGGTTGACACTGGTTCTTCATTGAACGTGCTTCCGAAGTCAACTCTGTCAAGACTATCATACCAAGGAGCTCCTATGAGATATAGTGGCATAATCTTCAAAGCATTTGACGGTTCTTGCAAAACTGTGATTGGTGAAGTGGACCTTCCAGTGAAGATAGGTCCAAGTGATTTCCAGATTACTTTCCAAGTAATGGATATCCACCCGGCCTATAGTTGTTTGTTAGGGAGGCCATGGATACATGAGGCAGGAGCTGTTACTTCAACGTTGCATCAGAAGCTGAAGTTTGTCAAGAATGGTAAACTTGTCATTGTTGGTGGGGAGAAGGCTTTGTTGGTAAGCCACATGTCATCTTTCTCTTATGTTGAAGTTAAGGGTGAGGTTGGAACTCCATTCCAAGCCTTGTCTATTGCTGAGGAAAAGAGAGTTGGGGCACCCATGTCCTCATTTAAAGACGCGCAACGGATTGTTGAAGATGGTAAGTCTGACCAGTGGGGACAAATGGTAGAGGTCTCCGACAACAAAAACATAGTCGGTTTGGGATTCCAACAAGGGTCATCTGTGACTAGAGATGAAGATGTGCAACCCAGTTTCCGTAGTGGAGGATTCATTCATGGTAATAAACAACACTTAGCTGTTGTGATCGAGGGTGATGAAGATGAAGACTGCACCAATTTTGTGATGCATGGAAAAGCTTGCAACAATTGGACTGTTGTTGATGTTCCTATTATTATGCATCGATCTAAGTAATTTCTTTTATTTGTTTTTGAAAATCCTTCTCCTATGCCTAAGGGAGAAGTGAACTTTGTTTGGTCATTTTCAAATTTGATCATCAGTAAAATATAATTTTATTCATCCACATCTATGATGTTCTTGTTTTTACTTTTTACTTTATTCTTAAAAAATGATAATCACAAAAAACATAAATAAATAATAATTTGTCCATCTGCATAATATTTGGTCATAATTCACTTCTCTAAAATCAAAATATCAAATCATTATGCAAGTTGGTTTCTAAACCCATTGAATACAATGATCCTTCTCCTTCTCCAAATTTTGAATTCCCTGTGTTTGAGGCTGAGGAGGAAAGTGATGAAGAGGTGTCTGATGAATTGTCTCGTTTACTTGAGCATAAGGAAAAAGTCATTTAGCCATCTGAAGAGCAGAATGAGCTAGTCAACTTGGGTTCCGAGGATGATGTGAAGGAAGTCAAGGTTGGGTCTCGATTGTGTCTAGAAGTGAAAAAGGGGTTAATTGATCTTCTTCGAGAATATTCAGATGTGTTTACTTGGTCCTATCAATACATCACTGGGTTGGATTCTGAGATTGTGGAGCATAGATTGTCGTTGAAGCCAGAACGCCCGCTAATCAAGTAGAAGTTGAGGAGAACTCGTCCTGATATGGCAGTGAAAATCAAAGAAGAAGTGCAAAAGCATATTGATGTCGGTTTTCTTGTTACTGCTGAGTATCCACAGTGAGTGGCCAATATTGTGCCTGTTTCGTAGAAGGATGGAAAAGTCCGTATGTGCATTGATTATAGAGATTTGAATAAAGCCAATCCGAAAGATGAATTTCCTCTACCACACATTGATATGTTGGTAGACAATACAACTAAGTTCAAAGTCTTTTTGTTTATGGACGGATTTTCTGGTTATAATCAGATCAAGATGGCACCCGAAGATATGGAGAATACCACATTCATTACACCCTAGGGAACATTCTGTTATAGAGTGATGCCTTTCGGTTTAAAGAATGTTGGTGCAACTTACCAAAGGGCAATGACTACTCTTTTTCAAGATATGATGCATAAAGAGATCGAAGTCTATGTTGATGATCTGATTGCTAAATCTATTGATGAAGAGGAACGTGTCGAGAATTTGTTGAAGCTATTCTAGCATTTAAGGATGTACATACTCCACTTGAATTCCAATAAGTGTACATTTGATGTTCGTTCTGGTAAGTTGTTGGGATTTATTGTCAGTGAGAAGGGTATTGAAGTTAATCCTGCCAAGGTCAAAGCAATACAAGAGATGCCTACGCCCAAAACTGAGAAGCAAGTCAGAGGTTTTCTCGACCTCTTTAATTATATCTCGAGATTCATATCGCATATGACTGCCACATATGTGCCTATATTCAAGCTTCTTTAGAAAGATTAGTCTTGTGATTGGACCGAAGATTGCCAGAAAGCTTTTGACAGTATCAAAGAGTATCTCCTTGAGCCTCTGATTCTGTCTCCGCCTGTTGAAGAAAGACCATTGATCATGTATTTGATTGTGCTTGAGGAGAGTATGGGTTGTGTTCTTGGTCAGTAAGATGAGACTGGAAAGAAAGAATATAAAATTTACTACCTCAGTAAGAAATTCACCGATTGTGAGACTCGGTGTTCTCTGCTTGAGAAGACTTATTGCGCATTGGCTTGGGCTGCTAAGCGTCTACGCCAGTATATGCTGAATCATACCACTCGGTTGATATCCAAAATGGATCCAATCAAGTATATTTTTGAGAAGCCTACTTTGACTGGGAGGATGGCCCATTGGCAGATGTTGTTATCAGAGTATGATATTGAATACCGATCTCAGAAAGCAAACAAAGACAGTGTCTTGGCTGACCATTTGGCTCACCAACCCCTTGAAGATTACCAGTCAGTACAGTATGATTTCCCTGATGAAGAGATCTTGTACTTGAAGATGAAAGATTGTGATGAACCATTGCTTGAAGAAGGGCCAGAACCTGGTTCCCGTTATGGCATGGTATTTGATGGAGTTGTTAATCAGTATGGAAATGGCATTGGGGAAGTAATCATTACTCCTCAAGGCACACATTTCCATTTACAGCTAAATTAACTTTCAAGTGTACAAATAATATGGCTGAGTATGAAACTTGCATTATGGGGCTTGAAGAGGCCATTGATCTCAGAATCAAATATTTGGACGTCTATGGAGATTCAGCTTTGGTTGTGAATCAGATCAAAGGTGAATGGGAGATGAATCAACCCGGTTTGATACCATATAGAGATTACGCGAGGAGGATTTTAACTTTCTTTACAAAGATTGAATTTCATCATATCCCTCGAGATTAAAACCGGATGGTAGATGCTCTTATAACATTGGCTTCAATGATTATGGTGAAGTATTGGAGTGAAATGCCCAACCTAACTGTGATGCGTCTTGATAGGCCAACTCATGTGTTTTCTATTGAAGAAATTAAAGACGAGAATTCGTGGTATTTTGATATCAAGGGTTTTCTCCAAAGTCAGATTTACCCGCCTGAGGCATCTTTGAAAAATAAGAAGACTTTGAGGAAATTAGCCGGAAACTTCTACCTGAATGGTGATGTTTTGTACAAGAGAAACTTCGATATGGTTCTGCTCAGATGCATGGATAGACACGAAGTAGACTTATTGATGACTGAAGTCCCTGAAGGTTCCTTTGGTACTCATTCCAATGGACATGCGATGGCAAAGAAGATGTTGCGAGTAGGTTACTATTGGCTGACAATGGAATCTGACTATTGCAAGTTTGTGAAGAAATGCCACAAGTGTCAAATCTATGCAGATAAGATTCATGTTCCTCCGACACTGTTGAACGTCATTTCCTCTCCGTGGCCCTTCTCCATGTGGGGAATTGATATGATTGGCATGATTGAGCCCAAAGCTTCGAACGGACATCGTTTAATTTTGGTGGCAATTGACTAATTCATAAAGTGGGTTGAAGCGTCATCGTATGCAAATGTAACCAAGCAAGTTGTTGTAAGGTTTATCAAGAATCAGATTATATATCGTTATGGTGTTCCAAGTAAGATCATTACTGATAATGGATCGAACTTGAATAATAATATGGTGGAAGCTCTTTGCAAAGACTTCAAGATTACACATCATAATTCTTCTCCCTACAGACCTAAGATGAATGGGGTTGTTGAAGCTGTAAATAAGAACATCAAGAAAATCATCCAGAAGATGGTTATGACATATAAGGATTGGCATGAGATGCTCCCATTTGCTTTGCACGGGTATCTTACATCCATCCGTACTTCAACAGGGGAAACCCATTTCTCTCTTGTATATGGTATGGAAGTTTTGCTCCCCATAGAGGTTGAGATCCCATCATTGCGTGTGCTGATGGAAGCCAAGTTGACTGGGGATGAATGGTGTCAGACCAGATATGACCAGTTGAATTTAATTGAAGAGAAGAGGTTGACTGCCATGTTTCATGGTCAGTTGTACCAGCAGAGAATTAAGAAGGAATTTGATAAGAAGGTGAGACCTCGGGTGTTTAGAGAAGGTGACCTTGTGCTCAAGAAGATTCTATATCTCAAACCAAATTCTATGGGCAAATGGACTCCTAATTATGAAGGCTCATATGTTGTTAAGAGAGCCTTCTCAGGCGATGCCTTGATTCTTACAACTATGGATGGTGAGGAGTTCACGCATCCTATGAACGCAGGTGCAGTCAAGAAATACTTTGCCTAAAAAGAAAAGAATAACTCGCTAAGTTGAAAATCCGAAAGGGCGACTTAGGCAAAAATGAGTGTCTCGATGGATTGAAGACCCAAAAAGGTGATCCAGGTAAAATTTAGAGACATAAAAATAGAAAGAATTATCCCGATAAATTGAGTATCCCACCTTGGGGAAATTTATGCAAAAATTAGGGATTATGGCAAGTAACTGCATCCTGCTGATCTTTAGTTTTTGAAGACTTTCTCGAGCACATTATCGGATTCTGATCCCGAGTAGCAGCCAAGACCATTGTGGATATCAAGAGTTCGTAGAAGGATTAGTGATCATTGTATTCAATGTAGACCTTTTCCATGTAAATTACCATTTTTCAAACTTTTGTAAAGATCTGTGGAGTCTTGTCATTTACAGACTACCATTCTATTAAATAAAGTTGAGTTTTTATCCAATTGTTTCTACTCTTGTTTAATTCATCCAAATAGATTTAAATTTTATTATGATTATTTTTTAAATTAAAATTTTAAGCAAAATCATATTTTCTTAAACATATAAAAACATTAAAACAATCGATTTCATTGAGAGGAATATCAATATTGGTTTGAAAGCGGTAAGCCCTAAGTGCGGAGCATTATTGGTTTCCCCCAAGCAGTTGGCGTAACTCCTCTTTCATCCCCAGTAGCATGTCAGTATCCGTTGTTTGCTGATTTCCCTAGCCAAATTCATCGGCATCTCTAGCTAAGTTTGTGATTGGCCTCCCTCGGGTTGTAAGCATTTCATTATAACAGTTTGCTTGGTTTCGGCAAAACTTTGGTTCCCCACAAGTCGCCATCAGATTCGTCCCCAGTCAGAGTTTCCTCCTAGTTTCTGAGCAGTTATTTGTGTTTATCCCCCGCAGGGTTGTCTCCCATTTAATATGGTGCTGACCCAAAATTCCCCACTGAATTGATAGCAGTTTCCTCATCATATCTCCTCATTTCTTCCCCAAATAGGGTTGAACCTTTGAGATGTTTGATCTTTTCTCTAGCAGTTGTTTGCCTCTTTTGTGGATTGGCTAAGAATTGTATCGATGATTCAAACCAACGACATTTTGTATCCTTTGTGACTGTTTTGTCAGCATAATCATCATATATACATATGAATATACATGTACACTCATATAACTTGCATTATCGCATTATTACATTTTGTGATTTTAATCCTCTTCTATGGTGGTACTTTATCCCCATACAGGTTCAGTGTGTCTGTCCTCCTTCAATTGTAGAGTGTCAGCCCCCTAAGCAGAAAGACTTTAACCTTTCTCCCTTCCCCACTGAGTTATTTCCTCGTGGGTTATTATTATTTCAGTTTCCTCCCTAGTTGAGTATTTGGATGGAACCACTCCCCTTGAGTTACATCCTCATTGGGTTGAGTCTTGATTGACCGTTTATTTCTAGATCTTACCTAGATAGATGCTTTTGGTCTCCTAAGAGTTTATTACCCAGTTACTGGTAGTATTCTCCTCAGTTTGCAGTTTGTTAATTCTTGCCCAATACCCGGCAAAGGTGAACCCTTTTTTCCAGCGGATTCGTTTTCATGTTTCCTAGGAAGTATATCCTTGATATGTTCATCCTAACCGATGACGGATATTTTCTTCCCCTGCTTTGAGTTTATCCTTGATATGTTCATCCTAACCGATGACGAATATTCTCCTTTTGGTATTCTACCCAGTAAAAAGGTAGTTGTAATCCCTATTTTGTTTCCCAGAGAGTTAATCCTTGATATGTTCACCTTAATCGATGACGGGTTTCCTTCTCTTAGCAGTCCTCTTCCATGTAACCGACAGTTGTAAATCCTGTTTTCTCCCCTTTGCAGAATTTATCCTTGATATGTTCACTTTAACCGGTGACGGATATCCTCTTTGTGGTCTTCTATCCAGTAACTGATATATATATCATTCCTATTCTTCCCCTCGGGGTCTATCCTTGATATGTTTATCCAAACAAGTGACATATATTCTCTTTCTGGTATTTTATCCAGCATTCGATAAATGTAATTCCTACTTTTTGTTCAGGCGATTTATCCTTGATATGTTCATCCTAACCGATGACGGGTATCCTCCTCAACAGACCCATGCAAGTTTATCCTTGATATGTTCATCTTAACCGATGACGGATTTTCTTCCTTTAGATTCTATCCTTGATATGTTCACCCTAACTGGTGACAAATATTCTCTCCTTTTGGTCTTCTGCCCAGTAACCGGTAGTTGTAAATCCTACTTTTTCCCCAGCAAGTCTATTCTTACCCAGTAACCGGTAATGAATACATCTCTTGGTGGCCCTCAAAGAGTCATCCTTGATATGTTTACCCTAACTGGTAATGGATGTCCTCCCTGTCAGATTTTGTTATCCCCGTACACAGTAACCGGTAGTGGATAATATATTTTTGCTCCTCCTGTGTTGAAGATCTTTTCTTCCCTAGTCGAGTTTGAGTGCATTTTTCCTTAGTGAAGTCGTTGTTCCTGCTTGGTTCGACTATTTCAGTTTTGTTTTGATCTACTCGTTTCCCTTGCAGATGTTCCTTTTATTCCCCAGCTGAGTCTTTCCATTGATTTTCTTTCATGGAATTCCTCCGGTCCCCTAGTTGTTTTAAGTCGTAGCCTGGCCTACGCACAACCCTTTTCCCCTAGAGTCTCTATCTCCCTAGTGAGTTTTCCTTATGGAAATGCATTATACTCCTGTGGACTTTTAGTATCTCCAGATTCTTTTCCTTTGTGGCAACATTTCCCCATAAAAGATTATTTTAACATTCATATCATATGCACCATGAGGTCTCTTTGAAACCAAAATTTGCCTCTATTTATTGTTATTTAAGCCCATTCTATTGAGTCGATGCGAAGATTTTAACCTTCATCTCCTCAGCTAGAACGTCCTTAAATAGGGGCAGCTGTAAGACCCCAATTTGACCCTAAGTTCCCTCATGCTATCTCATCATATACATTGGCATTGAGATCACACCTTGGCATCCTACTTACCCCTCATTCATTGGGTTTACATTGGGAGAGATCACCAAGCACCATTTGATTGTATCATACTTTGTATTTTATTATTTTTACTAACCAAAATACTAAAAATATGTCTTTGCATAATCTAACTCTTTTGTAGGTAGGGTACACGTTCACCTTTGATCTATCAAGCTCACATCGAGGGTTTAAGACCCTCAGTGCAAGGAGTTCAATCAAGAATTGTTTTACTATGGCTCTAGGCATCATATATGGATCCCCATGAGCTTCACATGTTATTTTGATCAAGAATTCATCAAGAGTTTGGAATTGGTTTGTAGTGGAAACCCTATTTCATCTGGGTATCTTGTGTAACTTCTTCATCAAGCTTTTTCAACAATTGATCAAATATTTCAAGGGATACTTCAAATTTCGTCATCTTATGCATATATGATCTCCCATGAGTCCCAAAAGTCAAGAGAATTGCAAGCTACCAAGTTGGTTGGTGGTGGTTGACCAGAGGAATTCATCTAATCAAGTCTAGGGTCCCCTAGACACTATCTCATACAATTTTTGTCATATGAAAATTATTCCAAGAGAAAAGTTACTCTAAATGACATTCCAAAAAACTTTTATGTTGAAGTATAGAGCTAGTTCTGCTTGGAAAGTCATTTTGTATGGTGAAATATTATAGGTCATTTTGTCTAAACCCTAATTTAGATGTCAACTTCTCAAGGCCATAACTTGCTCATATTTTATAAGATGAAAGATTTCCAACTTGCACAATCAAATTCAAGGTGTATAATTCAACTTTTATGTTTGGAGGAAGATATAATTCAAATTTTATGAGCATTTGATATGAGGATACATTATAGGTCATTTTGGACCAATACCATTGAACAAGTGATTTTTCTCAACTTCAAAAATGCGTAACTCCTTCATATCAAATCCAAATGAGATCAAATTTGTGACCTTTTTGAAGTACTTTGAGATATCTACAACTTTTGTGAAGGAAAATTTCTCATTTGAAGCTCACATAAAAAGTTAGCCAAGGTGGAATAAGTGAACATATGGCTTGACACTTAGAATTTTTTTTGATATGTTAAAATTTATAAACTTCCATCTCAAAATTCATCATGATACAAGCTTCAAATTGAAAAGTGTTCAACATGAAAGTTGTTCCTCTTGATCTAACCTTTCCAAAAACTCCAATTTCATCCATTTTGGACAACATTTGAATGAGTTATGTATGGCTTGAACATTGCATAATCATTTGGCAAAGATCAAACTTCAAACTTCCATGTACAATTGCCTAGCACTCCAATTTGATTTTAGACTTGCTCACACTCAATTATAAATCAAATGGAATAATCTCATGGGCCTACACACGCCCATGCATCACTCATTGCCAATTTTAGAAACTCAATTGTAAGGTGCAAATATCATGTGACTCAGCTATAAATAGAGGCCCCTATGCTCAGAATTGGGGACTCCTTCGCGCCAACTTTGATCCCAAACATCAAACCCTTCCATTCGAGAGGAAAATCCTGAGAAATTCCTTTGGAATTTGAGTTTGAATCTCACAATTTTGAGATTCAAAACTCCAGGGACCCAAGACCTTTTTTACATTCTAATCTACTTCTGCAAGGATCCTGAGCAAGATCAAGCACGAGTCAAAGCAAGAATAAGTGAATCCAGACCTGCATTGAAGGTATTTTCTAGAAAATTTAATCTCTTCGATTCTCACATAATTTTCCATAATTCTCTTGGATCCTTGGTTGTCTGAAGTCCTATCAATGTAGGAAACAAGATTGAGTTGCTTTGAGGTCAAATCAAAGCAACTCAGATCATGCACCTCAAATATCAACTCCTTGCATCTCTCAATATACTTGGAGTTAGGATGAATTGAGTCCAGAGTCGTGCTCAGTGCCATTTTTACTTTAAAATCATGTCCTCTTTTTTTTATTTTAGTGATGGTTATAATATGACCAGTCCGACGAGGCTCCTCAGATAAGGAGACCAGAGATTTGCTCCGGTGGTGAGTTGGCAAGGTCCAGAGCCACATGATCTGTTTGATTTGTTTTAATCACGAGCGTTGGTTTGAATTACCAAGTTTGTGGTGCGCTGGCTAGAGTCCACAATGGATTGCGCGCTTGTGGCCACTTGATCTGCCACCTCAATTAATGAGGGAGATCAAGTGGTCCACGTTTTTTTCTAATTATTTCATTTTCATTTTATTTGTGGTATTTTCATTAATTCATATTTTCTTTCACCAAAAAAATTTAAATAAATTCTCTTTCATTTTCTAAATTAAAATTATTTTTCGGATCATTATTAATATTTTTCATGATTTAATTGATTTTGTGAATATTTTTAATTGTTTAAAAATAAATTCAAGTTTCTAAAAATTATGAAAAAATTTCTCCAAGTTCCTTTGACCTTGTTTGACCTATGAAAAATCTCATGGTCATTTCTTTGGTGTTTTGATGAGGTTTTAGGAAATTGACCAACCATAATTTAATTTAATGAATATTTTAGTTTATTTTAATTGATTATATGCCAAATAAATTATGTTGAGCTTCTATTATTGACTTGTTGAGTTTGACTTCTGTTGTTGGGCCTTGGTCAAGGTTGATTTGACTTTGTTAAGTTAAGATCATTGGATTTAGGGGATTGATGAAATGTACATTTCATCTCCCAAATTGAATGAATGATCTTAATTTGGTAAAAGTCCTCCTTTGACCAATTTGTGTTGATTTCATTCCCCCTCCCTCTTCATCTCATCCCCCTTCTTTATTCATTCATGTCATGGACCTATGATATCTTTATATCCTAAGGCTAGTTGATTGCAAAATTAACACGAGTATGGATGATTTTAGGTCCACCAAACTTTTGCATATTCTTTTTGTGTGTGGTATGTTTCATGAGCATAATCCATTATACTATGTCTCTAACATGCATTAACACAAAAATTCTATTGCCCGACTTCAAATAGTTGTGACTTCTACATAAGTCCAATTACGATTGCATAACATAGCGCTAAATTTGTGACCCAAAAGGCATAGAATTCTAGTAAGTGAGATTGTAAGTCTCTCCTCTTTCATGGTATTGTGTGGAAACTTGGCCTTTTTTCCTTCCTTTAGGAGATGTCCTGGTTCAAGGATCCATGTTTGTGAATAGTTGGTTAAGTGTTCTCCAAAGAATGACTTAAACAATACAAAGCAAAAGTAATACTAACTTCTAATCAACTAACAACTAACATTTAATTTCAAGCCATTTACTTTTATGCACTTTAATTTCAAGCTTTATTCATTTGCCATTATTCATACCATTCAATTTTTTTACTTTAATGCCATTTTCACTTTGCCCACTTGGGCCATAATTTGTGATATATTGTGTTTGTATATACTTGTTTGTGTGTGTGGTCTTTTGACCTTAATGTACATTATAAAAACAAAAACCCTAAAAAAAAATTTTGTGTGGACCGTTGGATTTGATCCAAGACATTGGACTTAGAATTAGGCAACACTCCCTATGCAAAGGACTTGGCCAATGCCAACTTTCATGAAACCAAGTGCTTGTGAAAAACATTCATCTGATATAATGTTGAAGATCCATCTGAGTTCATCTGCAACATGATCATTTTGAAGCTGTTATTTTGAACCTATGTCTAATGCCTACTTTTGGAAGTCATCTGATGCATGGGAAATTTTGAAGAAGCTCATGGAGTTGCTAAGCTTGGATGTGGCTATCTTTATTTGATGCCTTGCTTTTCATCTTTCTATTTGTGTATTGATATTGTTTGATTCTAAAGTCCAAGGGAAATTTGGGTTTCTATATGACATTCTTGTTTATTGGATTGCAACCCATTGGTCAGATCTTTTTAACTCTTAACTTTTAAATTTGTGCTTATGATTAGTCTCCTCATCTCTCCCTCATTTCTTTAATTTCAAATCTCTCCCTCCTTTCAAAAATATTCTTTGCTTGTGTTTGCTTTCTAAACTTAGACCATTTTGCAAATTAGAAACTTTGACCTTATGCCATTGCATTTTTAAAACTCTTTTCTTAATCAAATTTGTAAATGAACTTAACTATACTTGACTTAAAATTTCAAAATCCAAAGAGAACTAACACTCATTCAAACCATTTTTTGGCCTCTTGTGCCTTTGTTAAACTTAAATTTTTGTTAAAGCAATCCACTCATTTTGAAATTGTTACCACGAACTACGAGGTTTTGATCCCTCATTTTATGTTGGTACGTAGGCACAAGTCCAAATGGGTTGTCAAACACAAAAATATAATTAATGAATTCTTTTCTCACCCCCATTCTATTTATTGCAAACATCATTTGTGCAAAAACACATATGCACACAAGAAAGGGCTCCATAGGAGTACCTATGACACTTTGGGTGCTAACACCTTCCCTTTGTGTAACCAACCCCCTAACCTGTAATCTCTGGCATTTTATTAGTTTTGATTTGAAAACTTCTTATTTTTGGGTTTCATTCGTACTTTTCCCTTTTCCCTTTGAAACAATAAAAGCGCGGTGGCGACTCTAGTTTTATTGAAGTTAAGTTTATCCATAACTTAATGGTAATGAATTTACCGCTACACAAAGTCAAAGAAATATTATTATACCTCATAAAATATAAACTTACGTAGTATCTATACGTTTCATCTTGGATCAATTTGTTTGCCTAAGGAACATAACATAACTATCATACTTAGCATAATTATTAATTGGAAAAATATGGAATACTAACTATGAGAGAAAGAAAATTTTCAAAATTTCTCATGAATGGATAAGCTGTGCTTAATAACAAACTCTATTCACATCTCTTAAATATGATTCTAAGTATGCTTCAATCATGTTTGATTGATTCAATGAAAATTTCATACTAAATAGATTCAAGAATCCATAAATATATGATTTATTTGATTCTATACCTAAATGATGCACATACCTTAAGTGGTAAAATAAAATTCAAAAAACAAAGTGATTCTTAACATTGAAAGTACTTAAGTGTAGAAATTTAAATTAAGATTAATTAGCACATAAAATGTACTTACATGCACCAGAACTGTAGTATAGATATGTCAAACCACTCATTTCCAAACATAAAATCCTTTATATTCTTAGGAACAATATATAAATATTCTATATTTGTATCATTTTGCACTTGAACATGAATGTTTTCTTTAATATCCATGATGAAACATACCAATTTTATTAACAAAACGTCAGAAGGAACTACCATATCATTTTGGGTATATGTAGTTGAAAAACTTCTTCTTATGCTTACTCGCACCATGTAACACCTTAAACCTTGACTTATAATATAAAATGGAAAATTGCACTAGTTAGGATGCTACTTCACACAAATCATGCACTTCGTAAAATATTTTCAAACTCGCAGCAGAAAACTCAAATAATCCTCATAACATCAATAAAGGATTACACAACCAAATAGCGAAAATAACTCCGAAAGAAGACTTCAAAATAAATAACGCGTCTGTTCCTAGTGTTATAGACCAAAGAAGATAAAAAGTAACTAAAAATGATAAATAAAAATAAATGAAGAAAGTTTCAAGATCGTCTTCCACTCACAAATGACTGCTCTCGCTGAGTATTTGTACATTAATTGCACAAAATCAACAAAGCAGAAAATAAAGGGGTGAAAATACATCTTACAAATGTTAACGGGAAAAATAGCAACATGATGGTAATAATTGATAATCATAAGTATATCATTCATACAACCACAACCAAAGTCAAATAATGATGCAAAAGTTAATGCCACCAACTCCTCATCAAAAATGCACGTGGTACCAGGTTTTGGGATCAAAGGTATGTTACAGATTTACCCATGTCTCTAGTTCCTCTTAAATCGTGTCCCTCTTGGATGTGAGACCGTCATAGTTCCTCTCAGAACCAGATCATCACCTGACCGAAATCATACGTAACTCTGAAATAAATGCATGCATGATCATGCATAATGTAAGAATGTAACATCATCAACATCATAAACATCATTAACATCATTAACATCATTAACATCATCATAAGGTTCCACTCTTGAACCTATATGTTTCCAATCACATGTCGTCATTGTAATCCTTTCAGATTACTATTCATAAAAAATCTCTAATTAAGACCGTCACTATAATCCCTCTGGATTACTATACCAAAAAATCATGGTTTAAAAATTTATTTATTTATCATCAAAAATGGAAATTTTATTTTATTACCCAACCTCCAACGCATCAAAAATTCTCAGAGAAACTCAAAACATCTCAACACCTCTCAGATCTTAAAAACGACCCAAAAGTACTCTAAAGTATCCAACATTTTAAAAAGGTAAAAGTTTCACAAGTGATAACTCTATTAATCATAAAGGCGGGTAGTTTGACTCAAATTGCTAAAAAAATGACCCTAAAGTTGCCAAAAGGGTCTCAACATCAAACGTTGCTCTAAAGTCACTAAAAAATCCCGATAACCTCGAAACTGCCGACCGTCGCCGCCGGACCGTGGCACGAAAATGCCAGTAGTTTCCTCATACAACGGCCCGCAACTTGACCCCTAAAAACCACCAACCGCCTCCTTTTTAATGTTGCCCAACACTGCGGCACCTCTGTGCAACCACTGACCGTCGCAGCCGTCGACCACAGTTCAGCTCTGGTCGCTGCCGCGACCCCCTAGAATCATAGCGCCGCCACTACCATTGATCCGCAGAGCGGTTTCGACAATTTCCGCCCAGGGCAGCCGATCGAATCCATCGTGCGGCCTCCGCCCCCTTCCCCTGAACTAATTTTCTGATTTTTCTTAAAAAGTCCTGATTTTTAATTTTTTGCAAAATTTTCCAATTTTTGAAAAAGAAAATAGTTTTATGGGATCTGGGAATTTTTTTGTTGAAAAAATTGGTTATAGTTATGGGGGAAAAATAGGGAAAACACATGTGATTCTATAGACAAAAAAATTTGGGATACTAAATGATCCAAAATGATTCTAACTCTAAAATATGATCAAACAACGTAGCACAAAATTCATACAATATCATCATAATAAACCATAAGTTTTGTAAACCTACAAACAACAAGACTTAGAGATCGTAAGAGATTTATCACAAATCCCCTTTTTATGTCTCAAAGCAATCATACGAACAAACAAATTCATCGATTATGCCAATAAGGTTTTACACAAACCTTATTTGGCCAAAATTACACAGATCATAAGGAATAAGGGAAGAATTGCATTACCCTAAGGCGATTATGCCAATAAAGTTCTCCTTGGCATTTCCTAGACGCGTCTCTATTTTTCCCATTTTCACGTATCAACCTTCTTTCAACCGTGACTTTTCTATTTAAATAACCTAATAGATTTAGCGAAATTCTCAACTTTCCCCTCAACATTTCATTAATACACCTTAATCTTCTAATTTTATTAAAAACTCTAATTTCTTCTCCTATTCAATTTTTTTCACTAATTATTATTTAATTTAAATTAAAATTTAATTCAAATAACTATTTAATCAAAATCCTTTATTTTTATATTCCATTGACTTATTACTAAATAATTAAATTTTATCATATTATTCGTATTAACTTCAATATTTTTTTTTCCTGATATCCAATTATATAACCCCTGAAGTTTTTTAATCCCAAATAACCAAAATACCCTTAAACACCGAAAAACACCGAAGATCAAGTATAACGAATAAAACACACCAATAATTAAATGAAATAATCGATTTAAAAATCGGAGTATTATAACTTTGCCCCACATAAAAATGTTTCCTCCCTAAAAAAATTAACTTGAGAAACAGATCCAGATCTGATTCCTTTATCTGGCCCTCTAGCTCCCATGTCAAACTTCCTCCAGCAGGTCCTCCTTAGAGCACCTTCACTAAAGCAATCCCCTTACCTCTGAGTTGCATCACTTGTTGATCCTCAATCCTTATAGGCAAGGCTTCAACAGTCAGATTATCTAACACTTGCACATCATCCATTTGGATTAAATGAGATGGATCAGGAATGTACTTCCGAAGCTGAGATACATGAAAAACATCATACAAGTTCGAAAGAGACGATAACAAGGCCACCATGTAGGCAACAACTCCAATCTTTGGAAATTTGATAGGGACTAATGAAACAAGGAGTAAGCTTCTTAGACTTTAAGACTCTACCTACATCAGTCACATGAGTGACTCTCAGAAACACATGATCTCCCTCTCAGAATTCTAGAGCCATCCTCGCTTATCGTGTTAACTCTTCTGCCTACTCTAAGATGTGTTCATTTTCTCTTATTTACCTTTTCTGTATATTGCACAATCTCTAGTCCAAGTACAACATTTTTTCTAGATTCATACCAACACAGAGGATTCTTACACCTCCTCTCATACAAAGCTTCGAATGGCTCCATTCCAATACTAGAATGATAGATGTTATTATATGTAAGCTTGATCAATGGAAGAAAATCGTCCCAAGCACCTCCTTGCTCTAAGACGCAAGCCCTCAATAAGTCCTCAAAAGACCGGATAGTCCTCTCAGTCTTACCATCGGTCTATGGATGATAAGCAGAACTCAACTTCAGCTTAGTACCCAAAGCCTCTTGTAAACTCTCTCAATGCATCTTTACCCTCCTTTTTTATATTGACAAAGAGGGAGAAGTATACTCTCAGAGAGAGTAGAGTATACTCTCTATTTAACTTGGGGGAGTTTAACTACTCCAAACATATATTTGTTATTTTATTTTACCATCTCCCCTGAGAGATATGTTGTCATCATCAAAAAAGGGAAGAATGTGGAACCTTGTTTTTCTAGTAATATGCATTTAACAAGGATGTCAACTTTTGATGACAACTAAAGTATTTTGAAAAGTTAAGCATAAATGATTAAGCGTATAATGCAAACCTAATCATTAGGGTTTAATAGACTTGATTATTAGATGATGGCAATCAAATGGAATGTAACTGAATTCACGCCTCAAGCTACTCAAGCAAGTGTCTACAAAAGAGAAAGCATCTGGAAAATTCTTGGAGTCCTAAGGACCCTCCTAAATTAGTAGTGAGTGAACCAATTGTAAAACATAAGGGTTTTATTATAAATCCTAACCACAAATACTTGTGTGACATTTCCAAATCCAAAAGGGTCTCCAATGAGCATATGGATCTCAATCCAACTTGTTAAGGACTACTCCACACAAGTCGAACATAACTATACCATCCTCCTATCTTAATTGCACTCAAGTTCGGATTAGAACTTATCTCACCACTCAGAGATCACCAAGCATAACAAGCAGATTATATCACACAAATATACATACATCACATATATACAATTATATACACACAAAAAAGTAGGCTAAACCCACTGGAGACTACTCCCCAGCAGAGTCGCCACTTAATTTCTATAGCGGTAAATTCATGATCATCAAGCTATGGATAACCAAGTCATCAAATAAAAAGATTCTCCACCACGCTTTTATTGTTTCCAAGGGAAAAGGGAAAAGTATGAACAAAACACAAAAGTAAGAAGTTTTCAAATTAAAACTAATAAAATGTAAGAGATTACAGGTAAGGGTGTTGGTTACACAGAGGGAAGGTGTTAGCACCCAAAGTGTCCTAGGTACTCCTAGGGAGCCCTTTCTTGTGTGCATATGTATTTTGGACAAAGTGATGTTTACAAACAAATAAAATAGGGGGATGAGAAAAGAATTCATTGATTATATTTTTGTGTTTGACAAGACCTTTGGACTTGTGCCTACGTACCACATGAAAATGAGGGATCAAAACCTCGTAGTCCGTGATACAAATTTCAAAGTAGATGCATTGCTTTTAATAAAAAATTAAGTTTGAAAGGCACAAGGGCATAGAAAATGGTTTGAATGAGTTATTTATTTTTGGCTTTTGAAAATTTTAAGTCAAGTATAGTTAAGTATATTTACAAGTTTGATTTAAGAAAAGAAGTTTGAAAATACAATGGCATAAGGCCAAAGTTTCTAGTTTGCAAAGTGACCAAAGTTTAGAAAATAACAAGTTCAATCAAAGAAGTTTTATTTTTAAAAGGAGGGAGAGATTTTGAAATTAAAGAGATGGGGAGGAGATGAAGAGACTAATCCTCAGCACAAATTTAAAAGTTAAGAGTTGAAAAGATCTGACTGATGGATAGCAATCCAATAGACAAGAGTGTCATATAGAAACCCTAAATTCCCTTGGATATTAGAATCAAGCAACAAACAATGCATACAATATTATCTTGAAGAGCAAGGCATCAAATAAAGATAGCCCCATCCAAGCTTTAGCCACTCCATGATCTCCTTCAAATTTGCTCATGTAACAGATGAATTCCACAAGTCACAGATTCAAAATAAGAGCTTTACAATGATCATGTAGCAGGTGAACTCTAAGGAATCTTCAATGATGTATTGGATGAAGTTTCAAATTGCAAGCATTTGGTTACATGAAAGTCGGCATTGGCCAAGTCCTTTTGCATAGGGATGTTGCCTAAATCCTAAGTCCAATTGTCCACAATCAACCCAACAGTCCACATAATAGTTTTTTAGGGTTTTTTGTTTCTTATTATGTACATTAATGACCAAAGGCCACACAAGCAAACAAAATACACACAAACAAGATATATCACACAATATGGTCCAAGTGGACAAAGTAAAAAGGCATTAATATAAACAATTAGAATGGTATGAATAATGGCAAATGAATAGAGCTAAAAATTAAAGTGCATTAAAAGTAAATTGCTTGAAATTAAATGTTAGTTGTTAATGAATTAGAAGTTAGTATTGTTTTTGCTTTTGCTTTTTTTTAAGTCATTCTTTGGAGAACACTCAACCCATTTATCACAAGCATGGATCCTTGAACCAAGACATCTTCCAAAGGAAGGAAAAAAGTCCAAGTTTCCACACAATACCATGAAAGAGGGGAGACTTACAATCTCACTAACTAGAATGCTATGCCTTTTGTATCAAAAATTTAGCGCTATGTTAAGCAATCGTAATTGGACTTATGTAGAAGTCACAACTATTTGAGGTCGGGCAATAGAATTTTGGTATTAATGCATGTTAGAGACATAGTATAATGGACTATGCTCATGAAACATACCACACACAAAACGAATATGCAAAGGAGGTGGCCTAATCTCATCCATACTTATGTTAATTTTTCAATCAATTAGCCTTAGGATTTAGAGACATCATAGACCAAATGAAATGGATGCATAGAGAAGGGGAATTAGATGAAGAAAGAGGAGAATGGATCAAAACTCAAATTGGTAAAAGGAGAGCTTTTACCAAATTAAGATCATTCATTCATTTTGGGAGATGGAATGTATATTCCATCAATCCCCTAAATCCAATGATCTTAACCTAGGAAAGTCAAATCAACCTTGACCAAGTCCCAACAACACAAGTCAAACTTATACAAACCATCAAAATAGCTCAACATAATTATTTGACATTTCTCCAATTTAAAATACTAAAAATAAAGCATTAAATTAAATATGGTTTGTCAAATTCCTAAAACCTCGTCAAAACACCAAAGAAATGGTCATGAGATTTATCATAGGTCAAACAAGGTCAAAGGACCTTGGAGAAAAAATTTCAGAATTTTTAGAGACTTAAAAGTATTTTTAAACAATTTAAAATATTCAAAAAATCCATTAAATCATGAAAAATATTAATAATGATCCAAAAAATAATTTTAATTCAAAATATGAAAGAGGAATTTATTTAAAATTTTTTTGATGGAACTCTCATTTTTTTGGATCAATATTAAAATTAATATGAATTAATGAAAATCAAATGAAATAAAATGAAAATCAGAAAAACAAAAAAACATGGACCACTTGATCTCCCTCATTAATTGAGGTGGCAGATCAAGTGGATGGAAACGTGCGTTCCATGGTGGAACTTAGTCAACGCGCCACACGCGTGGTAATCACAACCAACGCCCAAGATTAAAATATTTTAAATGAGATCAATGGCTCAGAACTTGTCCAACACACCACCGGCGCTGGACCTCCGACCACCTTCTCAAGCGAGGTCCACTAGACTGGTTCACTCATCACCATCAAGAAAATGAAAAAAGAGGACATGATCTGAAAGAAAAAATGGCGTAGAGCATGAATCTGACCTCAATTTTAACTAACTCCACACATATAGAAAGATATGAGGAGTTGAATTTTGAGGTGTGTCAACTGAGTTACTTTGATTTGACGTCAAAGCAACTCAATCTTCTTGCCTACATTGGTAGGACTTCAGACAACCAAAGATCCAAGATAATTGATGAGAATTGAATGAGAATCGAAGAGAAGAAATTTTCTGAAATTTACCTTCAATGCTGTGCAGAAATGGATCTTGCTTGCTTCAAACAGTGAGATTCAAACTCAATTTTCAAGTTGAAAATTCTCAGGTTTTCCTTTGAATGGTGAGGGTTTCAATTGGGGGGTAAAGCTGGCGCGCAAGGTGTCTTTGAAATGAGCTCCAAGGGCATGTATTTATAGCATTTGAGAGTGATATTTGCACACTTGAAAAATTGCTAAATTTGGACATGGTGATGCACAAGCTTGCATGGGCGTGTACAGGACCATGAAGCAATCCAATTTGATCCATGTACAACTGTTCTGAAGTTCAAATGAGACTTGGATGTCAAGGCAATGTGAAATGGGATTTTGAACATTTGATTTCTTCCAATGATATAGCCCTGATAAGACCTTGCGCAACCCTAACAAATCTCATCCAAAATGCATGAAATTGGGTTCTTTGAAAAGCTTAGATCAAGGGGAACAACTTTGATGTTTGACACATTTTCATTTGGAACTTGGATCATGGTGAATTTTGAGGTGGAAGTTTGGAAATTTCAAATGTTGCAATTTTTTCTAAGTGTTCAGCCATATATCTCAATATTCCACCTTGCTTAACTTTTTATGTGACCTTCCAATGAGAAAAGTGTCTTCATCAAAGTTGTAGATATTTCAAAGACCTTAAAAATGGTAACAAATTTCATGTCATTTGGATTTATAAAGATAGAGTTATGCATTTTTGAAGTTGAGGAAAATCACTTGTTCAATGGTATAGGGCAAAAATGACCTATAATGTATCCTCATATCACATGCTCATAAAAGTTGAATTAGCTCCCACTCTAAACATAAAAGTTGAAGTAGACATATTGAATTGGATTTTAAAACTTGTAAATCTTTAATCTCATAAAAATTGAGCAAGTTATGGCCTTGGGAAGTTGACTTTCAAATTAGGGTTTAGACAAAATGACCTATAATGTTTCAACATAGAAAATGATTTTCCAAGCAAAACTAGCTCTAGGTCTCAACATGAAAGATGTTTGGAATGTAATTTAGAGTAAAGTGTCTCTTGTAATCAGTTTCATATGGTAAAAATTGTAGGATATAGGGTCTAGGGAGACCCTATTTTGATCAGATGAATTCATCTGGCCAACCACCATCAACCAACTTGCCAACCTCCAATTCTCTTGACTTTATAGGCTCATGGTAGATCATATATGCACAAGATGATGAATTTTGAAGTGTCCTTTGAGAAATTTTTATCAATTGGTGAGATAGCTTGTTGGAGAAGTTACTTAAGATACTTAGTCAAACTAGGGTTTCCAAGGCAAATCACCTCCAAACTCTTGAAGAATACTTGATCAATATGACATGTAGAGATCATTGGGACTCATATATGATGCTTTAATACATTTTGGATCAATATTTGATTGTGCTCTTAGCCATGTGGCTCTTAAACCTTAGGTGTGAACTTGCTAGATCAATGGTGATCATGCCCTACCTACAAAAGAGTTAGGCAAATGCAAAGACATATTTTTGGTATTTTCATTAGTAAAATGACAATATACAAGTATGATACAATCACATGGTGCTTGGTGATCTCTCCCAAAACAAACCCAATGAACAAGGGGTAAGGAGGATGCCAAGGTATGATCTCAATGCTAATGCATATGATGAAATTGCATGAGGGATCTTAGGGTCAAAATTGGGGTCTTACAGCTGCCCCTATTTAAGGACATTTTAACTGAGGAGGTGAACGTTAAAATCTTTGTATCGACTCAATAGAGTGGGCTTAAATAACAACATAGAAATAAATTTTGGTCCCTAAGAGACCTCGTGATGCATATGGTATGAATGTAGAAGCAAATTCTCTGTGGGGAAATGTTGCCACAAAGGAGAAGAAATCAGAGAGACCAAATATCCGCAGGAGCATAATGCATTCCATAAGGAAAAACTTGTCGGGGAGACAAAGACTTTGGGGGAGAAAGGGGTTATGCATAAGCCAGGCTATGACTTGAAAACTATTGGGAAATGGAAAGGGGTTATGACTAGAGGAATTCCATAAAAATGGAAAGACTCAGTCAGGGAAGTAAAACGTCTGCAGGGGAAACAAGTAGATCCAGATAAAACTGACATACTTGAATCATGCAGGAAAAACGATTTCACTAAGGAAATGCCCACTTAACTCAACTGAGGGAAGAAATAAACTTCAACACAGGAGGAGTAGAAATCTATTATTCACTACCTGTCACTCTGTAAGGAGATAATAAAAGTCTGATAGAGAGGACACCCATCATCGGTTAGGATGAACATATTAAGGACGACTCACTGGGAATCGCCATCATGAGGGAGTATTCATTATCAGTTACTGGGTAAGAACAACCTTGCTGGGGGAAAACTACAGAAATAGGATTTACAACTACTAGTTACTTGGCAGAAGACCGAGGACGAGAATATCCGTCACCGGTTAGGGTGAACATATCAAGGATAGACTCAAAAGGAAAGAAAAACTATCATCGGTTAGGATGAACATATCAAGGATAGACTTTCCTGTGATGTCAAGGAGGATATCCGTCATCAGTTAAGATGAACATATCAAGGATAAACCAACTGAACAAAAGGTAGGAATTACATCTATCGAATACTGGATAGAATACCAACAAAGAGAAAATTTGTCACCGGTTAGGATGAACATATCAAGGATAGACTTTGTTGAGGGAAAGTAGGATTTACAACTACCGATTACTGGGTAGAAAACCACAAAGAGAAGGAAACCTGTCATCGGTTAGGATGAACATATAAAGGATTAACTCTCTGGGGAACAAAATAGGGATTACAACTACCTTTTTACTGGGTAGAATACCACAGGATGAGAGTATCCGCCATCAGTTAGGATGAACATATCAAGGATAAATTCAAACAGGGGAAGAAAGATATCCGTCACCGTTTAGGATGAACATATCAAGGGTATACTTCCGGAAAAAAGGAATCCACTAGGGACTCTACTGATGGGGAAAACAGGGGTACTTTTGCCGGGTATTGGAAAAGAAGTAACGAACTGCAAACTGAGAAGAATACCACAAGTTACCGGGTAATAAACTCTTAGGGGACCCAAAGCATCTATCTAGGCAAGAGCTAGAAAGAAACGATCAATCGAGACTCAACCCAATGAGGATATAACTCAAGGGGAGTGATTCCATCTAGATAATCAATTGGGGAGGAAACTAAAATAATACTCATCCACGAGGAAATAACTCAGTGGGGAAAAGGAGAAAGGTTAAAGTCTTTCTACTTAAGGGGCTGACACTTTACAATTGAAGGATGCCAGATGCCATATTTGTATGTGGATAAAGTACCACCATAACAGAGAATAAGGATCTCAAACAATGAATCAGTAAATATGATGATGCAATTATGAAATTATGAGTGTATATGTATATGTATATGTATATGTATATGTATATGTATATATGATGATTATGCTGACAAAACGATCGCAAAGTATACAAAGGTGTCACAAAATTTGAATCATCGATACAATCCCCGGTCAATCCACAAAGTAAGGAGAGAAATGCTGGAGAAAAGAGAGATCAACATCCCACATACTCAACCCTAACCATGGAAGGAGGAGGTCTGCTAAGGAAAGGAAATGTTAACGAATCTGCGGGGAATTTTAAGTCAACATCATATTGAATGGGAGACAACCGTACAGAGGATAAACGCAAATAGCTTCTCAAAAACCAGGAGGAAACTCTGACTAGGAGTGAGTCAGATGGAAACTAGTGGGGAAAACAAAGTCCTACTTCCATCATGCAAACTACTGAGGAAACCCTCCTCACTCTGGTGGAGATCAAAACTAGTTGGGTAATCACCGATTTTGTCGGGAACTAATGCACACACTTCGTTGGGCAGAAACACTCCGCAGGGGAACTGAATCGACCGACTCAGCTGGGGATAATTGAGGGTTAACTGCTCGAGAACCATTAATGCTTCACACTTAAGACTTGTTGTTTTTTCGAAATGTTGTTGATATTGCTTTAAAAATCTTGCTTTTATATGTTTTAATAAAAAATTATTTTAATTTAAAATTTTAATTTCAAAGATGATCATAATAAAATTTAAACTATCTGGCTGAAACAAATGAGAGTGGAAACAATTGGATAAAAGCTCAACTTTATTTAATAGAATGGTAGTCTGTAAATGGCAAGACTCCATAGATCTTTACAAAGTTGAAAATGGTAATTTATATGGAAGAGGGTTACATTGAATACAATTGACCACTAATCCTTCTACCAACTCTTGATATCCACTGTGCTTTTGGCCGCTACTAGGGACGATGAATTGATGTCAACCCTTGTGCTCAACAAAGTTTCTCCAAGACTGGAAGATCAGCAGAATGCAGTTACTTGCCATAATCCCTGATTTTGCATAAGTTTCCCCAAGGTGGGGTACTCAACTTATCGGGAAAAAATTATTTCTATTTTATGTCTCTAACTTTTTCCTAGATCGCCCTTTCGAGTTTTCAATCCACCGAGACGCTCATTTTTGCCTAAGCCGCCCTTTCGGGTTTTTAACTTAGTGAGTTATTCTTTTTCTTTTTTAGGCGAAGTATTTCTTGATTGCATCTGTATTCACATGACGAGTGAACTCTTCACCATCCATAGTTGTAAGAATCAAAGCACCGCCTAAAAAGGATTTCTTCACAACATATGGGCCTTCTTAATTAGGAGTCCATTTCCCCTAGAATATGGTTTGAAAGATAAAATCTTCTTGAGCACAAGGTCACCTTCCCTGAATACCCGAGGTTTGACCTTCTTATCAAAAGCTTTCTTCATCCTTTTCTGATATAATTGACCATGACACATGGCCGTCAACCTCTTCTCTTCAATCAAACTCAACTAATCATACCTGGTTTAACACCATTCAGCCTAAGTCAACTTGGCTTCCATGAGCATACGCAATGATGGAATCTCAACCTCTACGGGGAGCACTGCTTCCATACCATATACAAGAGAGAAAGGGGTTGCCCCTGTTGAAGTGCGGATGGATGTACGATACCCATGCAAAGAAAATGGGAGCATCTCATGCTAATCCTTATACGTCACAACCATCTTCTGAATAATCTTCTTGATGTTCCTATTTGCAGCTTCAACAACCCCATTTATCTTGGGTCTGTAGGGAGAAGAATTATGATGTACAATCTTGAAGTCTTTACAAAGAGCTTCCACCATATTATTATTCAAGTTCGATCCATTATCAGTAATGATCTTACTTGGCACACCATATCGACATATGATCTGATTCTTGATAAACTACACAATAACTTGCTTGGTTACATTAGCGTACGATGTCGCTTCAACCCATTTTGTGAAGGAGTCAACTGCCACCAAAATGAAACGATGTCCATTCGAAGCTTTGGGATCAATCATGCCAATCATATCAATTCCCCACATGGAGAAGGGTCCCGGAGAGGAAATGATGTTCAACAGTGTCGGAGGAACCTGAATCTTATCTGCATAAATTTGACACTTGTGGGATTTCTTCACAAACTTGCAACAATCAGATACCATTGTCAGCCAATAGTAACCTGCTCACAACATCTTCTTCGCCATTGCATGTCCATTGGAATGAGTACTAAAGGAACCTTCATGGACTTCAGTCATCAACAAGCCTGCTTTGTGTCTATCCACGCATCTAAGCAGAACCATATCGAAATTTCTCTTATACAACACATCATCATTCAGGTAGAAGTTGTCGACTAATCTTCTCAAAGTCTTCTTATCTTTCAAAGATGCCCCAGGCGGGTAAATCTGACTTTGGAGGAAACATTTGATATCATAATACCATGGCTTTTCATCTTTGACCTCTTCAACAGCAAACACATGAGGTGGCCTATCAAGACGTATCACAGTCAAATTGGGAACCTCATTTCAATATTTCACTACGATCATTGAAGCCAACGTTGCAAGAGCATCTGCCATCCGGTTTTCATCTCGAGGGATATGATGAAACTCAACTTTTGTAAAGAAAGTTGAAATCCTCATCGCATAGTCTCTATATGGTATCAAATTGGGTTGATTCGTCTCCCATTCATCTTTGATCTGATTCACAACCAAAGCCAAATCTCCAAAGACATCTAAATATTTGATTCTGAGATCAATAGCCTCTTCAAGCCCCATAATGCAAGCTTCATATTCTGCCATATTGTTTGTACATTGAAAGTCAATCTAGCTGTAAATGGAAAATGCGTGCCTTGAGGAGTAATAATCATTGCCCCAATGCCATTACCATACTGATTAACTGCTCCATCAAATACCATGCCCCAACGGGAACCAGGTTTTGGCCCTTCTTCAAGAAATGGTTCATCACAATCTTTCATCTTCAAGTACAAGATCTCTTCATCAGGAAAATCATACTGTACTGACTAGTAATCTTCAATCGGTTGGTGAGCCAAATGGTCAGCCAAGATACCTTTGATTGCTTTCTGAGATCGATATTCAATATTACTCTGATAACAACATCTGCCGATGGGCAATCCTCCCAGTTAAAGAAGACTTCTCAAATATATACTTGATTGGATCCATTTTGGATATCAACCAAGTGGTATGATTCAACATATACTGACGCAGACGCTTAGCATCCCAAGCCAGTGTGCGACAAGTTTTCTCAAGCATAGAATACCGAGTCTCACAGTCGGTGAACTTCTTATTGAGGTAGTAGATCGCAAAATCTTTCTTTCCACTCTCATCTTGCTGACCTAGAACACAACCCATACTATCTTCGAGCACAGTCAAATACATGATCAATGGTCTTCTTTCAACAGGCAGAGACAAAATCGGTGGTTCAAGCAGATACTCTTTGATACTGTCAAAAGCTTTCTGGCAATCTTTGGTCCAATCACAAGACCGATCTTTCCGAAGAAGCTTGAATATAGGCGCACATGTGGCAGTCATGTGTGAAATGAATCTGGAAATATAATTCAAGCGGCCGAGAAAACCTCTGACTTGCTTCTCAGTTTTGGGCGCAGGCATCTCTTGTATTGCTTTGACCTTGGCAAGATCAACCTCAATGCCTTTCTCGCTGACAATGAAGCCCAACAACTTACCAGAATGAACACCAAAACTACACTTATTGGGATTCAAACGGAGTTTATACTTCCTCAAACGCTGGAATAGCTTCGACAAATGCTCAACATGTTCCTCTTCATCAATAGATTTAGCAATCATGTCATCGACATAAACTTCAATCTCTTTATGCATCATATCATGAAAAAAAGTAGTCATTGCTCTTTGGTAAGTTGCACCAGCATTCTTTAAACCTAAAGGCATCACTCTATAACAGAATGTTCCCCAGGGTGTAATGAATATGGTCTTCTCCATATCTTCGGGTGCCATCTTGATCTGATTATTTCCGGAAAATCCATCCATAAACGAAAAGACTTTGAATTTAGCAGTATTGTCTACCAACATATCAATGTGTGGCAGAGGGAAATCTTCTTTCGGACTGGCTTTATTCAAATCTCTATAATCGACACACATGCGGACTTTTCCATATTTCTTTGGCACATGCACAATGTTGGCCACCCATTGCAGATACTCAGCGGTCACAAGGAAACTGACATCAATATGTTTTTTCACTTCTTCTTTGATCTTCACTGCCATATCAGGATGTGTTCTTCTCAACTTCTGCTTGACTGGCGGACATTCTGGATTCAACGACAATCTATGCTCCACAATCTCAGAATCCAAACCAGGCATATCTTGATAGGACCAAGCAAACACATCTGAATACATTCGAAGAAGATCAACCAACCCCTTCTTCGCATCTGGACACAGTCGAGACCCAATCTTGACTTCCTTCACATCATCCTCGGAACCCAAGTTTACAAACTCAATCTTCTCTTCGAAAGGCTGAATGGTCTTTTCATCATGCTAGAGAAGACGATACAATTCATCACTCACCTCTTCATTGCTTTCTTCCTTGGCTTCAAACACAGGGAATTCAAAATTTGGAGAAGGAGAAGGATCATTGTATTCAATGGGGTTAGAAACGAACCTGCATAATGATTTGATATTTTGATTTTAGAAAAGTGAACTTTGTGACCAAATATTATGCAGATGGACAATTATATTGTTTATTTATGTTTTTTGTGATTACCATTTTTAGAATAAAGCAAAAAGTAAAAACAAAACATCATAGATGTGGATGAATAGAATTAATTTTATTGATGATCAAATTTGAAATGCCTAACAATGTTCACTCCCCCCTTAGGCATAGGAGAAAGATTTTTTTAAAAATATATAAAAGAAATTACTTAGATCGGTGCAAAATAATAGGAATATCAACAACAGTCCAATTGTTGCAAGCCTTTCCATACGTCACAAAATTGGTTCAATCTTCCACTTTGTCATCTTCTAGCACAACAGCTAAGTGTTTTCATTGCCATGAATGAACCTTCCTCTACGGAAGATAAGTTGCATATCCTCGGATCTAGCAGTAGACAATCCTTGCTGAAAACCCAGATCGGTTCTACCTTTGTTGTCGGAGACCTCTACCATGCACCCCCACTGATCAACATTGCCTTCTTCAACAATTTTCCTTGCATCCTTCAATGAGGACATAGGTTCCCCAACCCTCTTTTCAGCAACAATAGATAAGGCTTGGAACGGAGTTCCAACCTCATCCTTAGCTTCAACAAAAATGACAAGTGGCTAACTAACAATTCCTTTTCCCCGCCAATGATAACAAGCTTCCCATTCTTCACAAATTTGAGCTTCTTATGCAATATGGAGGTAACAACTCCTGCCTCGTGGATCCATGGCCTTCCCAACAAACAATTGTAGGTCGGGTGGATATCTATTACTTAAAAAGTAATCTGAAAATCACTCGGACCTATCTTCACTAGAAGGTCCACTTCACCTACCACTGTTTTGCGTGAACCGTCAAAAGCTTTGACGATCACACCACTATACCTCATAGGCGCTCCTTGATATGACAGCTTTAAAAAAGTTAACTTCGGCAGTATGTTCAATGAAGACCAGGTGTCAACCAATACATTGGACAAAGCATCATCTTTGCAATTCATGGAAATATGCAAAGTCAGATTATGATTCCTACCCTCCTCAGGGAGTTCCTCATCACAAAAATTGAGGTTATTGCAAGAAGTGATGTTAGCTCCTATATGATCAAACTGATCCACTGTAACATCATGTTCCACGAATACTTGCTCTAGAACTCTTTGCAGTGCTTCTCTGTGCGCTTTTGAATTCATTAGCAAAGATAACACTGAAATCTTTGAGGGGGTTTGGAGCAGTTGCTTCACCATGTTAAACTCACTCTTCTTTATTAGATGAAGTACCTCATCATCATCATTAGCCTTCAAATTGATGGTTTCACCAGAATGACACTTTGGAGCACTAACTGAATCTACCGCAGGCACTTCCACCTTCTTATTGACAGATGATTCTTCCTTATCTTTTGGGAACACCGACCCAAATACTCGACCGCTACGGGTCACCTTAGTAACATCAACAATACTCACTACATAACTGGTCGTAGGGAATGGAACTTCTTGACCATCTTTCAACATCGTCGCATTATACTGATACATAACAACTTTATTGGATGAATACGAGACTGGGCCCACTAACCGTATGACCAACGGTGATACCGATCTTTGACTGCTGCTGTTATTATTAGTGTTGTCGTATTGAATGACTACTCTTTCCAGATTCTTGAAAACGGGCACTATGACATTCACATCGTCATCTACATGACGGGATTGAACAATTAGGATCATGCCTTTATCCATCAACCGCTAGATGTCCCTTTTCACTACCACACAACCCCTCGGGTTGACACTACTGATAGCACAATCGTCATGGTCATGCTCACAATCACTCACCATATAAATGTCCTTATGCATTGCACTAAGGACCCTGGGATGAAACGAACATAAAATACTTTAAACTCTCTGGGACAATCATCCACCATGTTAACAGAAGAATTCCCATGAGCGGGCAGTGAATTTGCTTTCATGTTCAGCGCACGGTCCTCGAAGGATACCATTCCATTCTTTATCATCTTCTGAACTTTGTACTTGAGCGGATAGCAGTTCTCAATGTCATGTCCGGGTGCCCCTTGATGAAAAGCACAACGGAGTTCAGGTTTGTACCACCATGGAAGTGGTTCTGGAATTTGTGGCGGGTTTCTCGGTTGGAGTAGGTTCTTGAGAACCAAAGATGGATAAATTTCTGCATAAGTCATAGGAATCGGGTCAAAAGAGACATTCTTCCTCTCAAAATTTTGCTGATGATGATTGTTGGTATTGTTGTAATTGTAGGTGTTTGTTCGTTGATTTGGTTGTTGCTGTTGACGTTGTTGTTGTTGAATTGGTGTTGATTGACTGTTCGAAAATACTGGAATTACTGAGGATACTTGATGATGGTGTTGACGGGTGTTCGCTGTTGATTTTGGCGAACAACCTCTGGTTTTCCAAAACTTGTCGAATTGGGTTACTTGCAGGATCAACCATACAAATCCTAGGACATGTGCAAATTTAAATAACTTTGTAACTCTTTAGAACAACCTTTGTATCCTTTATTTGGTTTACTAAGTCTTTCATGGCAAAAGATATTGACTAAAAGTGCTTAAGTAAAAATAAACTTAACAAGACTGAGATAAATGGCGAAAAATAAATGGCGAAGAATAAATTGCATAAAGTAAATGCAAAGGATAAATAACTTGGTAAATGTAAAGGAAAATTGGTAAAGAACTTTGAAATTTATAAGATGAAACTTTAAATGGTGTTTGTTCACACGTACATTTTCCAGATAAGACACTTTTCTGTCACACGGGTACTTTGAGTATTTGCAGGAATTTTTGTACAAGTTTTTCACACACCCTATTCTGATAACAACTATCCTATTTATATACAAATAAAATAACTGTCACTAACGAATAAATCCTAAAACTATGACACTTGGCTCTCTGCATAATTTCCTTTCGCCAGGTGCTTCCACGCGTCTTCTGCCAAACGTCATAACTCTTTTGAATTTGAATTTTCGCTTTACGTCGAAACGACGCGTCTCCTCAGACTTGTCGAATTGTCGAAATATCGTAACATCATCCATACTTGTCAAAGACGTCTTTTCATCTGCAGACATCTTCTTCTGTCGAAATGTCGAACCACCAATCTGTCGAAGTGTCGAAAACACTTATCAACTAAACCGTCGAAAATGCTCTTTAAGTATATATTTCCAGTCTTTTTTGCAAGCATCTCCATTTGTCGAAAACACTATTCTGCTTATTAATTTCATGGCGTCAAAAAATACATGTATACAATGGGATGGTTGACTATTTCTGATCTGAGGCCTCCTCTGCCTCCCATTGGAGATTGCATTAGCTTCGCTGTCTTTCTTCTTCCCGAAACTGCTGCCATATCTCTTACTTGATGATGGTTCCTCCTTTGACAATCTTCCTTCTCAGACACCTTTTTCAAGCCTCATCCCCATGTTTACCATTTCGTTAAAGTCACTGGGGGCACTGGAAATCATGCGTTCATTAAAATGAACCCAGTGTCTTCAAAAAGATCTTTGTCATCTCCTTCTCTTCTAAAGAAGGGGTGATCTGAGCAGCTAATTCTCTCCATCTCTGTGCATATTCTTTGAATGTCTCCTTATCCTTCTAAGACATAGACCTCAATTGGTTTCTATCAGGCGCCATGTCCATATTATACTTATACTGCTTGACAAAAGCTTCTCCCAAATCGTTGAAAGTGCGGATGCTTGCACTGTCCAACTCCATATACCATCTGAGCGCAACTCCGCTCAGACTGTCCAACTCCCCTCAGATGGCTCGGAATGGTAAATGGTGTCCTCCACACGAGGTAAGGTGTGTACAACGGGAGGTGGCACAGACATGACTAGGCTAGATGTCGGCATGGAAGAAAAAGTAGGCGCAAAGCCTTCAGGCATGAAGTTCGGTGGAATTCCCCACAGGAATCCGGCAGGCATGGCAGGCGCAAAATGAGCGGTAGCAGCAGGCATGGTAGAGGTAGCCACCACTGAAATAACAGTCCTTTAAGGAGGAGGAGTTGCGGGTTTTGGAGACTGTAGCGGGGTATTCGTTACCATTAGACATATTGACTAAATCCAAGGTAAACCATACAAGTCGAGTCGCCACCGCACTTCTATTTATCCAAAGGAATGGTTAGAAAGCGAACAAAAACCTAATAGTTTTATCGAATCAAAAACTAGTAAAAATGTCAGAGATCGGGGTAAGGGTGTTGGTTATGCAATGGGAAGGTTTTAAGCACCCAAAACATCCTAGGTACTCCTAGGGATCCCTTTTCACACTTGTTGTAAGGTTGGTGTTTTGTGAAAATTTGTTTGTGCAAACATGATTGAAGAGATGAGGAGAGAATATACAAGTTATTTACAATTTTGTGTTTGGATGGATAAACCCATTGCCTACGTACCATCTTAAAAAAGATTAGGATCAAAAACTCGTAGTTCGGGGTAAAAATCTCAAAAAACAAGTTGGTGAATTAATTGGTACAAAAGCCTTAAGGTCTTTTGTTATCCAAGGGAGAAAACTTAACCTAAAACCACAAATCCACCATGTGAGGATAACTTCGATATGTTAGTGAGGAGTTAACCCTATAATAAGCATGGAAGACTCATTGTCCATCACTAAGGATATAGGTGAGTATTACATCTACCTCAAGGATAACTCAAACCTAATAGCTAAAGGTTATGAAAAGTTTTTGATAAGAAAGTGGCCATTGAAACCACAAAAGTATTTGGATGGGTTATATTTACCAATGAAAAGTATTTACAAAATATGGTCAAAGTTGACTTAAAGATTCAATTCAAAATAAGTGTTATGAAAAGAAAGTTTGAAAATCAAAAGCATAATGCTTAGGTTTCTAATGTTTAAAAAGAAGTGTTAAATGTTTGCACAAAAGTTTTGGCTTGGGTTAGAGTGGAGGGAAGAAGAAGAATGGCTAAAGTCCTAATCATACAAAAGATGAAGGATAAGAAACAAGACCACAAATGGAGTTCCTCTCTTGAGATCATATTGATGATCCAAGTAGCTCCCATCCTTTGGAATATGCAAGCAAAATGAGTGTAAGCTCAAGCAATCAAATTAATCAAGCAAGCTCTTAGAAGATCTCCAATGGCTCTTGTCTCTTTCACTTTGGAGCACATGACAATGGTTCTTCAATTTGGCTCAAATAGGATTCCCTAGCACAAAAGCACACACATCAAAAGGTTCTATGAAGTAAATCAAGAATGAACAAGAGTGAGTTTAGAGATTTGGTCCTTCTAATCCATCTTCAATATTAAGGCCTTTTTACTCCAATTTTGCATAGGGAATATCCTAGAAACTAAGTCCATTTGTCCATTTTTTGCATTTGGTCCACAACAATCAAAACAAAAGCACAAGCACAATAATATATACACAATTATGTGCTCAAGTGAGCAAAAGGCAAATTGCATTAACATAAACATGTGCTCAAATGAGCAAAGGGAAAAAGCAAATGAATAATATGTACAAGAATAGTAAATTGCATAAATGTAAAGTGCAAGAATTAAATGTTAATGGTTAATAGTTAGTGTTAGAGTTATTGTGCCATAAGGCAATTTAGCGCTATGTTAAGCAATCGTAATTGGACTTATGTAGAAGTCACAACTATCTTAGGCCGGTTAATAATAATGTAGGAAACAACACAAGTTACAGATCTTGATTATTGAATCAAGCTCCTACAACTTGTCATGCCAAAAAGAAAATGAGAAATGATCTTGTATTGATTTAGGTTCTTTGCTTGATTAGGAAGCAACCTATCCTTAATGAAAAGCCATTCACTTGATCCATGATCAAGATGAATTAGATTTGAATCAAGGAAGGTTAGACCTCCCATACATCAAGGCTAACCACCAATCTTTAACTCATAGATCAAAAAAGGAAAAGAAGAAGAAGAAGAAGAAGAAGATGAATATTAAAGTACAT
The DNA here is from genome assembly GCF_024323335.1 of Lathyrus oleraceus. Classification (NCBI taxonomy): domain Eukaryota; kingdom Viridiplantae; phylum Streptophyta; class Magnoliopsida; order Fabales; family Fabaceae; genus Lathyrus; species Lathyrus oleraceus. The sequence continues at coordinate 311,577,568 of NC_066580.1, forward strand.
TAATGGAAATGGAAAGAAATAATCAACAAGCATTGACCAAAGATAGAGAAGATCAAGGTCAAACAATGGTAAACAGAAGTAAGATGAAGATTAGAAGTCAAGAAACAAATAAAATATTTTTTGGTATTTTTTAATATTAAAATAATACTTGAATTAAAATAATAAGAAAGGTCAAACTTCAAATTCACTTCAAATCCACTTTGAAAAGTCCAAGTGAATTATCCCAAGTTCAACAATGTCAAACAAAGTTTGACAAAAAATTTCAGCATTTTTAGAAGTCAGAAACTATTTTTAATCAATTAAAAATACATAAAAATAACCTAATTGAATTAAAATCTCAAATAAATCTCAAATCAATTAATAAATTGATGAGAATATTTTTCATAGATCTATCATCATTCAAAGAGGTTGGAAAAATATTTTTGTATTTTTTGAATATCAAAAACTATTTAAAATGAATTAAAAATAGGCAGAAAAGAGAAAATTCTTAAAAAATATCAAATGAAGAAATAAAAAATATTAAAAAGCATTTTTAGAAACTAGAAGTTAAAAGGATAAAAATGCAATTGGTCTCATATTTTTTGGACCAATAATGAAGGAGATATGCATTTTTAAAATGAAATGGAATTAAAAGAAATAAAAGAAAATAAAACCAGAAATTAAAAAAGAAGAAAAAGCGTGGACCTTCTAATGTGATCTCATTAATTGACGTGGATCATCACGTGGCCAGGAAGCGCACGCTCACCATACACTCCAGTCAACTGAATCACATAGTGTCATTAAATAAGTCATATCATGTCGTGGCCTGGATTCAATCTGGAAAATGAAATGGATGGTTCAGATTCAATCTGGATATTGGATGGTGACCAGTGCCACCGTCTTCTCCAGCCAGCTTCCGACGAGGCTAAAAATTGCAGAGAAATAAATGTGTACCAAATGCTACGATCTAGGTACCAATCGAAAGTTGGGGTGATGTACATCACCCCTGTACCAACCAAATCGACTCTAGGTTTCTACATTGAAAGAAATCAGAGATGGAATTTCTATGGTGTTCAACTGAACTTGCTAGATTTTGAAAATTCCAAGCTCTAAAATGTTGCCTCTATGCAGAGGACTTCAGATCACACAACAACAACAACAAGAAATAACCAGTATATTAGCAGATTCGAAGAAACTAAAATGTGAAGTAAACCTATGATTTGCAGAGCTTGGAGACACAATTTCTTGGTGTTAATGCTTGAAGTTTGTTCTAGGGAATGATGTAGCAAGGTTTAGGAACTTTTAGATCTAAGAAACAATCGATGCAATTGAATTTTAGATCTGAAAATTGAGAGAAAAAATTAGAGAGTTCCTTTGGAGTGAGGGTGAGGGATCAATTGTGCAGCATTTGGGGCGCCTTTAGGTTGCTGAAATGAGAGGCCTGAGCCATGTATTTATAGCCAAAGCAAACTGATATGCATGAACATCTCATTGCATGAATGGAAAAGGCCTCCATGCATGGGCCTGTACAGGCGCATGGAGGGCCCAATTCCACTTGGATTTGGCAGCTAAACATCAGCATATGCAAACTGGACGTGCAAATTATGTAGTAATGGCTCATGCAATGTAAATTATGTTGATTTTCCAAAATGCACCAATGTGTTCATGTCTTCGAAAATACCATGTCCAAACTTGAAACACAACCTCATGAGTAATGGTTGGAAAGCTTTTTTCATGAGGATCATTTGTTATGTTGATCAAAACTCCATTTGAAACTTGGAAATTGATGAAAAGTGGTCATGAAGTGTAGGGTGCAAAACATGTACATGTGAGATTTTCAAAATTGGCCAAAGTTCAAGCCCTTCTGTTTCAATGATGCAAGCTTCAAATGAAAAAATCTTCAACATAAAAGTTGTAGATCTTTTCAAGAAAATCAATTTGGACTTAAATTATGCATCATTTGGAGTTTTTATGAAGAAGTTATGGGCACTTGAAGTTGGACTTTTTCACATTTCAATGCTTTTGGTCCAAAGTGACCTATAATGTTTTGCATTATCACATGTATTTATTTTAGGATTTTGAAATTTTCCTTAACGTAACATTTGAATTAGACATCTTAAGCTTTCCAATGCATTTGATCCCACCTCAAAATCATAAAAAATGAAGGAGTTATGTCCTTGGGAAGTTGACCTATAATTAGGCTTTCAGTCAAAATGACCTATAATGTCTTGGAATGGATGATGACCTTCCAAGCTTAAAATCAATTTTTGATGAACATTAATGTTGTTCATGTGGTTCTTAAGAACATTTTTTCTCTTGGGGTCATCTCCATTTGACTAACACATAAAAAGTTAGGTCTCAGTGTATTTCAAAATAGTTAGATGAATTGACTGATCAACTTCTCAAGTCCAAACCTCATATCTTGATGAATTGATGATTGAGGACACTCAAATAAGTTCAAATATGCATGAAATGATGAATTAAATAACTTCCCTTGATTTTATTTGATCATGGGTTGAGGTTGCTTCATGAGCAAGGCATAGTTGATGAACAGATGAATTAGGGTTTCCTTGGGAAACAAGCCTCAAACCCTTTTATTTGCTTTGATCAACATGACGAATTGAGATACTTGGGAGGCATATTTGATGGATGAGAGCTTTGGGAACCATTTCCATGTTTTCTTTCATCTTCAATTGGCTCTACCAATGCACATAGGATCTCCTAGAAGCTTTGGACCTTGTGATTGCTCAAGCTATAAACAAAAGATGTTAGTGACATATTTTTGTGCTTTTGGTTAGTAAACAAAATAAGAAAAGCCATAATATACAATTCAAGCATGCTTGGTGATCTCAAACTAAATCACAAAAGTTCCCACCCAAAGTAAGGAGCCAAGATGCTATGATCTTTGAGGCAAGATGTAAATGCAATGTTATGATGCCATGAGGAATCTTAGGGTCAAAATTAGGGTCTTATAGATGCCCCTATTTAAGGCCATTCTAGCCGGAGAAGTGAAGGTTAAAATCTTTGTCTCGACGAGGTAGAATGGGCTTAAATAATAACAAAGAGACGAATTTTGGTCCCTAAGAGACCTCATGATGCAAATGTGTGTATGCAAAAGGTAATACTCTGTGGAGATATGTGTCCACAAATAAGAAAAAAAATCAGGAGAAACTGGCAATCCATATGAGTAATTCACTAAATGGGACAAAGATTCTGGGGACTCTTATAGGGATAAGAGAGGGAATAAAAATGCGTGAGTAGGTCACGACTTAAGACTTGCTGAGAGACCCGAGGGGAATTCCATGAAAATAAATCAATGGAAAGACTCGAGCTGACTCAGGGATGTTTGTATTGGGGAATATGCCAATACAGCGAAAATTATCCACAGAGGATACTTCAGATGAAAATCCGGACTCAGATGGGGAACCTCCACTAAGGGACTTCACTGGGAAATGTCCACACAGGACTCCCCTGAGGAAACAACAAGATGAGGTATTACCGGTTACTGGGTAATAAGCTCAAGGAGACATGTGACCAAAACACCGGTATGAGGGTGAGAGAACAACCCGCTCGGGGAGAATGAATATCTAAGACCGGTATATGGGTGAGAGATATCAAACATCCAAAATCATCTGAGGAAGACCTAAAAAGGTATATTTCAACTCAGGAAATCTGACTCCACAGGGGACAAAAGTCATAATAGGGAGCAGAAGGGGAAGGAACACCAGGGATACCGGTTATTGGGCATATAATAGGTGACCAACCAAGTGTGAATTGGGGAATATTTCCAAGACACTCATCATCCAAAAGGAGGGCTAAAAATCAAACTCAATTTACAAGATGGACATCTGACTCCGCAAAAGGGAATACAATCTTCCTCGACTGGGGAAAAACAAAAGACTTCGACTGAAGAGCGCATGAGATATATTATCTATTACCGTCAGAACATAGATAACATACTCGCATGGAAGATTATCCATAACCGATTACTGGGTTAATAAAGGATAAATCGACCGAAAGGAAAGGACATCGGGATACCAAATACTAGGTATAAAATGATGACCAATCAAAGGGAGAAATGATCATTACCAGCCAAGGGTAAAATGAAAGATGACTCGCTGGGGATACATTGACAAAGGCAATGATCCGGGAGATATATCACCGGTTAGTGGGAGATATACTCAAAAGGTGAAGGAATATCAATACCGAATATTGGATAAAGATAACCAACAAAGAGGGGATTACATCTACCAGGTACTAGGTAGAAAACCACGAAAGAGCAACCGCCATCGGTTAGGATGAACAAAAAATAAGGTTAACTCTGCAAGGGGATAAAATGGGATTTACAACTACCGGTATGAGGGTAGAGAACCACAGAAATAGGACTTACAACTACCGATTACTGGGTAGAAGGCCACAGACTCCGCCGGGGAAAAGATGGACGATTACTGGTTACTGAGCAATCGTTCATCTAAACTACAGGGTAGTGCAGGGGAAATAACAAGAGCAATCAGTCTAGGAACAAACTAGAGAGACGCACCAGAGTAAGACTCAACCCAATGAGGATATATCTCAGGGGAGAACTCCATTCCAATACATGTGTTTGGAGGAAACTAGAATAACAATCATCCACGAGGACATAACTCAGTGGGGAATATGGAAGAAAGGGTAGACACTTTCTGCCTATAGGGCCGACTCTATATGGAGAGATCAGACATAAACATCTGCTTGGGGAAATATGTTTCACCAAATAGCAGGAGACAACAATGAAAGATATATATGGAAAAAATGCAACATGAATATCTAGATGTCAAAATTATGCATGTATATGCGTGGTTTATGTATGATGAATGCTGACAAAACAGACATATCTAACACAAACAGGTCCAAGAATCAATGGACAAACATCCGGTACTACATCTCAAGAGAGAAAGTCAGGCCCACTGGAGAACATCCAATCTGATGGGGGCGACATATACCAGGAAACAAAGATCTCTGTAGGGAAAGGAGAACCAGTCACTCCGCTGGGGAAAATATCAACACATCTTCTTCAGAAATTCCCACGCTACTCTACAATCAGGCAAAGTCTCGGCTGAGGAATCTAAACATGGATAAAATTCGCCATAGAATCAACTCTACTGGGGAAATTATCGAAGAGGGAAATGAAACTATGTGGGGAACAACCACCAATCAAAAGGTTCTAATGCCATCACATTTCTTGCGCTGCTAAAGAAATCATATCTGCCGAGGAGGAAGGGACGTTACTCTGCTGGGGATGGAAAGATAAACATCTTCATCAACCGCTCTGCTCGGGAGGAAGCCACAAACGGGCTCTGATCAGACAACTCCACTAGGGAAACACTGCTGACGACCAAATCAGGGATTACCCGTAGGCAATTACTGGGGATACCCTGATGGTGACCATACTGGGGAGTAAGAGTGGGATCAACCCTGCTGAGGATAGTCGAAGATCAAATTTGCTAGAGATCAAAGTAAACAAGTCCACAAAGGGGATAAGCTACGAACCAAACTTGCTGATAATTCTGCTCCTGCTGGGGATTCCCTGCTTATCTGGAGGAGAAAATTCTAACTCGAAGTGAGGGAAAACCAACCCCTTCGGAAAGATTAGCATATTCCATTTATCAATGTATAAGGGATTTTAGGTCAATCCACGCAAGGGATGACAACCATATAATTGATAACACAGATGCTAAATCCAGACTCACTGGGGATCTAGAAGATTGAGATCACATCCAAAACTCCAAACTCTCCGGAGATTTGGTGGGATGTACAACTTTCTTCTATACTCGCGGGGGAGACAACCTGAAAGATAATGAAGAGGATACAAGTATGCTGGGAATATGAACAAATGTCTTACCCTTTTGAAGATCATGTTATCCTTGGGAGAGCACTGAAGACGTCCCAAGTATCCTTTTGTCATTGTGAATGTTCACTTGGTTCAAAACAATTTATGATTTTTTGTAAAACAATGATATTTATCAATTAAAACATGCAAAATATTTGTTGAATAGAAACAAACAGGAGTGCAAAGAATTGGATTAAGGCTCAAATTTATTTGATGGAATGGTAGTCTGCAAATGGCAAGACTCCATGGATCTTTACAAATTTGAAATTGGTGATATATATTGGAAAAGGGATACATTGAACATAATGACCATTTCTCCACCAACTATGAATCCGATGTATCTGAAACTTCAGTTGATGATGACTGAGCGAGAATCCCTGACAGATGACAACTTGTAGAACAAAGTCTCGTCAGGATGCAGTTACTTGCCAAATCCCTAATTTTTGCCTAGATTTCCCCAGGGTGAGGTACTCAATCTAGCGGGATATATATTCATTTTTTATGTCTCTAACTTTTGCCTGGATCGCCCTTTCGGGTCTTCAATCCACCGAGACGCTCATTTTTGCCTAAGCCGCCCTTTCGGGTTTTCAACTTAGCGAGCTATTCTGTTTTTAGGCGAAGTATTTCTTGACAGCATCTGAATTCACATGACGAGTGAAATCCTCCCCATCCATGGTTGTAAGTATCAAAGCACCGCCTGAAAAGGCTCTCTTAACAACATATGGACCTTCATAGTTTGGAGTCCACTTGCCCCTGGAATCGGGCGCTAAAGACAAAACTTTCTTAAGCACAAGGTCACCTTCTCGGAACACACGAGGCTTGACCTTCTTATCAAAGGCTTTCTTCATCCTTTGCTGATATAACTGACCATGGCACATGGCAGTCAATCTCTTTTCTTCTATCAAATTCAGTTGGTCATAACGACTCTGAACCCATTCAGCATCAATCAACTTGGCTTCCATCAAGACATTCATTGATGGGAGCACAACCTCCATGCCGTAAATGAGAGAGAAAGGGGTTGCCCCTGTTGAAGTGCGGACAGATGTACGATATCCATGCAAAACAATGGCAGCATCTCATGCCAATCTTTGTATGTAACAACTATCTTCTGGACAATCTTCTTAATATTCTTATTAGCAGCTTCAACAACCCCATTCATCTTGGGTCTATAAGGAGAAGAATTATGATGTGCAATCTTGAACTCACTACACAACTCTTTTATCATCTTGTTGTTCAAGTTAGATCCATTATCAGTAATGATCTTATCTGGCACACCATAACGGCATATGAGTTGATTCTTGATAAACTTCACAACCACCTGCCTGGTCACGTTTGCATATGACGCTGATTCAACCCACTTGGTGAAGTAATCAATTGCTACGAGAATAAACCTATGATCGTTGGTGGCTTTCGGCTCTATCATGCCAATCATGTCAATTCCCCACATAGAGAATGGCCATGGTGATGAAATCATATTCAGAAGTGTCGGGGGAATATGAATCTTATCCGCATAAATCTGACACTTGTGGCATTTCTTCACATATTTGCAGCAGTCAGACTTCATTGTCAACCAATAGTAGCCTGCTCTTAACATCTTTCTAGCCATGGCATGTCCATTGGAATGAGTACCAAATGAACCCTCATGGACCTCAGTCATTAACAGGTCTGCTTCGTGTTTATCCACGCATCTGAGTAGAACCATGTCAAAATTCCTCCTATAAAGCACATCGTCGTTGAGATAGAAACTGCCAGATAATCTTCTCAAGGTCTTCTTATCTTTCACAGATGCCCCAGGCGGGTAAATCTGACTCTGCAGAAAACACTTGATATCATAATACCATGGCTTATCATCTTGCAGCTCCTCTACTGCAAATACATGAGTTGGTCTATCCAAGCACATCACAGTGATATTGAGCACTTCATTCCAGAGTCTAACCACAATAATCGAAGCAAGTGTAGCAAGTGCATCTTCCATCCGATTCTCATCTCGAGGAATATGATGGAAGTCAACCTCAGTAAAGAAAGTTGAAATCCTCCTCGCATAATCTATATATGGGATGAGGCCAGGCTGATTCATCTCCCATTCACCCTTAATCTGATTATGAACAAGGGCCGAATCACCGTAAACATCAAGATGCTTGATCCTAAGATCAATACACTCTTCCAAACCCATAATACAGGCCTCATATTCCGCCATATTATTCGTGCATTTGAAAGTTAGCCTTGCTGTAAAAGGAAAATATGTGCCCTGGGGAGTAATAATCACTGCCCCAATACCATTTCCATATTGATTAACAACCCCATCGAACACCATACCCCATCGGAAACAAGGATCTGGCCCTTCATCGAGCGTAGGCTCATCGCAATCTTTCATTTTCAAATACAGAATCTCCTCATCAGGGAAGTCGTACTGAACTGACTGACAATCCTCAATTGGTTGATGTGCGAAGTGGTCAGCCAAGATACTACCTTTAATAGCTTTCTGACCTCGATACTTAATATCATACTCAGATAACAACATCTGCCAACGGGAAATCCTCCCAGTTAAAGCAGGCTTCTCAAAGATATACTTGATTGGATCCATTTTGGATATCAACCAAGTCGTATGATTCAACATATACTGGCATAAGTGCTTAGCAGCCCAAGCCAAAGCACAACATGTCTTCTCAAGCATCGAGTATCGAGACTCACAATCAGTGAACTTTTTACTCAGGTAGTAAATAACATATTCTTTCTTCCCCGATTCGTCTTGCTGACCAAGGACACAACCCATTAAGTCTTCAAGAACAGTTAGATACATAATCAATGGTCTCCCTTCCACAGGCGAAGACAGAATCGGTGGCTTAGACAGATACTCTTTGATATTGTCAAAAGCTTTTTGGCAATCCTCGGTCCAATCATGAGACTGATCTTTCTGGTGGAGCTTGAATATCGGCGCACATGTGGCAGTCATGTGGGATATAAATCTGGAAATATAATTCAAGCGGCCAAGAAAACCCCGGACTTGCTTCTCAGTTTTGGGCGCAGGCATCTCTTGTATTGCTTTGACCTTTGCAGGATCAACTTCAATACCCCTCTTGCTGACAATAAAGCCTAATAACTTGCCGGAACGGACTCCAAATGTACACTTGTTAGGATTCAGACGAAGCTTATACTTCCTCAAACGCTGAAAAAGCTTCAACAAGTGCTCTACATGTTCAAATTCCGTTCTCGACTTTGCAATCATATCATCCACATATACCTCGATCTCCTTGTGCATCATATCGTGAAACAAGGTAGTCATAGCTCGTTGATACGTGGCTCCGGCGTTCTTCAAACCGAAGGGCATCACTCGATAATAGAATGTTCTGCAAGGTGTGATGAATGTTATCTTCTCCATATCCTCGGGTGCCATTTTAATCTGATTATATCCAGAAAATCCGTCCATAAACGAGAAGACATTGAATTTAGCTGTATTATCTACCAACATATCAATATGTGGTAGAGGAAAATCATCTTCGGACTAGCTTTATTCAAGTCTCTATAGTCCACACACATTCAGACTTTTCCATCTTTCTTAGGCACGGGCACAATATTGGCCACCCATTGAGGATATGTAGAAGTCACCAGAAACCCCACGTCAATTTGCTTCTGAACTTCCTCTTTAATCTTCACTGCCATATCGGGATGAGTTCTTCTGAGCTTCTGCTTCACAGGCACACACTCAGGTTTCAAAGGAAGGAAATGTTGCACGATATCAGTATTTAGACCAGGCATGTCTTTATATGATCAGGCAAAGACGTCGACATATTCTCGTAGCAACTCAATCAACCCCTTCTCTACAGATTCTACAAGGAGTGTGTAAGACCCCAATTTTGTCCCTAAGATCCCTCATGGCATCATAACATTGCACTTGCATTGCCTCAAGGGTCATTAGCATCTTGGTTCCCTTTGCCTTTGGGTGGGACCTCTTGTGAGTGGTTTGAGATCACCAAGTGTAGCGGGGTATTCGTTACCATTAGAGATATTGACTAAATCCAAGGTAAATCATACAAGTCGAGTCGCCACCGCACTTCTATTTATCCAAAGGAATGGTTAGAAAGCGAACAAAAACCTAAAAGTTTTATCGAATCAAAAACTAGTAAAAATGTCAGAGATCTGGGTAAGGGGGTTGGTTATGCAATGGGAAGGTGTTAGGCACCCAAAGCATCCTAGGTACTCCTAGGGAGCCCTTTTCACATTTGTTGCAAAGGTTGTTGTTTTTTGTGAAAATTTATTTGTGCAAACATGATTGAAGGGATGAGAAAAGCGTGTATGTTTATCTAATGTACTACTTACTAAAAGAAGGGTCAAAAGAAAATGACTCGCACGGATGTCGCATCCACTGCATACGTATCTCATCTGAATCTGAGAATCAGAGTCTTCGTAGCTCGGCTACCTATGGGTTAAAGAGGAGTGTGCTCGCTAAGACATCGTGTCTTATGCCTACGTATCTCATCTGGGATGAAAATCAGAGCTAAACGTAGTTCGACCAACTACGGGGTAAGGGTTGTGTTTTGGGGTGAACGACATTACTACGCAATCTACCGGATGCTCGACCTTTGGAGACTTACTCGTCGGTAGTAGAAAGAGATAACGTGTTCTTAGGAGAAGAAAAGTCAATGAGTTTGGGGTGTTTAGGGATGCTCATGCAAAAAGGCAGTCCTAGATGAAGGAACCGCGCTACCTTAAATGACATGCCACGAGAGGCTATACGAAACCTAAGAAATCGGTAACATGCGGGAAAAGTAAAGGGATTGAGAGATCTACCGTACGGATAAAGATCCGAAGTAACAACAATTAGATAAATAAGAAACCCAAAGACTCTTCCAAGCTAAACACCATCAAAGAAAGCGAGTCAGTACAGGTAATCGGAATAAACCTCCAGGTGGTACCCCACAAATAAAGTGGAACACCAAGTAAGCTATCCCTGCACGAGTATGTGAGCCCTCACAAAACAAAACTCAACAAACAGGTTAGAGAAACAAGATAGGGTAATCAAGAGTTGCCCCCAAATCAAAATGTAACCACATGAATCATGCCATTAAAATTCACAAAAAGCTCACAAAAAGCAACCAAGGGTAGGAGGCCTAAACCTCTCGTCAAACACATGCATCAAAAGGGTATCAAATTCACCCATAATAACTCATACATTCAGAGCATTCAAATTAAAAGCATAGAGTAATGGGGATAAGGGCAAACCTGATTGGAGAGACCGATGAAATTGAATGGCACGGTTGGGTTTGCAAAGCACTCTTAGGGTTTATATGAGAGGGAATTGGTTCTTTTCCGATGAGTTCCCTTCAGTCTCTGGAGGTTGCTCTGAACTCTGTTAGCTCTTCTCTCACTATCTTTTTCCCTGCCAGGGTAATAGGAATAGAATTGAATTTTGTTTCACTGAAACTCTGAATTTATAACCTGATTTTTGTGGACCTGTGGGCTCAAATGAGAGAGGCCCAAGTCCAAAAATTTCTGTTATAATTTTATTTATTTATTTATTTATTATTTTCTTTTATTTTCTTTTATTTTTTTATTTTTTATTTTTTTTTCTTTCTTTTTTCGTTTTTCGTTCTTTTTTTTTTAAAACACGTGGGCTTCGCCTAGCGAGCATGACAGTTCAAGAAATTCCTCTGAGCGTAGGTGATTCTGGTGGCTTTTCTTGGACTCACTAGGCGATCCATTCTGCTCGCCTAGCGAGCATGACAGCTCATGAACAAACTTTTTCTCTTTCAAGATTAACGTTTTGACTGACGAATAGACCCCATTTGAACTTGTTGGAAGTATCTCAAGTCATTCCCTTGTGTTGACTGATCATCTAAATAGAACCCACAAAGTGTCTTGGATGATACTCAAGCTTCAAACAAAAGATGTTAGTGACACATTTTTGTGCTTTTGGTTAGTAAACAAAAGTAAGAGAAACAATGATGTATAATTCAAGCATGCTTGGTGATCTCAAACCAATCACAAGGAGTCCCACCCAAAGGCAAAGGGAACCAAGATGCTAAAGATCCTTGAGGCAACGCAAATGTAATTTTATGATGCCATGAGGGATCTTAGGGTCAAAATTGGGGTCTTACAGATGCCCCTATTTAAGGTCATTCTAGCCGGAGAAGTGAAGGTTAAAATCTTCGTCTCGACGGGGTAGAATGGGCTTAAATAATAACCAAGGGACGAATTTTGGTCCCTAAGAGACCTCATGATGCAAATGTAGGTATGAAAAATGATAACACTCTATGGAGACATGTGTCCACAAAAGCAAAGAAATCAGAAGCCATTGATAATCCATATGAGCAATTCGCTCCATGGGACCAAGACCCTGGGGACTCTCCTAGGGATAGGAAAGGGATAAAAATGCGGGAGCAGGTCACGACTCAAAGCTTGGGGAACAGAATTCCAAAGGGAAAAGATCCAATGGAAAGACTCGAGTTGACTCGTAGATGCATGTATTGGGGAATATGCCAATACATCAAAACTATCCACAACAGATACTTCGGATAAAATCCGGACTAAAACAACCCACTAAGGGACTTCGCTGGGGATGTCTACAAGGACACTCCTGGGGAAGCAGCGGGACGAGGTATTACCGGTTACTGGGTAATAAGCTCAAGGATACATGTGATCTGAACGCCAGGTATGAGGGTGAGAGATACAACATGCTCAGGAAGAGATGAATATCCAAGACCGGTATAAGGGTGAGAGATATCAAAACTTCAAAACGTCTGAGGAAAACCTAAAAGGTATACTTCAACTCAGGGATTCTGACTCCACAGGGGACAAAAAAGTCATAATAGGGAGCAGAGAGGAAGGAACACCAGGGATACCGGTTACTGGGCATATAATAGGTGACCAACCAAGGCGTGAATTGGGGAATACTCCCAAAACACTCATCATCCAAAAGAGGGCTAAAAGCAAACTCGATTACATGATGGATATTCGACTCCACAAAGGGGATACGAATCTTACTCAACTGGGGAAGAACAAAAGGCTTCAGACCCGAGAGTGCATGAGATATACTATCTATTACCGTCAGAACATAGATAATATACTCGCATGGACGATTATCCACAACCGGTTACTGGGTTAATAAAGGATAAATCGACCGAAAAGAAAAGGCATTGGGATACCGAAACTAGGTATATAATGATGACCAATTCAGGGGAGAAACAATCGTTACCAACAACAACAAGGTAGACGAGAGATGACCCGCTGGGGATAAATTGCGTAATCAGGGCAATTATCCAAGCAGATGAGGGGATATCATCACCGAATATTGGATGAAGATAACTGTCACCAATTAAAGATGAGCAAAAATAGTTACTCTGCAAAAAGGAAGAAATAAGGTTTACAACTACCGGTATGAGGGTAGAGAACCGCAGACCGCCGCCGGGTGATAATTACTAATTATTGAGCAATTATTCATTTACCACGGGGAAACAGGAAAAGAGTCTCAAGAGACCGATCTAGGATCAAACTAGATAGGCACACCAAATCAAGACTTGTCCCGGTGAGGATATAACTCAATGGGGAAAACCATCCCAATATATGTGTTGGGAAGGAACAAAAACAATCAACATCCACGAGGATATAACCCGGTGGGGAATATGGAAGAAAGGATAAACGCTTTCTGCTTATGGAGCTGACTCTATATGGAGAGACCAGCCACACACATCTGCTCGGGGAAGTATATCACCAAATAGCAGGAGACAACAAACAACGATATATGGCAAAGAACGCAACATGAATATCTGAATGTTATAATTATGCATGGAGATGCGTGGTTTATGTATGATGTATGCTGACAGACAAACATATCTAACACAACCAGGTCCGGGAATCAACCACCCGGTACTACATCTCAAGAGAGAAAGCCAAGTTCACCGGGGAGTATCCAATCTGCTGGGGATCAGAGATACCAGGAAGCAAAGAACTCTGCAGGGGATGAATCATCAATCATTCCAGCTGGGGACGAGAGTTATCACAGACAAGGTCCACCACACCAACAACTCTACTGGGGAATCTATCCGAGGAGATAAAGGATTTATCGGGATCAACCACCAAATACCGCTCTTGCCCAAAGAGATCCAAGCTGCTGAGGAAGAAATATTGCTACTCTGTTGAAGGGAAGAGAGGTGACTCTCAACAAGCAATCCACTTGGTAGGATAAACCACAAGGGGTTCCGGAGGGAGGAGATACAGTCATGCCAGGAATATGGACAAAAATCTTACCCTGTTGGGGATCGTACCACCCTTGGGAGAGCACTGAGGATCTTCTAAGTATCCTTTCGTCATTGTGAATGTTCACTTTGTTTAAAAACAAGTTATAAATTTTTTTAATTTTTAAAACAATGATATTTTCTTAATCAAAACATGCAAAACATTTGTTGAATAGAAACAGATAAGAGTGCCAATAATTGGATAAAAGGCTCAAATTTATTTGATAGAATGGTAGTCTGCGAATGGCAAGACTCCATAGATCTTTACAAATTTGAAATTAGTGATATATATTGGAAAAGGGCTACATTGAACATAATGACCATTTCTCCACCAATTCTGAATCCGATGTATTTGAAGCTTTGGCTGATAATGAGCAAGAATCTCTGACGGGCGACAGTTGTAGAACAAGGTCTTGTCAGGATGCAGTTACTTGCCAAATCCCTAATTTTTGCCTAGATTGCCCCAGGATGAGGTACTCAATCTAGCGGGATACATATATCATTATTATATTTTTTTTGTCTCTAACTTTTGCCTGGATCGCCCTTTCGGGTTTTCAATCCACCGAGACGCTCATTTTTGCCTAAGCCGCCCTTTCGGGTTTTCAACTTAGCGAGCTATTCAGTTTTTATATTTAGGCGAAGTATTTCTTGTCTGAATCTGAATTCACAGGACGAGTGAAATCCTCCCCATCCATAGTTGTAAGTATCAAAGCACCGCCTGAAAAGGCTCTCTTAACAACATACGGACCCTCATAGTTCGGAGTCCACTTGCCCCTGGAATCGGGCGCGAAAGACAAAACTTTCTTGAGCACAAGGTCACCTTCTCGGAAAACACGAGGCTTGACCTTCTTATCAAAAGCTTTCTTCTTCCTTTGCTGATATAACTGACCGTGGCACATGGCAGTCAATCTCTTCTCTTCAATCAAATTCAGCTGGTCATAACGACTCTGAACCCATTCGTTGATACGTGGCTCCGGCGTTCTTCAAACCGAAGGGCATCACTCAATAACAGAATGTTCCCCAAGGTGTGATGAATGTTGTCTTCTCCATATCCTCGGGTGCCATTTTAATCTGATTATATCCGGAAAATCCATCCATAAACGAGAAGACTTTGAATTTAGCTGTATTATCTACCAACATATCAATATGTGGTAGAGGGAAATCATCTTTCGGACTAGCTTTATTCAAGTCTCTATAGTCCACACACATCCAGACTTTTCCATCTTTCTTAGGCACGAGCATAATATTGGCCACCCGTTGAGGATATATAGAAGTCACCAGAAACCCCGCATCAATTTGCTTCTGAACTTCCTCTTTGATCTTCACTGCCATATCAGGATGAGTTCTTCTGAGCTTCTGCTTTACAGGCATGCACTCAGGCTTTAGAGGTAGGAAATGTTGCACAATATCAGTATCTAGACCAGGCATGTCTTCATATGACCAGGCAAAGACGTCAACATATTCTCGTAGCAACTTAATCAACCCCTTCTTAACAGATTCTTCCAGAAGTGCCCCAATCTTTACCTCTCGCACACAATCTTCAGACCCCAAGTTGACTGTTTCCAGATTCTCAAGATGCGGTTGAATGATCTTCTCTTCATGCTCAAGTAGCCGGGTGATCTCATCAGGAATCTCTTCAACATCATCTTCCTCTGCCTCAAATACAGGGAATTCAAAATTGGGAGATGATGTTGGGTCATTATGTTCAATGGGTTTAGAAATTAACCTGCATAATGATTTTGGATATGAAAAGCTTTAGAATTCAAACAAGGCAAATCATTATGCATATGAAAAGATCAATTTTATTCTATTTTTTAGGGTTTTATGTGATCACCAATTTCATGCAAAAAGCGAAAAGGGAAAATAAATGGGAAAACAAACATTTAACATGAATTTATTGAATGAAAATATCATTGTATTTATGCGCCATCAATGTCATCACTCCTCCTTTTGGCATGGGAGAAGGGTTTTTAAACAAAGTGATCATTACGTTGACTTATGGACAACTGTTGGAATATCCACAACGACCCAATTCTTGCAGACCCCTCCAGGGATGATGAAATTGCCAGAATCCTTTGTATCTTCTTCTAAAACGGCAGCAGCCTCCTCGTCCTAACCGGTGTGGATAAAACCTCCACTCTTGAATATCCCTTGCTTGTTGAAAGTACCAGAAGAAAAACCAATGCCAGCCCGGGACTCGTTGTCTTCTAACTCAATCATTTTTCCTAAACCAGTGGTTGCACCACGCTCAATGGGCAACTTTGCATCTTTGTAGGAAGCAAATGAAGGAGTTCTCTTCTCAATAGGCTCAACTATAGATAAAGCTTGGAAAGGAGTTCCAATTTCAACCTCAACATCTATATAAGAGAAGGAAGACAAATGGATAACCAGGAGAGCCCTTTCTCCCCCTACCACCACCAGCTTCTTGTTTTTCACGAATTTCAATTTCTGGTGTAGGGTGGACGTCATGGCGCCTGCCTCGTGAATCCATGGTCTGCCTAAGAGACAACTATACGATGGGTGAATGTCCATAACCTGGAAGGTGATCTGAAAATCACTTGGTCTGATCTTGATTGGGAGATCAACTTCCCCAATCACAGTTTTGCGAGACCCATCGAAAGCCTTCACAACTACTCCACTCTGCCTCATGGGAGGCCCTTGATATGATAGCTTTGAGAGAGTGGACTTTGGAAATACGTTCAATGATGACCCATTGTCCACCAGTACATTGGACATGGCGTCGTCTCTACAATCCATAGATGTATGTAATGCCAAGTTGTGGTCTCTTCCCTCCTTAGGGAGATCAGAGTCACAAAAACTCAGGTTGTTACAAGCAGTAATGTTTGTGACAATGCTATCGAATTGCTCCAAAGTGACATCGTGATCCATATATGCCACATCCAACACCTTCTGCAGAGCCTCTCGGTGTGGTTCTGAATTTAAGAGTAAGGATAACACATATATTTTGGATGGCGTTTGTAGAAGTTGGTCTACAACATTGTACTCGCTCCTTTTGATGAGTCTCAGCATCTCATCACAGTCTTCTTTCTCATTGCCACTCGGGCCAACAGAAGTAGGAGTTTTCAGTACGGAGGAGGGTTTAACAACAAGTGCCGGATTCAGAGAATTCACAGCATTCCCGATCGGGCGTTCAACAAAATCAGCATTAATTTGAGGCTTTGGCGGTGCTGAAAATACACGGCCACTACGGGTCAAACCGCTAACATCGGCAATATTCACAACAGAAGAAGAGGGCAAGGACACCTCTTTCCCATTCTCTATTGCTATGGCGTTGTAGCGATATGGAACTGCCTTTTCAGAAGAGTAAGGCACAGGACCAGCAGGCTTAATGATCAGAGCGGGAGAAGCCTTCTGCTTGCTACCATTTTACTTGATGATAACAGGCTCGGGTATCCGGAACACTGGGGAAATCACGTTGACCTCAGGCTCATTTTGATCAACATTCCTGTTTTGAAGGATCTCAATGACTCCTTCGTCCAGCATTTCCTGAACATCCTTGCGCACCTGGCAACAACCCAATCGGTTAACAGAGCAGACTCGGCATCTATCATGGTCATGCTCATAATGACTGTAGTCACACAACAAACGATGCATCTGGACCAGAGACTGTCGAATATGACTGACATATTTGACCTTGTATTTGCCAGGGCAACCCTGGACCATGTTGACAGATTTCCCATGTTCGGGCAATGGGTTCTTCTTCACATTAGGACCTACGTCCTTAAAACATAGAATACCACACCTCACAAGGTCTTCAACCTTGGTCTTTAAAACCTTGGTCTTCAAAGGGTAACAATTCTCCATGTCGTGGCCGGGAGCACCAGAATGGTAAACACAATATAACTCGGGCTTATACCACCACTAGGGGTTAGCAGGTATAGCCGGTGGGTCTCTTGGAGTATTCAACTTCCTTTCTATCAAAGAGGGATATAACTCTGCGTACGTCATAGGAATAGGATCGAAGGTGACCCTTTTCCTCTCGTAACTCGTGCTGGTTTGATAACTGTTTCGAGGCTGGTAAGCCTGCTGCTGCGGCCGGTGCTGCTGTTGCTGATATTGTTGATATGGTTGCTGATTGTTGTTGTGATGCTGGTACTGTTGATTATCTCTAAAGACAGGTGCTATATGAGCCACCTGGTGCTGGTTACTGGAGGGACGCACAGTCTTCCTCCTCACAGAGGGTCTTCTTGGTTTCTCATGGGAGGTCACAACATGTGCCTCTCCATTTTTCTTCTTTGCAAACGCCCCATAACGTTTGGCAGAAGAGCCTTCTTCTCTGGTTAAACGTCCTTCACGGACCCCTTCTTCTAGACGCATCCCCATATTTACCATCTCGGTGAAGTCAGAAGGAGCGCTACCAATCATCCGCTCATAATAAAAAGAACTTAAAGTCTTCAAAAAGATCTTAGTCATCTCTTTCTCTTCTAGCGGAGGCACGATCTGTGCTGCCACCTCTCGCCACCTCTGGGCGTACTCCTTAAATGTTTCTTTATCCTTCTGGGACATGGCTCTCAATTGATCTCTATCGGGAGCCATATCCATGTTGTACTTGTACTGCTTGACGAAGGCTTCGCCGAGATCATTGAAGGATCGGATGTTCGTGCTGTCTAAACCCATGTACCAACGCAAAGCGGCACCGGACAGACTGTCCTGAAAGTAGTGGATGAGTAGTTGGTCATTATCGGTTTGAGTCGACATCTTCCTAGTGTCGCATTACGCGAAAAACCGGCGGGAAAACGAAACAACAGAGCCGCCACCGTGCGTTATTTATCCCAAAGAGGGAAAGGAAACGCTCGAAGTAAACCTGGAAAGGAATGGTCTCGCGACTAGAGAACGATGGGATCGGGAGTCGGTTATGCGAAGAGAAGGTATTAGCACCCCTACGCATCCGTCGTACTCGACGGGATCCACGCTGAGAAAGAATAGAAGAAAGGTTGCTAAAGACTGCTCAAACATTGCACAAAACACTGGAAGGATACACAGAAAAGACGGAGGAAGCAGACTCGGCAGGATATCGCATCCTGGGCCTACGTAGTCTGTCAGACACAGACATCAGAGTCGACGTAGTTCGGGAACATGGGAAACGTGCTCGCTAGGATGTCGCATCCTATGCATACGTATCTTCTCTAACCAGAGGAAGAATCAGAGCACTCGTAGCTCGGCTAACGCATGCCAAACAAAACACAGACAGGAAACCGACTGCCAATCGCTGGACTTATGTCAGACTCCACACAAACAGGCAAACCTGGAAACCGAATGCCAATCGCTGGACTTACATCAGACTCCGAACCAACAAACACACACAGGAAACCAACTGCCAATCGTTGGACTTATGTCAGACTCCAAACACACACAAAGGGGTTGCAAAAGAAAAAGGCGCCCGGAGAGATCAGCTCATCTCCTGCCTACGTACCTCATCTGGTATGAGGATCAGGGCGACGTAGTTCCCCTACACAGGGAAAGAACTTCTGTCCTAACCAGATACAAAGGGAGACACAAACTACTAGGGAGACTACAACTCGAGCCTAGAAGTTGTCATGCATACGATCCCTATGTTAAGGTTTCTATCTAACTTGCACAGGGAGCAAGCTATCCTAAACAGCACAGGCAAATACATACAAGCATACAAAGCAAGCACACACACTATATGCAAACAATTGGGCTCATACAAGGTTAGGCTGTGAAACACAAGCCAACTGGAAGGGGGTGTAATTAGCTCTTAACCCTAACATTAAGAGTTAGGGTGAAGCAGATGAAATAGGAAGTGAGGGTAAGACCTCACAGCTCTTATCCCTGGCCTGGGAGAGCTTCAGACAAATGAAAGTGTGGGAGTTCAGAATGTAGGAACTCTTCTCCACAGATGACCGACACAACATGATCTTGGGTTATTATCCACAACGCATCAACACAATGGTGTGAGCAAGGTCAATGACACAACTGAATAGTAGGGGATGGATTGCACATCCCTTTTATCTGCCAATTGCCTCCTAAGAGGTCTTTACCTGCTTGGCACAAAAGTAAACATTCACAAGCATTGCCTCTTAAGGAGGGCTTCAGACAGGTGCCTGCCCCCATAGCAGGACAGGTCTTCCAGACTACATGAAGTTAGAGAAAATATACCTCAGTGGTTAAGCAACCAAGCAAAGCAAAGCAAGTTCAAAAGAACTCAAAGCAACTTTGGTACCTGTGAAAAATCTAAACTAATCAGTTCAACTGTACAGACAAACAATCAACAGGCAATAGCAAACAGACAGACAATGTTCACAATGTGCAAGCCACAAGGCAAACTCAAATGAGTTAACATCAACCTACAAAGCACACAAATGTTAGTAATCAAAAGCAAACATCAATGCTCAAATGTGGAAGCATCATCAACTATGGACTTGGAAGTTTAAACCTGAAATCAAAGCCCACATGTAAGCCACAAATCACTAGGTCAAAGCCCAGGGTCAAAGATGAATCAAAATTCCAAAACAGAACATGAAATTTAACATGAATCATCTTCATTCAATCAAGAACACATCTCAAAAAGTCTCACATCAAAACCATTAATCATATTCATTTCATGAGCAAAACATGGCAAGGCATGCAAATGGTGATCACATTGAGACATCAGAAGAAACAAATGCACATCAAATCAAAAATGACTCAAATAATCTTGGCAAAATTCATGGGTAAACAGGACATATAACATGATCATCACACAAAAAATTAGAGGCATTGGACATCATTAGGCATGGCAATCACATAGCATAAAACAGACAACCAAATGTGTGACACAAATTGTCACACCAACTTAGCATGAGCATAAAACAGAGATGGATCATGGTAAAAATCTCAAACCAAAGCCAAAATATCACTCAACATGTCTAGAAATCACACACAAAATTTCAGAAGCATTGGATCATTTTTGAGCATTTTATGATGAATGGAACAAGGCAAGGTCAAACATACATACATGTGCAATCACCCTAGGACAAATCATTTTTTAAGCCAGGCACAACTTTCCAATTTATACTCATAAAAAAGTAGACAGAATGAGGAACACAATGCAAAAAATTGTAGATCATTTGGTGCATTTTTCAATTTATTGTGATTTTTGGAAGTTCATGAAAAATTTGAAAGTGAAACATGAAGCATGGCATGAAAATGTGAAGGAATGGAATAATTGGCAAGGCAATTGGAAAGATGTCTCTCGCCCGGACTCGAACCAGGCTCCTTTTTGAATCACAAACGCGAGCCAACATCAAAACGCTAGCGTTTTGGATCTAACCCTAGCCTGGCGCGCTGCATGGATTTCGTAGCAAATTCAAAAAAAACACATGCAAGTTTCGTAGCTAATCTCTAGCCGGTCTGTAGCAAATACTGGAAACAACAATGTTCATGCAAGGACGATGAAGATCATGAAGATCTTCATCTGGAATTTCCAGAATTCCAAAAATATGTCCAGAAACTGGTAAAACCTACACCAATCGACTCATCTTTCCACATACATCAAGGATCAAGCAAGGATTCATGCAAAAACACCACAACATACTTGGATCGAAGGAATAAAAAATTGACATCAAAACTTTAAATGAACATAACTCCATGGATATAGCATCATTTCACTTGATTTTTTCACCAGTACCATCACCATTCAAGGATCTACAAGAACATCATAACAATTTGCAAAATAAAAGAGGTCGAATTCTGACCTATTGAAGAACAGAAGTTGATTCAGCTTGCTTCAAGGCCTGGCAATGCTCCAATCCTTCTCCACTATGCTCATAGAGATGAATGATGATGAAATTGAGGCTCAAGGATGCACGAAACCAGCTTAATCTTCAACTGCCATGGATGCTTCACACTTTGAATCCAGCTCAATATGCCACAATTTCTCTTGATTCCACGTCCAAATTTGCTCAGAAATGCCTCATGAACATGAATTGATCAATGGAAAGTGTTCATGTATGAAGAAATTTGGAAAAAGTTCGAGAGAATTTTTTTGGAGAATTTTGATTCTAGATTTGAAATTGTAACTAATGGTGAAAACAGTTAGGGTTAAGTATATATATGCCATGCTAATGAAGTTTTAATCATGCTTAGGCCAAATGCAATTATGATTAATCCATCTATGTAGTGTATGTGCAAAAATGCTTTTCACCTCACACTCATGCCATGCACGTGAACAGTGCATATTTCTGGCCCAAAATGCCTTAAAATGAGTCCATGCACATGTTGGAATTGGTTTGGTATGCTCATGATCAATCAAAATGAGTTTATGAAATTTTTCCCAAAAATCTTCATGACTAAACCAATGATCATGCAATGAGATTTCATGCCATGTAATGATATGCTTGGAAAATACATGTTATAAGGATCAAAATGCAAAAAGAACCACTCAATTTGGAGTTTTGGTTTGAAAGTTATGCCCATTTGAAGTTTGAAACACACTTTGCCATGATTGGACCATATCTCCTCAACCACACATGAGAAATTCATGATCTTGGACTTTTTGGAAATGGGAGAGAAAGATATTCAACTTTCATGTTGGACAAAATTTCATTTGGAGCTTTCTTGATAATGTAATCTTGAGTTGAAGTTGGTCCAAAACCTTTCCATTTTTGGAAAGTTCAAATTACAGGTCACCTGCTATTTTTGGAAAGTCTTGATCTGACCTCAAATTCTTCAATGTTGATGTTTGAAATTTAAATGAGCCTTGTTTGAACATGAATGAAGCTTCTCTAACCACTTCCCACCTTCAAATCCACAGTTGACTGTGCAGTTGACTTCTGTTGACTTTTGTGGGCCTCAGATGATTTGTACATGGACTGATGAATTCTGAGCCTTCAACACTTGGCCAAACCACTTCAAAATGATCCTTGGGTCATATTAACTCATTGTATCAACCCTAGGGCTTTGATCTCATGGAGAATGCTCTTGTGGCCTTGCACAGCTGAATCTCCTAACCAGTCGTGCCTGATGAGATGTGATGGACTATGCCAATGAAATGCAATGTTAATGACCTAAAATGAAAATGTATATACAAATGGGAGGTGCAAATTTGAGGTGCTACACCTGGAATACATGACCAGGTGACTGAGAGGACAAGTATTTCCTTTGTACTTTTCAAAATTAGGGACCTTGAATTTCACAGGGATCTTCACATTTGGAACCAAGCAGAGTTCGGCAGCAGACTTGCCGAAAAGATCCTTCCCTCTGAGAGTTTTCAATTCTTTATGAAGCTCAAGAAATTGATCGTTCATAACATCCATCTTCTCATAAACATCTGGACCCTCAGACGGCTCAGAATGATAGATGGTGTCGTCTACCCTGGGCAAAGTATGCACGACAGGAGGAGGAACGACAAGGACCAGGCTAGATGCCGACAGAGAAGCAAAGATAGGAACAGGACCCTCATGCATGAAATTGGGAGGCATCCCCCACGGGAACCCGGTTGGCATGGCTGTTGGAACAAAGTGTGCACTGGCAGCGGGCACAGTAGAGGAGACAATATCGGAGATAACTGTCCTCTGGGGAGGAGTTGAAGGTGTCGGAGAAGTCTGGCTCTGGGCAGCCATGAGTGACTCCATTAGGGCAGTCAATCTGGCCACTTCCTCTTTCAGCTCGCGGTTCTCTTGCTCTAAGTGATCCATCAGTCTTGAAATGTTGGCTCTAGTGTAGTACCGGTGAGTCAGCTTATCTTCAAAATAAATGAAGGACACAGAGTTAGACCACAGGGCAAGGGACCGGAAACAAAACCTGTTTATGCATATGATGCATGCAATGCTTGTGCATATGATTTGTTTTTTTATTTCAAAGGAACTTTAGAGTTTTATTTGCAAATTCTGGAAATATTAAGCATTTTATCACATATGGAAATATCTCATCAAATAATATCAGGAAAAAGAAGTGCAGCATCGTCAATCATGTACAAGAGAAAAGGAAAATAATCGTCTTATGGATCCCTAGAAACAATCATCTAAAGCTCGAGACACAGGAAGATAAGATGCGCGAAGCCTCTTCACCTCCCTCTCGTAGCCTGCCTCCATATCAGCCTTCTCTTTGGCGAGTTGATCATACCTCCTCTTCCAGAACTTAGAAGACTGAAGAAGTAGAGAAGTTCATACATCATCAGGGTCATCAATAACCTGATGCTCAAGAAACTCAATCAACGCATCCTTCTCCTTAATCTGCTGAAGCAACTCTTCACGTTCACGGATCCAGGCACGTGAACGGTCTTCGTCTCTCAACTCCTCTACTCCTTGATTAGGGAGGGTTGAAGGCCCAGCCATAATCATAGGTGTAGGTCTCGGATACTCGTAAGGCATGAGATACTCAGACGCCCTATTCCTAACCCAAACAGTGTAAGGCTCCAAAGCGATGCAATTCTTAGGACCCAACTCTTTCCTTCCTTTCCTATGAATCTTGCGCCAAGAGCGGACCATCCTAGCTTTCAAGCCTTAGGGATCTTTACCATCCTGAAAGAATACACCCTCTAACAGAATGTTATTGGGTTTATCCTTTAGGGGGAACCCAAGCTGCCGACGTGCCAAAACAGGATTGTAGGTAATCCCACCACATGTACCAAGAAGAGGTACATTGGAGAATTCACCACAAGATTCGATAATCTGCACACCATCATACACATGGTTATACCAAGAGATATCATCATTAGTGAGAGACATAAGTCTCGTGGACCACCGTAGACATTCCTTGTTCTCCTTGAAAGCGACCGTCTGAGGTAAGTGAGAAATAAACCACTTATACAACAAAGGCAAACAACACACAATGGCGCCACCACCCTTTGCATTCCTCATATGCAAAGAGAAGTAGGTATCGCCTAACAGAGTCGGAACGGGATTAAGAGTAGAGAAAATCCTAATAGCGTTCACATCCACAAACTTGTCGATGTTGGGGAATAACACTAGCCCATAGATGAGAAGTACAAATATGGCCTCAAAGGCGTCCTCACTCATGGCCTTCCCATACATAGTAGCTTGAGCAATGAGGAACTCAGAAGGGAGACCTTGAATTCCACCTTTGGTAGTCATATGAGCACCAACCAGAGATTCATCTATGTGTAACATGTCAACTATCTCTTGAGAAGTAGGAATACTCTCCAAGCCACTGAACGACAACTGGTCTAGAATAGGTATACCCACAAGGTAAGCATACTCCTCAAGGGTAGGCAAAAGCTGGAAATCCGGAAACGTGAAGCAACGGTACAAGGGATCATAGAACTGCACCAATACACTCACCAATCCTTCATCCACCTGAGTAGTCAGAAGAGGAAGAAGCTTCCCAAAATGAGCCTTGAAACCCAAAGGATCTAATACATAGGATGTCAGATTCCTTAACTCTTTCAAATCTGGTTGTCTGAAACTGTACTTCTTTGTATTCCTTCTTTGTCTTTCCATGTCTGAAAATTTTGCAAATAGACCTCTTAAGTTCCTTGAAAATTTTCTTATTATTTTGATGATATGAATGCAAATGGGTGCATGAATGCATGAATGCAACAATCACACTCAAGGATCAAGCAAAGCACACCAAACAAAGGTCATGGGATGGATCATGTTATCCTTAATATCAACCATCCATTTTGGTGGATTATGGTTTACACCTTATCAACACCCAAGTTCCATTGATATTAAGGATACCTGAACGGATCAACCATGAATCAAGGGTTTGTTGTAAGTCACGAGCATGAAGTTAGGTTAAGAACCACCCAAAAGGGAGTGTACTAGGGTTTAAACCTGCCAAACATGTTCTACAAAAGGTTCCCATAGTCATCATCCCATCTTTTGGATATTATCAGAGAAACGACTACTCGTATTCCAAAAATATTCTCAAGAGAGACTCTTATGAGTGTAGTATCGCGTAACAATCGTATCAAATCTTACACTTGAACGACTGTCGCACTACATCCTACGAATAGGCCAAGATGGGCTTGGTAAACTAAGGTCCTTGGCTTCTAAGGTCTATATTGGAAAGAGTAATGTCTAACCACAACTTACTTGTGTGACATTATTGATCCCAACATAACCTCCACCAAGTGAATGGGCTTGCAAGTCAACTTGCTAAGGAATAACTCCACACAAGTCGACAAGACTATGCCATTCTCCTATTCTAAGTGCACTCAAGTTCGGGTATAGAACTCATCTCACAAAGATCACCAAGCATACAAGGAATTAATATTCAAACAATTCAATCATTACATACAATACAGTAATCCCAAATTGCACAAAAATATGTCACAAAAAAAAATATACAATACAATACAACAAATATGAAAAGTAGGCAAAACCCACTAGGATTTATCCCCAACAGAGTCGCCACTTTTCTGTAACGGGGTATTCGTTACCATTAGAGATATTGACTAAATCCAAGGTAAATCATACAAGTCGAGTCGCCACCGCGCTTCTATTTATCCAAAGGAATGGTTAGAAAGGGAACAAAAACCTAAAAGTTTTATCGAATCAAAAACTAGTAAAAATGTCAGAGATCTGGGTAAGGGGGTTGGTTATGCAATGGGAAGGTGTTAGGCACCCAAAGCATCCTAGGTACTCCTAGGGAGCCCTTTTCACATTTGTTGCAAAGGTTGTTGTTTTTTGTGAAAATTTATTTGTGCAAACATGATTGAAGGGATGAGAAAAGCGTGTATGTTTATCTAATGTACTACTTACTAAAAGAAGGGTCAAAAGAAAATGACTCGCACGGATGTCGCATCCACTGCATACGTATCTCATCTGAATCTGAGAATCAGAGTCTTCGTAGCTCGGCTACCTATGGGTTAAAGAGGAGTGTGCTCGCTAAGACATCGCGTCTTATGCCTACGTATCTCATCTGGGATGAAAATTAGAGCAAAACGTAGTTCGACCAACTACGGGGTAAGGGTTGTGTTTTGGGGTGAACGACGTTACTACGCAATCTACCGGATGCTCGACCTTTGGAGACTTACTCGCCTGTATTAGAAGGAGATAACGTGTTCTTAGGAGAAGAAAAATCAATGAGTTTGGGGTGTTTAGGGATGCTCATGCAAAAAGGCAGTCCTAGATGAAGGAACCGCGCTACCTTAAATGACATGCCACGAGAGGCTATACGAAACCTAAGAAATCGGTAACATGCGGGAAAAGTAAAGGGATCGAGAGATCTACCGTACGGATAAAGATCCGAAGTAACAACAATTAGATAAATAAGAAACCCAAAGACTCTTCCAAGCTAAACACCATCAAAGAAAGCGAGTCAGTACAGGTAATCGGAATAAACCTCCAGGTGGTACCCCACAAATAAAGTGGAACACCAAGCAAGCTATCCTTGCAAGAGTATGTGAGCCCTCACAAAACAAAACTCAACAAACAGGTTAGAGAAACAAGATAGGGTAATCAAGAGTTGCCCCCAAATCAAATGTAACCACATGAATCATGCCATTAAAATTCACAAAAAGCTCACAAAAAGCAACCAAGGGTAGGAGGCCTAAACCTCTCGTCAAACACATGCATCAAAAGGGTATCAATTTCACCCATAATACCTCATACATTCAGAGCATTCAAATTAAAAGCATAGAGTAATGGGGATAAGGGCAAACCTGATTGGAGAGACCGATGAAATTGAATGGCACGGTTGGGTTTGAAAAGCACTCTTAGGGTTTATATGAGAGGGAATTGGTTCTTTGCCGATGAGTTCCCTTCAGTCTCTGGAGGTTGCTCTGAACTCTGTTAGCTCTTCTCTCACTATCTTTTTCCCTGCCAGGGTAATAGGAATAGAATTGAATTTTGTTTCACTGAAACTCTGAATTTATAACCTGATTTTTGTGGACCTGTGGGCTCAAATGAGAGAGGCCCAAGTCCAAAATTTTTCTGTTATATTTTATTTATTTATTTATTTTTTATTTTATTTTATTTTATTATTTTTTATTTTTTATTTATTTTTTTTCTTTCTTTTTTCGTTTTTCGTTCTTTTTTTTTTTAAAGCACGTGGGCTTCGCCTAGCGAGCATGACAGTTCAAGAAATTCCTCTGAGATTAGGTGATTCTGGTGGCTTTTCTTGGGACTCGCTAGGCGACCCATTCTGCTCGCCTAGCGAGCATGACAGCTCATGAACAAACTTTTGCTCTTTCAAGATTAACGTTTTGACTGACAAATAGACCCCATTTGAACCTGTTGGAAGTATCTCAAACCATTCCCTTGTGTTGACTGATCATCTAAATAGAACCCACAAAGTGTCTTGGATGATACTCAAGCTTCAAACAAAAGATGTTAGTGACACATTTTTGTGCTTTTGGTTAGTAAACAAAAGTAAGAGAAACAATGATGTATAATTCAAGCATGCTTGGTGATCTCAAACCAATCACAAGGAGTCCCACCCAAAGGCAAAGGGAACCAAGATGCTAAAGATCCTTGAGGCAATGCAAATGCAATGTTATGATGCCATGAGGGATCTTAGGGTCAAAATTGGGGTCTTACACCAAGAATGCTTGAATTGTATATCATTGCTTTTCTCATTTTTTTTACTAACCAAAATCACAAAAATATGTCACTAACATCTTTTGTTTGTAGCTTGAGCAATCACAAAGTCAAGAGCTTCAATGAGATCATTGGTACAAGGATATGGCCAAGTGAAGATGATAGCAAGCATGGTAATGGTTTCCAAAGCTCTCATCCATAAAATATTCCTCCCAAGCATCTCAACTCATCATTTTGATCAAAGCAAGTCAAAGGATCTGAGGTTGGTTCCTCAGGGAAACCCTAATTCATCTGTGCACCACAATGCCTTGCTCATGAAGCAACCTCAGCCCATGGTCAAATACAATTAAGGGAATTTCTTTAATTCATCATTTCATGCATATTTGAACTTATTTGAGTGTCCTCAATCATCAATTCATCAAGATATGAGTCATGGACTTGAGATGTTGATCAATCAATTCATCTAACTATTTTGAAATGCACTGAGGCCTAACTTTTTATGTGTTGGTCAAATGGAGATGACTCCAAATAAAAAAATGTTCTTAAGGACAATATGAAAAACTTTCATGTTCATCAAAAATTGATTTGAAGCTTGGAAGATCATCTCTCATTCCAATACATTATAGGTCATTTTGACTGAAACCCTAATTTTGGGACAACGTCCCAAGGACATAACTCATTCATTACTTATGATTTTGAGGTGGGATCAAATGCATTGGAAATCTTAAGATGTCTACTTCAAATGTTATGTTGAACAAAATTTCAAAATCTCAAAGTAAATACATGTGATAATGCAAGACATTATAGGTCACTTTGGACCAAATGCATTGAAAGGCAAAAAAGTCCAACTTCAAGTGCCCATAACGCTTTCATAAAAATTCCAAATGATGCAAACTTTAAGTCCATTTTGATTGTCTTGAAAATATATACAACGTTGATGTTGGAGGTTTTTTTCATTTGAAGCTTGCATCATCAAAACAAAAGGGCTTGAACATTGGCCAAATTTAGAAACTTTGCCTTTACATGTTTTGCACCTTGCACTTTAAACTCCAATTTAACCAATTTCCACACCTCAAATGGATTTTTGCCCAACATAACAATTGTTCCTTATATCAAAACCTTTCCAACCATTACTCACATGATCATGTTTGGATTTGGCAATTGGTATTTTCGAAGAGGGGAAGTTTTTGGTTCAATTATGCATAACATGGTGAAACTTCATATGCAAGCAATTGGAGTGCAAACCACACGTCCAAACCTTCTCCAAATCATTTCAGAATCCATTGGCATTGGCTTTTGGGCCCTCCATGCGCCTGTACAGGCCCATGCATGGAGGCCTTCAACTTTCATGCACACGAAATTCACCTTGCTTGCATCAGGTCTTACTATAAATAGAGGTGCATACCTTCATCCAAAACCAACCTAAAGGCGCCTGAAACCCTGCTGAAGTGATTCCCCAACCTCACCAAAGAAGCTATTTCAATTTTTATTCAAATTTTTCAGATCCAAAATTTAACTACATCTGGTTGAATCCTTGGATCTAAAGCTTCTAAACCTTCATCCTTCAGCTCATTGATTATCTGTTTTGGCAAAGAAAGCAAGGAATCAAGCTCAAATCTCCAGAATTCAAGTTTGTTCTTCAACTGGTATTTTCTTCGAAACTCATCATATATTGACCTATTTGCTTGGATCTTGTGTTGGCTGAAGCCCTCTCAATAGAGGCATCATGATTGTGCATTTAATTTTTGAAATCCATTAAGTTCATGATGAATACCACAGAACTTCCATCTCTGATTTCTCTCAATATAGAGATCTAGAGTGGAATTGAGTGGCACAAGGATGATGTACATCATCCCAGCTTTCCAAAGATGTATAGATCGTGTATTTTGGTTAAGTTTTGGTTGTCTGCAATTTTGGCCGGAAAACACAAGCTCACTGGAGAAGAAGGTGGCTCCGGTGGCCGTCCCATTGCCAGTTTGAATGTGGATCGTTGGATTGAGTTTTCCAGATCTAATCTTGGCCCTCGCTTGTTATGACTTTCATTTATTCAATATGTTGCGCATGGACTTGGACTTATGGTGGAAGCGTGCATCTGAAGCGCATGATCTGCCAGCTCAATTAATTAGCTCAGACCTAACGCTCCTGGGTTTTTTGAATTTCCAATTTTCTGATTTAATTTCTTTTATTCCAATAATTTTCAAAAATCAATACCTTCTTCATTTTTAATCCAAAAAATATGGGACCAATTGCATTAGTCTCCAAATAATTTCTAGTTTCTATTTCTGATTTTTAATATTTTTTATTTTGTCATTTGATATTTTTTGAGAATTTTCTCTTTTCTGGTTATTTTTAATTCATTTTAAATAGTTTTTGATATTCAAAAAATACAAAAATATTTTCCTAACCTATTTGAATGATGATGGATCTATGAAAAATATTCTCATCAATTTTCCAATTGATTTGAGATTTATTTGAGATTTTAGTTCAATTAGGTTATTTTATTCATTTTTAATTGGTTAAAAATAGTTTCTGACTTTTAAAAATGCTGAAATTTTTTGTCAAACTTTGTTTGACCTTGTTGAACTTGGGATAAATCACTTGGACCTTTCAAGGTTGATTTGAAGTAATTTTGAAGTTTGACCTTTCTTTTATTTTTAATTCAAGTTTATTTTAATATTGAAAATGCCAAAAATATTATGCTTATTGTTTGATCTCCAATCTTCATCTCACTTCTGATTTCTCATTGTTTGACTTTGACTTTCAATGTCATTTAGTCAATACATCTGGATTGGTACATCTTATTTCACTTTATGCATTTTGATCTTTCCATTTCCTTATCCATTCTTCATCTTCTTCTTCTTTTTCTTCTTCCTTTTTGATCAATGAGTTGAAGGTTGATAAGTTAGCATTGATTAGGGAGACTTAATCTTCCTTGATTCAAATCTAATTCATCTTGATCAATTGATCAAGTGAATGGCTTTGCATTAAGGATAGGTTGTTTTCTAAATCATGCAAAAGGATTAAACCAATACAAGATCAATTCTCTTTTCTTTTGGCATGGCAAGTTGTTGGAACTTGGTTCACTAATCAAGACTTCTAACTTGTGTTGTTGCCTACATTATTATTGATCGGCCTCAGATAGTTGTGACTTCTACATAAGTCCAATTACGATTGCTTAACATAGCGCTAAATTTTCCTTATGGCACACTAACTACTAACACTAACCATTAACAATTAACATTTACTTTTTTCTCTTTACTTTTATGCAATTTACTATTCTTGCACATATATCCATTTGCTTTTCTCTTTGCTCACTTGAGCACATGTTTATGTTAATGCCATTTGCCTTTTGCTCACTTGAGCACATAATTGTGTATATCCTATTGTGCTTGTGTTTTTGTTTTGATTGTTGTGGACCAAATGCAAAGAAGTGGACTTAGATCTTAGGATTTTTCCCTATGCAAAGAATGGAGAGATGGACTTAGTTTCTAGGACATTCCCTATGCAAAATTGGAATAAAAGGACCTTAATGATGAAGATGGATTAGAAGGACCAAATCTCTAAACGCACTCTTGTCCATTATTAATTTACTTCATGGAACTCTTTGACGTGTGTGTTTTTGTGCTAGGGGATTCTATGAGCTTAAATTGAAGGACCATTGTCATGTTCATCCAAAGTGAAAGACAAGATACATTGAGGATTTCTTAAGAGACTTGTTTGATTGCTTGAGCTTACTATTTTTGTGATTGCTTATTCCAAAGGATGGGAGCTACTTGGATCATCAATATGATCCCAAGAGAGGGACTCCATTGTGGTTTTAATTCTTTATCCCTCACCTTTTGCCTTACTTAGGACTTAGCCATTCTTCTTCTTCCCTCCACTCTAACTCAAGCCAAAACTTTTTGTGCAAACATTTAACCCTTGTTCTCAAACATTAGAAACCTAAGCCTTATGCTTTTGATTTTCAAACTTTCTTTTCATAACACTTATTTAGAATTGAATCTTTAAGTCCATTTTGACCATTTTGTATATACCTCTAATCGGTAAATATAACCCATTCAAATGTCTTTCGTGGTTCCAATGGCCACTTTCTTAATCAAATCTTTCATAACCTTTAGCTATTAGGTTTGAGTTATCTTTGTGGAAGATGTAATACTCACCTATATCCTTAGTGATGGACAATGAGTCTTCCATGCTTATTATAGGGTTAACCCCTCACTAGCATGTTGAAGCTATCCTCACATGGTGGATTTGTGGTTTAGTTGAGTTTTCTCCCTTGGATAACAAAAGACCTTGAGGCTTTTAGACTAATAAATTCACCAACTCATTTTGAGATTTTTACCCCGAACTACGAGGTTTTGATCCTAATCTTTTTTAAGATGGTATGTAGGCAATGAGTTTATCCATCCAAACACAAAATGTAAATAAACTTGTATATTCTCTTCTCATCCCTTCAATCATGTTTGCACAAACAATTTTTTTACAAAAACAACAACCTTACAACAAGTGTGAAAAGGGTTCCCTAGGAGTACCTAGGATGTTTTGGGTGCCTAACACCTTCCCATTGCATAACCAACCCCTTACCCAGATCTCTGTTTCTCTTTTACTAGTTTTTTTGTTAAAACTTTTAGGTTTTTGTTCGCTTTCTAACCATTCCTTTGGATAAATAGAAGTGCGGTGGCGACTCGACTTGTATGATTTACCTTGAATTTAGTCAATATCTCTAATGGTAACGAATACCCCGCTACAGAGTGCCCCAATCTTCACTTCTCGCATACAATCTTCAGATCCCAAGTTAACTGTTTCCAGATTCTCAAGATGCGGCTGAATGATCTTCTCTTCATGCTCAAGTAGACGGGTAATCTCGTCAGGAATCTCTTCAACATCATCTTCTTCTGCCTCAAATACAGGGAACTCAAAGTTGAGAGATGGTGTTGGATCATTATGTTCAATGGGTTTGATCAACCTGCATAATGATTTTGGATATAAAGAGATTTTAGAATTCAAACAAGGCAAATCATTATGCAGGTGAAAAGATTGATTTTATTCTATTTTTAAGGTTTTATGCGATCACCAATTTCATGTAAAAAGCAAAAAGTGAAAATAATTAGAAAAAACAAACATTTAACATGAATTTATTGAATGAAAAATATCATTGTATTTATGAGCCAACAATGTCACCACTCCTCCTTTTGGCATGGGAGAATGGTTTTTTTTAAAAAATGAACATTACTTTGACTTATGGATAATTGTTGGAACATCAACAGCAACCCAATTATTGCAGACCCCTCCAGGGATGACAAAGTTGCCAGAATCTTCCTCTGCATCCTCTTCCACAATAGCAGCAGCTTCCTCATCTGCAACGGTGTGGATGAACCCACCACTCTGAAACAGCCCATGCTTGTTGAAAGCGCCAGAAGAATACCTTATGCCAGCCCGGGATTTATTGTCTTGCAGCTTGATCATTTGTCCCAAACCAGTAGTTGTGCCATGCTCAATGGCCAACTTAGCATCTTTGTAGGACACAAATGAAGAAGTTCCTTTCTTAGTAGGCTCAGCAATAGGTAAAGCTTGGAACGACGTTCCAACTTCATCCTCAACATCTATGTAAGAAAAGGAAGACAAATGGCTAACCAGGAGAGCCTTTTCTCCCCCTATCACCACTAGCTTCTTGTTCTTGACAAATTTCAGTTTCTGGTGTAGGGTGGATGTCACGGCGCCTACCTCGTGAACCCATGGTCTGCCCAACAGACAACTATATGATGGGTGGATATCCATGACCTAAAAAGTGATCTGGAAATCACTTGGTCCGATCTTGATTGGGAGTTCAACCTCTCCAGTCACAGTTTTGCGGGATCCATCAGAAGCTTTAACCACTACTCCACTCTGCCTCATGGGAGGCCCCTGATATGACAATCTAGCAAGAGTGGACTTTGGCAACACATTCAGTGATGGTCCAGTGTCTACCAGCACATTAGACATGGCATCATCCTTACAGCTCATAGATATGTGTAGTGCCAAATTATGGTATCTTCCCTCTTCAGGGACATCAACATCATAGAAACTCGAATTATTACAAGAGGTAATGTTTGCAACAATACTGTCAAATTGTTCTATTGTGACGTCATGATCTACATACGCCATATCCAACACCTTCTGCAGAGCTTCACGGTGTGGTTATGAATTCATCAACAAAGATAGCACAGAGATCTTTGATGGCGTCTGTAGAAGCTGATCTACAACGTTATACTCACTCCTTTTGATGAGCCTCAGCATCTCATCACAGTCTTCTTTCACGGTGCCACTCTGGCCAGCAGAGACATGAGTTTTTACAACGGAGGCAGGTTTATTGGCAACAAGTTCTGGATTTGGAGTATTAACAGCATTTCCAATTGGGCGTACATCATAATCAGCAACATCATCCCTTCTGAAATCAGCTTGAGGTTTCGGCGGAGCCGAGAAAACACGACCGCTACGGGTCAGGCCGCTGACGTCGGTAATATTAATAACAGAAGTAGAGGGCAGGGGCACCTCCTTCCCATCTTCTAATGCCACGTCATTGTAACGATAGGGGACAGTCTTATCAGAAGAGTATGGCACAAGGCCAGCTGGTTTAATAATCAAAGAGGGAGAAAC
This sequence comes from Lathyrus oleraceus, assembly GCF_024323335.1. Classification (NCBI taxonomy): domain Eukaryota; kingdom Viridiplantae; phylum Streptophyta; class Magnoliopsida; order Fabales; family Fabaceae; genus Lathyrus; species Lathyrus oleraceus. The sequence continues at coordinate 311,612,748 of NC_066580.1, forward strand.
CTTCTGCTTACTACCATCATACTTAATGACAACAGGCTCAGGGATCTGAAATAGTGGAGATATCACATTGACTTCATTATCATCATCAACATCTCGATTCTGAAGTATCTCAATTACACCTTCATCCAACATTTCTTTGATGTCTTTACGGACTTGGCGACATCCCCTTTGATTGACAGTGCAAACTCGGCATCTATCATGGTCATGCTCATAGTGACTGTATTCACATAACAGTTTGTGCATCTCGACCAAAGATTGTTGAATATGGATGACATATTCGACTTTATATTTACCAGGGCAGCCCTGGACCATGTTGATAGAGGATTTCCCATGCTCGGGCAATGGGTTCTTCTTCACATTGGGACCTACGTCCTCGAAACACAAGATACCACATCTCACAAGGTCTTGAACCTTGGTCTTCAGCGGGTAACAATTTTCCACGTCATGTCCGGGGGCACCAGAATGATAAACACAGTGTAGCTCGGGCTTATACCACCACTGAGAGGTGGTAGGTATAGCTGGTGGGTCTCGTGGAGTAATAAGCTTCCTCTCTATCAAAGAGGGATACAATTCTGCATAGGTCATAGGAATAGGATCAAAGGTGACCCTCTTCCTCTCATAACTTGTATTGACCTGATTGTTTTTTCGAGGCTGGTAGGCCTACTGTTGAGGACGGTGCTATTGTTGTTGATATTGTTGATGTTGCTGTTGTTGGTTATTGTTGTGTTGGTAGTGCTGATTATCTCTTAAAACAGGTGCTATGTGAGCCACCTGATGCTGATTACCGGCGGGACGCACGATCTTCCTCCTTACTGAGGGTCTTTTTGGTTTAATATGGGAGGTCACAGCATGTGCCTCACAATCTTTCTTCTTCCCAAACGCCCCATATCGTTTGGCAGAAGAGCCTTCTTCTCTGGTCAGGCGCCCTTCCCTGACTCCTTCCTCCAGACGCATCCCCATGTTCACCATCTCGGTGAAGTCAGAAGGAGCGCTGACAATCATCCGCTCATAGTAAAATGAGCTCAAGGTCTTCAAAAAGATCTTGGTCATTTCTTTCTCCTCCAGCGGAGGCACAATCTGTGCTGCTAACTCTCGCCACCTCTGGGCGTACTCCTTGAAACTTTCCTTGTCCTTCTGGGACATGGCCCTCAATTGATCCCTATCGGGAGCCATATCCATATTATACTTGTATTGCTTGACGAAGGCCTCGCCAAGGTCATTGAAGGATCGAATGTTCATGCTGTCCAAGCCCATATACCATCTCAGAGAAGCACCGAAGAAGCTGTCCTGGAAATAGTGAATAAGAAGTTGATTATTGTCGGTCTGAGTCGACATCTTCCTAGCATACATAACCAGGTGGCTGAGAGGGCAAGTATTCCCCTTGTATTTTTCAAATTCAGGCACTTTGGACTTTACAGGGATTTTGACATTTGAGACCAAGCAGAGTTCATCAGCAGACTTTCCGAAGAGGTCCTTTCCTCTGAGAGTTTTGAGTTCCTTGCGGAGCTCAAGAAAATGATCATTCATTGCATCCATCTTTTCATAGACATCTGGGCCCTCAGACGGCTCAGAGTGGTAGATGGTGTCGTCTACTCTGGGCATAGTATGCACGACAGGAGGTGGAACAGCAAGGACCGGGCTAGATGTCGGCAGAGAAGTAAAAGTGGGGGCAGGACCCTCAGGAACAAAGTCGGGAGGCATCCCCCAAGGAAACCTGGCTAGCATAACTGTTGATGCAAAGTGGGCGCTGGACGCAGGCACGGTTGAAGAGGAAATCTCAGAGATGACTGTCCTCTGGGGAGGAGTTGAAGGTGTCGAAGACGACTGGCTCTGGGCAGCCATGAAAGACTCCATCAGGGCAGTCAATCTGGCCACTTCCTCCTTGAGTTCACGGTTCTCTTGCTCCAAATGATCCATCAGTCTTGCAGAGTTGGCTCGGGTGTAGTACCGGTGAGTCAGTTTGTCTTCAAAATAAACGAAGAACACAGAGTTAGACCATAGAACAAGAAGCCTGGAGCAAAACCTGCTTATGCACATGATGCATGTAATTTTTGTGCATATGATTTATTTTATTTATCAAAGGAACTTTAGAGTCCTATTTGCAAATATTGAAAATATTAATCATTTAGACATATAGTGAAATATCACATCAATAATATCTGGAAAATATTTTTACACTAAAGAAGTACAGTCTTGGTAACCAAATACAATACAAGAGAGAAGGAAAATGAACATCCTATGGAACCCTAGAAACAATCATCTAAAGCTCTAGAAACTGGAAGATAAGCTGCACGAAGCCTCTTCACTTCCCTCTCATAGGATGCCTCCATATCTGCCTTCTCTTTGGCGAGTCGATCATACTTCCTCTTCCAAAACTTGGAAGACTGAGAAGGAAGAGAAGTCAATGCATCATCAATTTCATCAATAACCTGGTGCTCGAGAAACTCTATCAAAGCATCATTCTCTCTCAACTGCTGAAGTAGCTCTTCTCGTTCACGGAACCAAGCACGCGAACGGTCTTCATCTCTCAACTCCTCTACTCCTTGGTTAGGGAGGATTGAAGGCCCAGCCACGACCAAAGGTGTAGGTCTTGGATATTCATAAGGCATAAGGTACTCGGAAGCTCTCCTCCTAACCCAAGAGGTATAGGGTTCCAAAGCAATACAGTTCTTTGGACCAAACTCTTTCCTTCCCTTCCTATGGATCTTGCGCCAAGCGCGGACCATCCTACCCTTAAAGCCTTGGGGATCTTTACCCTCCTGGAAGAATACACCTTCTAACAGAATGTTATTAGGTTTATCCTTTAGGGGGAACCCAAGCTGACGACGTGCCAAAATAGGGTTGTAGTTAATCCCACCACATGTACCAAGAAGAGGCACATTGGAGAATTCACCACAAGAGTCGATAATCTGCACACCATCATATACACGGTTGTACCAAAAGATATCATCATTAGTGAGAGACATAAGTCTCGTGGACCATCGTAGACATCCTTTGTTCTCCTTGAAGGAGACCGTCTGCGGCAAGTGCGAAATAAACCACTTGTACAATAGAGGCAAACAACACACAATGGTACCACCACCCTTTGCATTCCTCATATGCAAAGAAAAGTAAATGTCACCCAACAGAGTCGGAACATGATTAAGAGTAGAGAAAATCCTAATAGCGTTCACATCCACAAACTTGTCGATGTTGGGGAATAACACTAGCCCATAAATGAGAAGTACAAATATGGCCTCAAAGGCGTCCTCACTCACGGCCTTCCCATATAAAGTAGCTTGAGCAATGAGGAACTTAGAAGGGAGATCTTGAATTCCACCTTTGGTAGTCATATGAGCACCAACCGGAGATTCATCTATATGCAACATATCAGCTATCTCTTGAGAAGTAGGAACCCTCTCTAAGCCACTGAACGACAACTGGTCCAAGATAGGTATACCCAAAAGATAGGCATACTCCTCAAGCGTGGGAAAAAGCTGGAAATCCGAAAATGTGAAGCAACGGTACAAGGGATCATAGAACTGCACCAATACACTCATCAAACCTTCGTCCACTTGAGTAGCCAGGATAGATAGAAGCTTCCCATGACGAGCCTTGAAATCCAAGGGATCTAATACATAGAATGTCAAATTCCTTAGCTCTTTCAAGTCGGGTTGTATAAAACTGTACTTCTTCGTATTCCTTCTTCGTCTTTCCATGTCTGAAAATTTGCAAATAGACCTCTTAAGTTCCTTGAAAATTTTCTCATTATTGATGATATGGATGCAAATGGGTGCATGAATGCATGGATGCAACAATCACACTCAAGGATCAAGCAAAGCACACCACACAAAGGTCATGGGATGGATCAAGTCATCCTTAATATCAATCATCCATTTTGGTGGATTAGGGTTTACACCTTTATCAACACCCAAGTTCCATTGATATTAAGGATACAAGAACGGATCAACCATGAATCAAGGGTTTATTGCGAGTCACGAGCATGGAGTCTCGGTTAAGAACCACCCAAAGGGAGTGTACTAGGGTTTAAACCTGCCAAACATGTTCTACAAGAGGTTCCCATAGTCATCATCCCATCTTTCGGATATTATCGGATAAACGACTACTCGTATTCCAAAAATATTCTCAAGAGAGACTCTTATGAGTGTAGTATCGCGTAACAATCGTATCAAATCTTACACTTGAATGACCTTCGCACTACATCCTAAAAATAGGCCAAGATGGGATTGGTAAACTAAAGTCCTTGGCTTCTAAGGTCTATATTGGAAAGAGTAATGTCTAACCACGACTACTCGTGTGACATTATTGATCCCAACATGACCTCCACCAAGTGAATGGGCTTGCAAGTCAACTTGCTAAGGAATAACTCCACACAAGTCAACAAGACTATGTCATTCTCCTATTTTAAGTGCACTCGAGTTCGGGTATAGAACTCACCTCACAAAGATCACCAAGCATACAAGGAATTAATATTCAAGCAATTCAATCATTACATACAATACAGTAATCCCAAATTGCACAAAAAATATGTCACAAAATAATATACAATACAATACAACACAAATGTGAATAAATCCAAGGTAAACCATACAAGTCGAGTCGCCACCGCACTTCTATTCATCCAAAAGAATGGTTAGAAAGCGAACAAAAACCTAATATTTTTATCGAATCAAAAACTAGTAAAAATGTCAGAGATTGGGGTAAGGGGGTTGGTTATGCAATGGGAAGGTTTTAAGCACCCAAAACATCCTAGGTACTCCTAGGGAGCCCTTTTCACACTTGTTGTAAGGTTGGTGTTTTGTGAAAATTTGTTTGTGCAAACATGATTGAAGAGATGAGAAGAGAATATACAAGTTATTTACAATTTTGTGTTTGGATGGATAAACCCATTGCCTACGTACCATCTGAAAAAAGATTAGGATCAAAAACTCGTATTTCGGGGTAAAAATCTCAAAAAACAAGTTGGTGCATTGATTGGTACAAAAGCCTTAAGGTCTTTTATTATCCAAGGGAGAAAACTCAACCTAAAACCACAAATCCACCATGTGAGGATAACTTCAACATGCTAGTGAGGGGTTAACCCTATAATAAGCATGGAAGAGTCATTGTCCATCACTAAGGATATAGGCGAGTATTACATTTACCTCAAGGATAACTCAAACCTAATAGCTAAAGGTTATGAAAAGTTTTTGATAAGAAAATGGTCATTGAAACCATAAAAGTATTTGGATGGGTTATATTTACCAATGAAAAGTATTTACAAAATACGGTCAAAGTTGACTTAAAGATTCAATTCAAAATAAGTGTTATGAAAAGAAAGTTTGAAAATCAAAAGCATAATGCTTAGGTTTCTAATGTTTAAAAAGAAGTGTTAAATGTTTGCATAAAAGTTTTTGCTTGGGTTAGAGTGGAGGGAAGAAGAAGAATGGTTAAAGTCCTAATCATACAAGAGATGAAGGATAAGAAACAAGACCATAAATGGAGTTCCTCTCTTGAGATCATATTGATGATCCAAGTAGCTCCCATCCTTTGGAATATGCAAGCAAAATGAGTGTAAGCTCAAGCAATCAAATTAATCAAGCAAGCTCTTAGAAAATCCCCAATGGCTCTTGTATCTTTCACTTTTGAGCACATGACAATGGTTCTTCAATTTAGCTCAAATAGGATTCCCTAGCACAAAAGCACACACATCAAAAGGTTCTATGAAGTAAATCAAGAATGGACAAGAGTGAGTTTAGAGATTTGGTCCTTCTAATCCATCTTCAACATTAAGGCCTTTTTACTCCAATTTTGCATAGGGAATGTCCTAGAAATTAAGTCCATTTGTCCATTTTTTGCATTTGGTCCACAACAATCGAAACAAAAGCATAAGCACAATAATATATACACAATTATGTGCTCAAGTGAGCAAAAGGCAAATTGCATTAACATAAACATGTGCTCAAATGAGCAAAGGGCAAAAGCAAATGAATAATATGTACAAGAATAGTAAATTGCATGAATGTAAAGTGCAAGAATTAAATGTTAATGGTTAATAGTTAGTGTTAGAGTTAGTGTGCCATAAGGCAATTTAGCGCTATGTTAAGCAATCGTAATTGGACTTATGTAGAAGTCACAACTATCTGAGGCCGGTCAATAATAATGTAGGCAACAACACAAGTTAGAGATCTTGATTATTGAATCAAGCTCCTACAACTTGCCATGCCAAAAGTAAAATGAGAAGCAACCTATCTTTAATGCAAACCCATTCACTTGATCCATGATCAAGATGAATTAGATTTGAATCAAGGAAGGTTAGACCTCCCACACATCAAGGCTAACCACCAATCTTTAACTCATTGATCAAAAAAGAAAAAGAAGAAGAAGAAGATGATGATGAATATTAAAGTACATTAATGGAAATGGAAAGAAATAATCAACAAGCATTGACCAAAGATAGAGAAGATCAAGGTTAAACAATGGTAAACAGAAGTAAGATGAAGATTAGAAGTCAAGAAACAAATCAAATATTTTTTGGTATTTTTCAATATTAAAATAATAAGAAAGATCAAACTTCAAATTCACTTCAAATCAACTTTGAAAAGTCCAAGTGAATTATCCCAAGTTCAACAAGGCCAAACAAAGTTTGACAAAAAATTTCAGCATTTTTAGAAGTCAGAAACTATTTTTAATCAATTAAAAATACATAAAAATAACCTAATTGAATTAAAATCTCAAATAAATCTCAAATCAATTAATAAATAGATGAGAATATTTTTCATAGATCTATCATCATTCAAAGAGGTTGGAAAAATATTTTTGTATTGTTTGAATATCAAAAACTATTTAAAATGAATTAAAAGTAGGCAGAAAAGAGAAAATTCTTAAAAAATATCAAATGATAAAATAAAAAATATTAAAAATCATTTTTAGAAACTAGAAATTAAAAAGAGAAAAATGCAATTGGTCTCATATTTTTTGGACCAATAATGAAGGAGATATGAATTTTTAAAATGAAACGGAATTAAAAGAAATAAAAGAAAATAAAATCAGAAATTAAAAAAGAAGAAAAAGCGTGGACCATATGATGTGATCTCATTAATTGACGTGGATCATCATGTGGCCAGGAAGCGCACGCTCACCATACACTCCAATCAACTGAATCACATAGTGTCATTAAATAAGTCATATCATTGTGTGGCCTGGATTCAATTTGGAAAATGAAATTGATGGTTCAGATTCAATCTGGAGATTGGATGGTGACCAGCGCCACCGTCTTCTCCGGCCAGCTTCCAGCGAGGTTCAAAATTGCAGAGAAATAAATGTGTACCAAATGCTACGATCTAGGTACCAATCGAAAGCTGGGGTGATGTACATCACCCCTGTACCAACCAAATCCACTCTAGGTTTCTACATTGAGAGAAATCAGAGATGGAATTTCTATGGTGTTCAACTGAACTTGCTAGATTTTGAAAATTCCAAGCTCTAAAATGTTGCCTCTATGCAGAGGACTTCAGATCACGCAACAACAACAAGAAACAACCAATATATGAGCAGATTCGAATAAATTAAAATGTGAAGTAAACCTCTGATTTGCAGAGCTTGGAGACACAATTTCTTGGTGTTAATGCTTGCAGTTTGTTCTAGGGAATGAGGTAGCAAGGTTTAGGAACTTTTAGATCTAAGAAACAATCGATGCAATTGAATTTTAGATCTGAAAATTGAGAGGAAAAATTAGAGAGCTCCTTTGGAGTGAGGGTGAGGGATCAGTTGTGCAGCATTTGGGGCGTCTTTAGGTTGCTGAAATGAGGGGCCTGAGCCATGTATTTATATCCAAAGCAAGCTGATATGCATGAACATCTCATTGCATGAATGGAAAGGGCCTCCATGCATGGGCCTGTACAGGCGCATGGAGGGCCTAATTCCACTTGGATTTGGCAACTAAACATCATCATATGCAAATTGGACGTGCAGATTATGTAGTAATGGCTCATGCAATGCAAATTATGTTGATTTTCAAAAATGCACCAATGTGTTCATGTCTTCGAAAATGCCATGTCCAAACTTGAAACACAACCTCATGAGTAATGGTTGGAAAGCTTTTTGCATGATGATCATTTGTTATGTTTATCAAAACTCCATTTGAAACTTGGAAATTGATGAAAAGTGGTCATGAAGTGTAGGGTGCAAAACATGTACATGTGAGATTTTTAAAATTGGCCAAAGTTCAAGCCCTTACGTTTCAATGATGCAAGCACCAAATGACAAAATCTTCAACTTCAAAGTTGTAGATATTTTCAAGACAATCAATATGGACTTAAATTTTGCATCATTTGGATTTTTTATGAAGACGTTATGGGTACTTGAAGTTGGACTTTTTCACATTTCAATGCTTTTGGTCCAAAGTGACCTATAATGTTTTGCATTATCACATGTATTTCTTTTAGGATTTTGAAATTTTTCTCAACATAAAATTTGAATTATGCATCTTAATCTTTCCAATGCATTTGATCCCACCTCAAAATCATGAAAAATGAAGGAGTTATGTCCTTGGGAAGTTGACCCATAATTAGGGTTTCAGTCAAAATGACCTATAATGTCTTGGAATGGATGATGACCTTCCAAGCTTCAAATCAATTTGTGATGAACATGAAAGTTGTTCATGTGGTTCCTAAGAACATGTTTTCTCTTGGGGTCATCTCTATTTGACAAACACATAAAAAGTTAGGTCTCATTGTATTTCAAAATAGTCAGATGAATTGACTGATCAACTTCTCAAGTCCAAACCTCATATCTTGATGAATTGATGACTGAGGATACTCAAATAAGTTCAAATATGAATGAAATGATAAATTAAAGAACTTCTCTTGATTGTATTTGATCATGGGTTGAGGTTGCTTCATGAGCAAGGCATAGTTGATGAACAGATGAATTAGGGGTTGCTTGGGAAACAAGCCTCAAACCCTTTGATTTGCTTTGATCAACATGATGAATTGAGATACTTGGGAGGCATATTTTATGGATGAGAGCTTTGGGAATCATTTCCATGTTTGCTTTCATCTTCAATTGGCTCTATCAATGCACATAGGATCTCCTAGAAGCTTTGGACCTTGTGACTGCTCAAGCTACAAACAAAAGATGTTAGTGACATATTTTTGTGCTTTTGGTTAGTAAACAAAATAAGAAAATCCATAATATACAATTCAAGCATGATTGGTGATCTCAAATTAAACCACAACAGTTCCCACCCAAAGGTAAGGAGCCAAGATGCTATGATCCTTGAGGCAAGATGAAAATGCAATGTTATGATGCCATGAGGGATCTTAGGGTCAAAATTAGGGTCTTACAGAGACGACTGGCTCTGAGCAGCTAACACTGACTCCATCATCGCAGTCAGGCGGGCGATCTCGTCCTTCAAATCTCTATTCTCTTTTTCAAGATGTTCCATAATTCTCAGATGATTGGCATGAGTGTTGTATCGATGAGTCAGCTTGGCTGAAGCACAGAAGAAACACCAATGAGACATTTGGCGAAAGAGAAACCTGCTTATGCAAATGATGCATGGAATGCAATGCTTGTTTATTTATTTTTATTTTTCAAGGAACTTACTATATTATTTGCAAATATATATATATATATATATATATATATATATATATATATATATATTATATATTATATATATATATATATATATATATATATATTATATATATATATATATATATATATATATATTATATATATATATATATATAATATATATATATATATATATAACAACAATTGCAACAATTTGATATGACCAAAAATCTCTTTTTATTTATATAATTGGAAGGATTACACTGAGTACAATTTCAGAAACCAAATGAAAAATACAAGAGAAAAGGAGACTAGTCATCCTAAGGATCCCTAAAAACAACGTCAGAAGATCTGGCTGTAGGCGCGTACTTCCTTCGAATACGTCGAATCTCGGTCTCAAAAGAAGCCTTCATCTGAGTCTTCTCGAGGACAAGTTGATCGACAATCTTCTTCCAAGCGACGGAAGGCTGAGGCATGCTAGAGGAAGATGAAACCTCCGGCTATGTCTTCCTCTTTGTCACTCGGTCTTTAAGTAGCTCGATAAGTGTATCTTTGTCCTTAGACTCCAACTACAACTCTTCATGCTTCTAGCTCAAAGAATGGAAACGCTCTTCCCACATATCTTTCTCTTGCTTCATCTTGGCGAGTGCGTCTTCCAACTCCTCTACATCTTGGTTAGGGAGAGTTTATGGCTCAACCACAACCATAAATATAGGTCTCTCACAAGAATAAGGCATCTTCAACTCTAAAGCTCTCTTTTTCACCCAAAGAGTGTAAGCTTCTAAAGCCACACAATTGTGCGAACCAAGCTCGGATCTTCCTTTCCTGCACACATTATACCAAGCATGCATAATCTCCTGCTTCAAATGTTGCGGATCTTTACCCTTTTGATAGAAAAGACCTTCTAACAAAGTGTTATTAGGTTTGTCTCTCAAGGGGAACCCAAGTTGACGACGAGCCAAAGCAGGGTTGTAGTTAATTCCTCATTGTGTACCAATGAGAGGTACATTAGAGAATTCACCACAATAATCAATAATCTCCAAACTGCTCAAAGAAGGATCATACCAAACTATATCATCATTAGTGAGAGACATAAGTCTCTCAGACCACCGTAGACATTGTTTGTTCTCCACAAAAGCAGGTGTCTGAGGCAAGTGCGAAATAAACCACTTGTACAGAAGAGGAATGCAACAGACAATTGTTCCACCACCCTTAGAATTCCTTAAATGTAAAGAGAAGTACATATCTCCTAATAGAGTGGGCACATGATTCCCAATCAAGAAAAGTCTAATGGCGTTAACATCAACAAAATCGTCAATGTTAGGGAACAAAGCTAATCCAGAAATGAGCAACACAAAGATAGCTTCAAAAGCGTCCACACTACCGGTTTGAGCAAAGGCAGTAGCTTCCTTGATGAGGAAATCAGATGGCAACCCAAACAATCCTCCTTTCTTCACCCAATGAGCCTATATCTCAAACTTCTTCAAGTGAAGAGCTTCAGCAATAGGATGAGATCTGGGAATCTCTTCCAATCCACTAAAAGGTACCTTGCTAGAAACAGGTATTCCCAAGAGATGGGCATACTCCTCCAATATAGGCACAAGCTGATAATCAGGAAAAGTGAAGCAACGGTAGAGAGGGTCGTAGAACTGCACTAATACACTCAAAAGTCCTTCAACCACATCAGCAGACAAGATAGATAGAAGCTTCCCATGGAGTTGTTTGAAGTCCAAGGGATCTAATACAAAAGATGCTAGCTTCCTTAACTCTTTCAAGTCGGGACATCTGAAACTATACTTCTTAGTGTTCCTTCCTCCATAATCCTTGGTCTGAAAATATTTGCAAATAATACCTCAAATCCTTGAAATTTTTGTGTGATGAATGTTATGATGCGCATGAATGCAACAATCACAAATAAGGGATCACACCGAAGGAAAGCAAATAAAGATCGAGGGATGAATCAAGTCATTATCAAGATCAATCATCCATTTTGGTGGATTATAGTTTACACCTTATCAACACCCAAGTTCCATTGATATTGACAAGACTTGATTGGATCAACCAAGAATCAAGGGTTTATTGTGAGTCACGAGCATGTAGTTTGGGTAAGAACCATCCCAAAGTAGTGAACTAAGGATGAAACCTGTAGATCATGTTCTAAAAAGTTCCTAGAGTCTTTATTCCATCTATCGGATATTACAAGTTAAGATGACTGACTCGTCGACCTATAATATTCTCAAGAGAAACTCGTCTGAGTGTAGTATCGCGTAACAACTGTTATCAATTCTACACTTGAACAGTCTCCGCACTACATCCTAAATAGGCCAAGAGGGAGTAAATTTTCTATGGTCCTCAGCTTCTGGGACCCAAATTAGAGATAGTAATGCCTAACCATAAATACTTGTGTAACATTTCCAAATCCAAAAGGGTCTCCACTGAGCAGATGGATCTCAAGCCAACTTGTTAAGGACTACTCCACACAAGTCAAACATGACTATGCCATCCTCCTATCTTAATTTCACTCAAGTTCGAGTTAGAACTTATCTCACCACTCAGAGATCATCAAGCACAACAAGCAAATTATATCACACAAATATACATACATCACATATATACAATTATATACACACAAAAAGTACGCTAAACCCACTGAGACTACTCCCCAGCAGAGTCACCACTTAATTTATGTAGCGGTAAATTCATGATCATCAAGCTATGGATAAGCAAGACATCAAATAACAAGAGTCACCACCGTGCTTTTATTGTTTCCAAGGGAAAGGGAAAAGTACGAACAAAACCCAAAAGTTAGAAGTTTCAAATCAAAACTAATAAAATTTCAGAGATTACAGGTAAGGGGGTCGGTTACACAGAGGGAAGGTGTTAGCACCCAAAGTGTCCTAGGTACTCCTAGGGAGCCCTTTCTTGTGTGTATATGTATTTTGGACAAAGTGATGTTTACAAACAAATAGAATGGGGGGATGAGAAAAGAATTCATTGATTATATTTTTGTGTTTAACAAGACCTTCGGACTTGTGCCTACGTACCAACATGAAAATGAGGGATCAAAACCTCGTAGTTTGTGTACAAATTTCAAAGTCAATGCATTACTTTTAATAAAAAATTAAGTTTGAAAGGCACAAGGGCCTATAAAATGGTTTGAATGAGTTAGTTCTTTTTGGCTTTTGATTTAAGAAAAGAAGTTTGAAAATGCAATGGCATAAGGCCAAAGTTTCTAGTTTGCAAAGTGGCCAAAGTTTAGAAAATAACAAGTTCAATCAAAGAAGTTTTCCTTTTAAAAGGAGGGAGAGATTTTGAAATTAAAGATATGGGGAGGAGATGAAGAGACTAATCCTAAACACAAATTTAAAAGTTAAGAGTTGAAAAGATCTGACCGATGGGTAGCAATCCAATAGACAAGAATGTCATATAGAAACCCCAAATTCCCTTGGATATTAGAATCAAGCAACAAACAATGCATACAATATTATCTTGAAGAGCAAGGCATCAAATAAAGATAGCCCCATCCAAGCTTTAGTCACTCCATGATCTCCTTCAAATTTGCTCATGTAACAGATGAATTCCACAAGTCACAGATTCAAAATAACAGCTTTACAATGATCATGTAGCAGGTGAACTCTAAGGAATCTTCAATGATGTATCAGATGAAGTTTCAATTGCAAGCACTTGGTTACATGAAAGTTGGCATTGGCCAAGTCCTTTTGCATTGGGATGTTTCCTAAATCCTAAGTCCAATTGTCCACAATCAAATCAGCAGTCCACACAATAGTTTTTTTAGGGTTTTTTGTTTCTTATTATATACATTAATGGCCAAAGACCACACAAGTAAACAAAATACACACAAACAAGATATATCACACAATTTGGTCCAAGTGGACAAAGTGAAAAGGCATTAATATAAACAATTAGAATGGTATGAATAATGGTAAATGAATAGAGTTTAAAAATTAATGTGCATTAAAAGTAAATGGCTTGAAATTAAATGTTAGTTGTTAATGAATTAGAAGTTAGTATTGTTTTTGCTTTTGCTTTTTTTTAAGTCATTCTTTGGAGAACACTCAACCCACTTATCAAAAGCATGGATCCTTGAACCAAGACAACTTCCAAAGGAAGGAAAAAAGGCCAAGTTTCCACACAATACCATGAAAGAGGGGAGGCTTACAATCTCACTAACTAGAATGCTATGCCTTTTGTATCAAAAATTTAGCGCTATGTTAAGCAATTGTAATTGGACTTATGTAGAAGTCACAACTATTTGAGGTTGGGCAATAGAATTTTGGTGTTAATGCATGTTAGAGACATAATATAATGGACTATGCTCATGAAACATACCACACACAAAAAGAATATGCAAATGAGGTGGCCTAATCTCATCCATACTTATGTTAATTTTTCAATCAACTAGCCTTAGGATTTAGAGACATCATAGACCAAATGAAATGGATGCATAAAGAAAGGTACTTAGATGAAGAGGGAGGAGAATGAATCAAAACTCAAATTGGCCAAAGGAGGGATTTTACCAAATTAAGATCATTCATTCATTTTGGGAGATGGAATGTACATTCCAGTAATCCCCTAAATCCAATGATCTTAACCTAGCAAAGTTAAATCAACCTTGACCAAGGCCTATCAACATAAGTCAAACTTATACAAACCATCAAAATAGCTCAACACAATTATTTGGCATTTATTCAATTTAAAATACTAAAAATAAAGCATTAAATTAAATATGGTTTGTCAAATTCGTAAAACCTCATCAAAACACCAAAGAAATGGCCATGAAATTTATCATAGGTCAAACAAGGTCAAAGGACCTCGGAGAAAAAAATTCAAAATTTTTAGAGACTTAAAAGTATTTTTAAACAATTAAAAATATTCACAAAATCAATTAAATCATGAAAATATTAATAATGATCCAAAAAATAATTTTAATTCAAAATATGAAAGAGGAATTTATTTAAATTTTTTTGTGAAACTCTCATATTTTTTGGATCAATATTAAAATTAATATGAATTAATGAAAATCAAATAAAATAAAATGAAAATCAAAAAATCAAAAAAATATGGACCACTTAACCTTCCTCATTAATTGAGGTGGCAGATTAAGTGGATGGAAACGCGCGTTCCATGGTGGAACTTAGTCAACGCGCCGCACACGTGGTAATCACAACCAACGCCCAAGATTAAAATATTTTAAATGAGATCAATGGCTCAGAACCTGTCCAACACACCACCGACGCTGGACCTCCGGCCACCTTCTCAGGCGAGGTCCACCGGACTGGTTCACTCATCACCATCAAGAAAATGAAAAAAGAGAACATGATCTGAAAGAAAAAATGGCGTAGAGCATGAATCTGACCTCAATTTTAACTAACTCCACACATATAGAAAGATATGAGGAGTTGAATTTTGAGGTGTGTCAACTGAGTTGCTTTGATTTGACCTCAAAGCAACTCAATCTTCTTGCCTACATTGGTAGGACTTCAGACAACCAAAGATTCAAGATAATTGATGAGAATTGAGTGAGAATCGAAGAGAAGAAATTTTCTGAAATTTACCTTCAATGTTGTGCAGAAATGGATCATGCTTACTTCAAACTTGATCTGATCACACTTGAGAAGCTTGTAGAAGAGATTTGGCAATGGTACAAATCTTTGGATCCTGGAGTTTTTGAATCTCCAAACAGTGAGATTCAAACTCAATTTTCAAGTTGAAAATTCTCAGGTTTTCCTTTGAATGGTGAGGGTTTCAATTGGGGGGCAAAGCTAGCGCGTAAGGTGTCTTTGAAATAAGCTCCAATGGCCTGTATTTATAGCATTTGAGAGTGATATTTGCACACTTGAAAAATTGCTAAATTTGGACATGGTGATGCACAAGCTTGTATGGGCGTGTAAATGCCCACGAAGAAATCCAATTTGTTCCATGTTGTAGCGGGGTATTCGTTACCATTAGAGATATTGACTAAATCCAAGGTAAACCATACAAGTCGAGTCGCCACCGCACTTCTATTTATCCAAAGGAATGGTTAGAAAGCGAACAAAAACCTAATAGTTTTTAACAAAAACTAGTAAAAGAAACAAAGATCTGGGTAAGGGGGTTGGTTATGTAATGGGAAGGTGTTAGGCACCCAAAACATCCTAGGTACTCCTAGGGAGCCCTTTTCATACTTGTTGTAAGGTTGTTGTTTTGTGAAAGTTTATTTGTGCAAACATGATTGAAGAGATGAGAAGAGAATATACAAGTTTATTTACATTTTGTGTTTGGATGGATAAACCCATTGCCTAAGTACCATCTTAAAAAGATTAGGATCAAAACCTTGTAGTTCGGGGTAAAAATCTCAAAATGAGTTGGTGAATTGATTGGTCCAAAAGCCTTAAGGTCTTTTGTTATCCAAGGGAGAAAACTCAATCTAAAACCATAAATCCACCATGTGAGGATAGCTTCAATATGCTAGTGAGGGGTTAACCCTATAATAAGCATGGAAGACTCATTGTCCATCACTAAGGATATAGGTGAGTATTACATCTGCCACAAGGATAACTCAAACCTAATAGCTAAAGGTTATGAAAAAATTTGATTAAGAAAGTGGTCATTGGAACCACAAAAAGACATTTGAATGGGTTATATTTACCAATTAGAAGTATACACAAAATGGTCAAAGTGGACTTAAAGATTCAATTCAAAATAAGTGTTATAAAAAAAGGTTTGAAAATCAAAAGCCTAAGGCTTAGGTTTCTAATGTTTGAAAACAAATGTTAAATGTTTGCACAAAAAGTTTTGGCTTGGGTTAGAGTGGAGAGAAGAAGAAGAAAGGCTAAGTCCTAAGTAAAGCAAAAAGGTGAGGGATAAAGAGACAAAACCACAATGGAGTTCCTCTCTTGAGATCATATGGATGATCCAAGTAGCTCCCATCCTTTGGAATAAGCAATCACACAAAGCATAAGCAATCAAACCAAGTCTTCTAAGAGATCCTCAATGTGTCTTATATCTTTCACTTTGGGTGATCATGGCAATGGTCCTTCAATTAAACTCAAGTGGGAACCCCTAGCACAAGAACAGACACATCAAAAGTTCCATGAAGTAAAACAAGAATGGACAAGAGTGAGTTTAGAGATTTGGTCCTTCTAATCCATCTTCATCATTAAGGTCCATTTACTCCAATTTTGCATAAGGAAAGTCCTAGAATCTAAGTCCAATTCTCCATTCTTTGCATAGGGAAAGTCCTAGAAACTAAGTCCATTTCTTTTGCATTTGGTCCACAACAATCAAAACAAAACACAAGCATAGTAATATATACACAATTATGTGCTCAAGTGAGCAAAAAGGCAAATAGCATTAACATAAACATGTGCTCAAGTGAGCAAAGAGAAAAGCAAATGGATAATATGTGCAAGAATAGTAAATTGCATAAAAGTAAAGAGCAAAAAGTAAATGTTAATTGTTAATAGTTAGTGTTAGTAGTTAGTGTGCCATAAGGCAAATTTAGCGCTATGTTAAGCAATCGTAATTGGACTTATGTAGAAGTCACAACTATCTGAGGCCGGTCAATAATAATGTAGGCAACAAACACAAGTTAGGAGTCTTGATTAGTGAACCAATGCCCAACAACTTGCCATGCCAAAAAGAAGAAGAAAATTGATCTTGTATTGGTTTAAGCCTTTTGCACGATTTAGGAAACAACCTATCCTTAACGCAAAGCCATTCACTTGATCAATTGATCAAGATGAATTAGATTTGGACCAAGGAAGATTAAGTCTCCCTAATCAATACTAACTTATCAACCTTCAACTCATTGATCCAAAAGAAAGAGAAGAAGAAGAAGAAGAAGGAGAGGAGAAAGAGAAATGGAAATGGCCAAATTAAAGTGCATTAAATGAAGTAACATGTACCAATCCTCATATGTTGACCAATGACATTGAAAGTCAAGGTCAAACAATCAAAAACAGAAGTGAGATGAAGATTGGAAGTCAAGAAATGAACAAAATATTTTTGGCATTTTTTAATATTTAATATTAAACTTGAATTAAAAATAAAAGAAAGGTCAAGTTTCAAAATCACTTCAAATCAACCTTGAAAGGTCCAAGTAATTTATCCCAAGTTCAACAAGGTAAAACAAAGTTTGACAATTTTTTTTATCATTTTTAAAAGTCAGAAACTATTTTTAATCAATTAAAAATGAATAAAAATAACCTAATTGAACTAAAATCTCAAATAAATCTCAAATCAATTTAAAAAATGATGAGAATATTTTTCATAGATCCATCATCATTCAAATAGGTTAGGAAAATATTTTTGTATTTTTTGAATATCAAAAACTATTTAAAATGAATTAAAAACCACCAGAAAAGAGAAAATTCACAAAAAAATATCAAATGACAAAATAAAAATTATTAAAAATCCGAAATAGAAACTAGAATTTATTTGGAGACTAATGCAATTGGTCCCATAATTTTTGGATTAAAAATGAAAGAGTTAAGATTTTTTGAAATAAAATGAAATTAAGAAAATAAAATGGATTAAATCAAAAAATAGAAAAAAGCGTGCCCGTTGGAAATCAACCAAGGAAGTTGAAATTCAGATCTGAATTTTTTTAGAGAAAAGTGAAAATTCCTTTAGTGATGGCTAGGGAAAGATTTGTGCAGCATAACAGGTTGAATCAGGGTGAAGAATAGTGGAGCTGAGCACACTTATTTATAGCAAATGGCAAGGCAAGCAAGGTGAATTCTCATGTGCATGGAATTTGAACCCTTCATGCATGGGCCTGTACAGGTGCGTGCAAAGCCCAAAAAGTGATGCAAATGAATGTTGAACACCAACCAAGTTGAACTGGACGTGTAATTTGAATGGCAATTGCTTGTGCATCAAGATTTTATGTGAATTCCATAATTTGACCTAAACATTCATCTCTTCAAAAGTCCCAATTGGAAAGTCCAAACATGATCATGTGAGTAATGGTTGGAAAGGTCTTGATGTAAGGAACAATTGTTATGTTGGGAAAAAATCCATTTGAAGTGTGGAAATTTATGAAATTTGAGTTTAAAGTGTAATGTGCAAAACATGTCAATGCAAGGTTTCCAAATTTGGCCAATGTTCAAGCCCTTATGTTTTGATGATGGAAGCCTCAAATTAAAACACCTTAAACATAAAAGTTGTAGATCTTTTCAAGCCAATCAAAATGGACTTAAATTTTGCATCATTTGGATTTTTTATGAAAGAGTTATGGGCACTTGAAGTTGGACTTTTTTTACTTTTAATGCATTTGGCCCAAAAGGACCTATAATGTCTTGCATTATCACATGTATTTCCTTTGAGATTTTGAAATTTTGTTCAACATAACATTTTAATTATACATCTTAAGCTTTCCAATGCATTTTATCCCACCTCAAAATCATAAAAAATGAATTAGTTATGTCCTTGGGAAGTTGACCCAAAATTAGGGTTTCAGTCAAAATGACCTATAATATATTGGAATGGGATATGGCCTTCCAAGCTTCAAATAAATTTTTTATGAACATGAAAGTTGTTCATATTGTCCTTAAGAACATTTTTACTTTAGGAACCATCTCCATTTGACCAACATATAAAAAGTTAGGTCTCTGTGCATTTCAAAATAGTCAGATGAATTGACTGATCAACTTCTCAAGTCCATGACTCATATCTTGATGAATTGATGATTGAGGACACTCAAATAAGTTCAAATATGCATGAAATGGTGAATTAAAGAACTTCCCTTGATTGTATTTGATCATGGGCTGAGGTTGCTTCAAGAGCAAGGCATTGTGGTTCATAGATGAATTAGGGTTTCCTTGAAGAACAAGACCTCAAACCCTTCGACTTGCTTTGACCAAAATGATGAATTGAGATGCTAGGGAGGCATATTTGATGGATGAGATCTTTGGGAACCATTACCATGCTTGCTATCATCTTCTCTTGGCCATGGTATCTGCACAGATGATCTTCTTGAAGCTTTGGACCTTGTGATTGCTTAAGCTACAAACTATAGATGTTAGTGACATATTTTTGAGCTTTTGGTTAGTAAAGAAGATAAGAAAAGCAATGATATAAAATTCAAGCATGCTTGGTGATCTCAAACCATTCTCAAGAAGTCCCACCCAAAGGCAAAAGAACCAAGATGCTAAGGATCCTTGAGGCAATGCCAAATGCAATGTTATGGTGCCATGAGAGATCTTAGGGACAAAATTGGGGTCTTACACATGTACAACGTTATGAAGTTCAAATGAGGCGTGGATGTCAAAGCAATGTGAAATGGGATTTTGAACATTTGATTTCTTCCAATGATACAACCCTATTAAAACCATATGCAGCCCTAGCAAATCTCATCCAAAATGCATGAAATTGGGTTCTTTGGAAATCTTAGATCAAGGGGAACAACTTTTATGTTGGACACTCTTTCATTTGGAACTTGGATCATGGTGAATTTTAAGGTGGAAGTTTGGAAATTTCAACATGTTGAAATTTTTTCTAAGTGATAAGCAATATATCTCAATATTCCACCTTATTTAACTTTTTATGTGAGCTTCATATGAGAAAAGTGTCTTCATAAAAGTTGTATATCTTTTAAAGACCTTCAAAATGGTCACCAATTTCATGTCATTTGGACTTATAATGATAGAGTTATGCATTTTTGAAGTTGAGGAAAATCACTTGTTCAATGGTATAGGGAAAAAATGACCTATAATGTATCCTCATATCACATGCTAATAAACGTTGAATTAGCTCCCACTCCAAACATAAAAGTTTAAGTATACATATTTAATTTGATTTTTCAACTTGGAAATATTTCATCTCATAAAAATTGAGCAAGTTATGGCCTTGGGTAGTTGACTTTCAAATTAGGGTTTATACAAAATGACCTATAATGTTTCAACATAGAAAATGATTTTCCAAGCAAAACTAGCTCTAGGTATCAACATGAAAGCTGTTTAGAATGTCATTTAGAGTAACGTTTCTCTTAGAATAATTTTCATATGGTGAAAAGTGTAGGAGATAGGGTCTAGGGAGATCCAGTTTTGATCAGATGAATTCATCTGGCCAACCACCATCAACCAACTTGCTAGCCTCCAATTCTCTTGACTTTATAGGCTCATGGTAGATCATATATGCACAAGATGATTAATTTATAAGTGTCCTTTAAGAAATTTGATCAATTGGTGAGATAGCTTGTTGGAGAAGTTACTTAAGATACCCAGTCAAACTAGGGTTTCCAAGGCAAATCACCTTCAAACTCTTGAAGAATACTTGATCAATATGACATGTAGAGATAATTGGGTATCATATATGATGATTTGAGACATTGTAGATCAATATTTGATTGTGCTCTTAGCCATGAGGGTCTTAAACCCTAGGTGTGAACTTGCTAGATCAATGGTGATCATGCCCTACCTACTAAAGAGTTAGGCAAATGCAAAGACATATTTTTGATATTTTAGTTAGTAAAATGACAATATAAAAGTATGATACAATCACATGATGCTTGGTGATGTCTCCCAAAACAAACCCAATGAACAAGGGGTAAGGAGGATGCCAAGGTATGATCCCAATGCTAATGCATATGATGAAATAGCATGAGGGATCTTAGGATCAAAATTGGGGTCTTACAACACTGGAACTCGAGAACCCCCAGTTTTACTAGTTTTCTATATATTGCATAGATTTTGTCTTGCTTGAAGGCAGTCCCTGTGGATTCAATCTTTTATTACTTCGACATTATCGTTACACTTGTTGAGAAGTCATCAAGTTTCTGGTGCCATTGCCGGGGATTGTTGATATCTCAACAAGGCGACGTTTGTGCAATATTTAATTTTTTTATTTGTTTTCAATTATAAATATTTTCATTTGTAAATATTTTATTTTTGTTTATTCTTCATTTTCCTTTTCTGTTTTATTTTTAGTTCTATTCTTGTTTAATTTTTTTATTTAGTGCAGTGCAACTAAGGTATTCTTCTTTTTGTTTTGTCTACAAGGTCAAGGTAATCATGCAAGATGACGTTTATACTACCTTTGCAAAGTTTAAAGCTTATGTAAAGGAACTTGCAACAAAAATGTTCATTCTGGAAAATGCTATAAATTATTAAGATCCAGAACCTTACACTGATCATTCATGAGATGAGGATTCATTATCTCAGCTTGAAGAAACCTGGACTCAGTTTATAAATATGATCAAATTAATTTCGAGAAAATCAATAGGCATCAAGAAACTGTGCGAAGTAACATGGAAACACCCTTCGAGAATTTAGAGATGCAACTTGGTCAAATATCTAGCCAATTAACATTAAAACTGATATCTAGTGAGGAGTTCTATGAAAATATGTTAGATAGTTCTAGAGATGCAGAAATTGAAAGAGAAGTCAAACAAGAATGTGAGATAGTCGATGAAGGAAGAGTTAAGAAAGAGAAAGAAGAAGGAAAATGCATACCATTTGATGAAGAAATATAAGCAAGAATAAAAGAAGTGGAGGTGAAAAATATATGTGGGAAAAGAATAAGAATGCAATATGATTATTATATACTTTGGGATGAATCTCCAAATTCAATCATTCATTTAGACGTAGATATCCAATTACAAGATCTTCAACAAAAGAATAGTCCTACACCTAGCAACAAGGCTGATAAAAGAGGAGAAATAGATAAAGTATTGAATGAGATTCATGCCTTATTCGATACTATCAAACTGAAGGAAATATGGAAGAAAAACCATCAATTCCTAAAAGTAATGGAATTCCTACCAAACAAAAGGAAGAATATGGATGATGTGTTTTTCTTGTCATATATGTCGCCCTAACACAAAAATCGAAAGGTCAGGCTAATGATAGAAAATAAGCGCTAGATGGGAGGCAACCCATCAGTTACCAGTTTTTGTTTTGCATAATTTACATTATTTTTATTCAAGACCGTCTAAAACAGGAACTAGCTATTAAATCATGACCCTTACATGACGATCTTTGCTTTATTTAATAAACAATTTTATAGTCGTGTTTTTATTTTTTTTTCAGATTTGCAAGTTTAACACTATAGTATTGAACAAATGATCCAAAAAAACTTGATCATAACAACTAGCAACTTGAAGGCGAAGGATGAGAAAAGAATCAGCGAACTTATACTCAACCTACAAATACCTCATCTAATAAGGTTTGAGCCAAATAATTTCCATTGTTCACTTTTCTTTATTTATGAGTGTATTCATGCATTATCATTTTATCTGGTTTGATGTATTTTCGATTAAGTTATCTGGTTTAACTGACACACAGTAAGATAATTTTTTGTTTATAACTTTGAGCCTTTTAAACCATCATGTAGTAATAGGTATATCCATTACTAACTACTTTGGGCTTTAGCCTTTCTTTCGTGACGTAGCCCAAAATTCTTATCCATAAGACTTGAACGATCTTTTCTTTCCATCCTCTCTTTGGAGTTAGGTAGAAGTATAGTTCTGAAAGTATATGAAAAATATTAAGTTTGGGGTTGCTCTTGGAAATGAGCAAAGTTTTAAGTTTGGAGTTGGGGTACTAGAGAATATTGGCCAAAAATTTCAAATTTTTTGAGAAAAAAGAAGTGGAAAAGACATTTCTTTAAAAAAATGAGAAAAGAAAATAATGATAGTATAATAAGGGCCAGAAATCTCTAGTACCGTAAAAAAGGAACAAGAAGGTATGATGATAAAAGGAGAACTAGACCCCTAACTCCAAAGGCTTAAACCTACTTTCCTAAAAATATCCTACCCAAACATAAGCCAAGTTACAACCTGAAAAGATCTTTAATGTGTGTGTTGTGATTTTTATGATGAATTCTATTAGAACATGACCAAGCTAAGTATAATTGATTTTTCATGTTGATTGAGAGATCGCACTATCCATTGAGTGAGTTATAGTGAGCTGAGAGACAGGTTGAGTACTCGTCAATGTTGAGGATGTTTTATGAATTCGCCAGATAGATGTTGGAAACTAGAATAATGGTCTAGTAAAAGAAATATTGAATTTGGTGATGTTCGACTATTTATGTGTGACTTGTTATCTATTGAAATACCCAGTTGCAGACGAGTTACTTGAGGACAAGCAACGATTCAAGTTTGGGGTTGTGATGACAATCTATCATTGCATATATTTAGTCAAAGAATCAGAGTAAAACAAGTGAAAGTTGAGCCAAAATGAAGAATAATGATCAAAGAATGAGGAAAAAATAACTACATGTGAAAATTATGGACTTAGTGAAAATTGGAGTGAAAAAAGAGGGAAAAAAGGTTGCAACTTCAGAAGTAATCACATGCACCATCGCGCGTGCGATTGGTCATTAAAGTTGCATTGCGCAATGCAAGGTATCACGCGCGCGATAGGATTTTTTCTGGGCTTTTCTAACGTGTTCTGGTCTATTATGAAGCCTTTAAAATAGGATTTTCTGCATTTTCACAATGGGTTACGATTTGGAGAGAGTAAAGCACGATTTTGAGAGCACAAGTGGTGATTTTTAGAGCATTTGGAGCCATTGGAGGTCATCCCTTCAAGGAATTTCATATGTTATCTTTATCTATCAATTATGGTATTTTTAATTGTATTATAAGTAGCTAAGCTCTTATAGGTTATGTTGTGTTATGATGAACTTATTTCTATATTGTTGGATTTTATGTTGATTTGACTATAGTATGAACCTTTTGATCTATAAGGCTATTCAATTGCTTATTGTTCTTAATGATTTTTATGTGATATACTCTTTTAATTTGATCATGGATACATAGGGAATACTAACCATTAGTCTATGTGTTGAATCTAGGGAAATTATTGTACTTACGCTGGTTAAATAGGAATATAAGACCCCGAGTAGTGGCATAGATAATTAACGTTATATACATTGCCTAACTTTGCTTACGCTGGAGGACTAGGGATATAAAGCTCTGAGTAGTGGTTAGTGAGTTATTTCTTGAGAGATCGGCTATAACGATTTTGTTAATTCACAGTGGTGTTATAGTGATAATACCCTTCATACAAGGCATCAAACATCAACAATAGAGGAATAGGGGATTCTGAAACACAACCTGGCCGCTTTCGTGATATTGTTTACTCGTTTGTTTCCTTTTCACACTGAAACGTGAAAACCCCCTTGATACTAGTTTTCTATACATTGCACATATTTTGTCTTGCTTTAAGGCAGTCCCTGTGGATTCGATCTTCCTATTACTTCAAAATTATCGATACACTTGTCGAGAATTCATCAAGCTACATCAATAAATAGGTATTAGTAATTAAAAAATATATAATATCAAATCATGTAAATTAAAATTAATAGTCGAAATTCTGTCCATATACTTTTTTTCAAATCTTTTGATACCTGACCCCAATTATCTATCAAAGTATTCATTTTGCTACGTTCAAGGAATGCTGCATAACTTCTAAAAAAGGAAACATTCTTACCACAACAAGTCCAAGTTTTATGATCAAACTCGATCAGAAACTTAACACATGTGTTGCATACTTTTGTTAATTTAGTCATCATTGTAGCACCTCTAATTTTTGCTTTTATTTTATCCTTATTTAATATAACACTCAAGTGTATGATTGATGCTAGATGAATAGTTCATCTATGTTCAAAATAATAACAAGATAAAAACAACAACAACACATTAAACCTTTAAAGTTTAGGCTCTTAACAACAATAATATATTATTATCCCCAAACATAAAATGCAACAACACTAACAAAATTCATTAAACCTTCAATAACTCAATGAAAACAATAACCAAAACAACAATAAACCTTCAATAATTTAATAACAACAACAACACTAAACCTTCATTATCTCAATAACAAAAAAACTTCAATATTTCATTAACACTAAACATCCAATATCTCAATAACAACAATAGCAATAAACATATCACTATCTCAACAAAACAACTAACATAAAACATTCATTAACATTCTCAACAACAACAACAAATACACTTTTAGGGTTTAGGCATTAAATGTCAACAATAAAATCAACATAAACCTAACATATCTCAACAACATTATTGTTACATGCATGGTGAAGATATTTTACGTACCAGAAACATGATGAATAAGTCAAAGAGCTAAATAGTGTATGAGTTTCTTCTTTCCTTCTTGCAAGTATCTTTTGTGTTCCTCCTTCTAGTTTTATTCTTCGTATTTTGTTGTTTTGTATAAGTTAATGATATATTGATGGATTTCGACCATGTTTATGGAAGAACTAGTTGGATAAGATATGGTGGTGAAGAAATGGAGATGATAGGATGGTGAATGAGTTGGAGATAATACATGTTTAAGGTTCTCTTTTTTAATGGAGATGATAAACTTGTTAGGGCTCTGAGATTCCAGCCGTGTGAAAAGTGATTTGTATTTCTCTTAAAAAGAAATTAAAAAGAAATGTGCCATTATAATATTAAATAAATAAAAAATTTCCAGACGTGTTGATATTCGAATCCATGACCATTACAAGATTTCTCCACGATTTCTATATCCAACCATGGTGAAATGTATATTGTTTTTAATTTTAAAATATAAAAAATGAATGCGTCTGGTTTTTAGGATGTCACAATGGTCCTTCTGACAATCGTGGTAAAAACGATGTCATAACATGTATTATTTGTAGTAGTGATGTTATTTCTTGTAGTGACTTGAAGTTAATATATGACTTTCGACGACCAAACAAAAATATGTGGTTAAGGAAAAGTTTTACTACGATCTTACGGTGAGCTGCACAAGTTTCCTATAAACACTTTAGTGAATATTTGTTTGAAGGAACGAGTTTGCAATAAGGTCAATTTTTATTTTTATAGAAAAATAAGTTTCTTGATAGTGGAGGAGTTATCCTTGAGATCACGGGTCTGGGTCTACACAGAGATTGTTAGAGAAGTTACGCGATAGTGAAGTAGATATGTTGTAGAGGTTAGATTATGACCATGCTAAGGCTATGAGTGTCATGCATGATTATTAGATCTAGAGATCTTTAACTATAAGTGTCAATTAGTGGTACTCCATCCGTCTTATAAAAAAGTGTCTTATTTATATTTTTTCTCTATCTCAAAATAATTGTCTTTTTATAATATTAATGCATCATTTGTTATTATTATTTTTTTTACTATTATATTTCAATTTTAAATTTTTATTTTATTCAAATATTTTATTAACCTTAATTAATAGTAAATAATGTTAGTTTTATTTTAATACATCTAATATTTTTTTAAAAATCACAAATTATTTAAATAAAACATTATTTATGAGACGGATATAAATTATGAAAGTCCAATTTACTTACCTTTAGTTGAACTTCTTATTATAGGTATGTTGTAAAGGTTAACACACAATAAGGGCAATAATAGTTATTAAAGGTATCCATAAAAAGTTATTAGATGTAACACCAAATGAAATTATTAGAGATATTGATGGCAGGATGAGTTCGAACTACAACATCTTATGTATTCATTTTTAAGGGGTAACATTTTGTCCATTAAACTACTAGATCGAATGAAATGTTATAAATGATTGAAGGTATAATAGTAACCCTTCAAAAAATAATAAATACTAAAAAGTTTCAACATTTTTTTAATTGAATATCATATTATACTGTCGTAATACAAGTAAGCTTATAATTTAAAAAATCGAAAATAGTAAAATTAAAACATAAGAATAACTATCGACATGCAACTACAATACAAAAATTTAATAAGATGTTCAGTTTTCTGCAAACCCATTGACTCAAATTGAAAGCATGTTTTTTGCTCCAACATTTTTAAGCCCCCCTAAAGTTTAAAGGAACATTTTTTTTAACAATTTTATTTTGCAACAATACCTTTGATTGTATTATTGTAGGATAAAAAGAGAGAATGATTTTTGTTTGGTTGGTGGATTAAAACGTTTGCCATAATTTGACATGACAAGTAGGCTCCAAGGCTCACCTCATATGTCTCACAAAATTCCAAATTCAAAGCCCAGCCAATCATTTCATAGATACAAATATCATCTTCATACTTGGTCATCCATCATCTCTATTTATAAAATTATTTTTCACTAACTAGTTGATTCATTGATTGATCTCTATCATTAGACTAACAATAGTGCGAACTTGAGATCGATTATAACATTGACGCTATTCATAGGAACTCGACTAGAGGCAATTGTTTCGACTTACCAAATAATCTTACAATGTTTGAAAATCGAGATAATGGAAAGTTTATATACATTACACATATACCTCAATTTAACGAGATAAAAAATAAAAGTCTGAAAATTCTCACACTCCAAATGAATAATAACTTGTAGCGGTAGTGATGCGGACTTAAGAACGATAAAAAAAAACAATTTTGATGATTAAAAAAAATGAAAATTTATTTATATATATAATTAGGATATATAGTATCACATAATCATGTCAAAACCAAAAGTGTTGCATTTTGATAGCAATTAAATCAATAAAAGAATTTCAAACTCTGCATGCCCTTAACAATACGCCATCACTGACACTCACTGGAATGGACATGTTGTTGATAGGATTCATAATAAGTATATAAAGAAAAGCACTAAAATTATTGTGTAATTATGCAGTCATACTTCCACACAATCATTTTAATTTTACCCTTATTTTTCTTATCCATCCTCCGAGCATCAGCATGTACTAATTGCTTACAACTTTTATAAATTTTATCTTCAACTGTCGGCAGTTTAAGAGCATAACATTACCAGTGTGCAGTTTATAGGCAGCAAGCAATAACACATGCTATGTATAGAGACTGTACAGTGCATGGACATCTAGAAAACCACCTAACAATAGTACCGATAATAATTTTAAAAATATAAATAATTTAAATTAAAGAATAAGTGTCTGTGTAGATGTCTGATATCAATACAGTGTAAATATCTGGTATCAACACAAACATATTATTTTTTAAAGATTTTTTAAAAAGATAAATATATTATTGTTTAAATATTTTTTTATGAGATATCGATGTTATATAATTTAGGATAATCTCTCAGCCCTAAATACTGATTCAACTGATCCACAAGTCAATACAACGTCACATTGCTGCAATATTCTAATCTCCATGTGGTTACCAACTATTAGACTCAAATTAAGGATTGGTAAAACTACTCTAATCCTCTATAATTATGCCCCACTACACCAGTGCATGCCAAAGCAAACACTGTAGTATTTTCTTATTCTGTTTATAGTACAAATAAGTGTTGTTTAGACGTGTTCAAATGTCATTCCTTCAAGGACTGACTCTGATCCCTAGAATCATATTGTTTAATTCACAAAGCAACAGATGAATTCCCCCTGACCATTATTCAAAACATTTGTTTTGCCTTTTCTTGCATATTCTCAATCAAACAAAACTTTTGTGTAGTTTTGCTATGTCTAGTAGCACTATAAAGTATTTTATTACATAATATAATATAATATCTCTGTCTTAAAATGGGTAGTTTTTTAAATTAAAATATAGTATAAATAAAATAGAAAAATATGTATATTTAATTTGTATATATTATCAGTATAAAGAATTTTTACACACGTTCAATTAATCGGAATCATTCAATTTTTAAAATATTTAAATTTAATCATAATTATAATTTAAATCATCAAATGGTTATGATGGATGGATATTAAATTTATAGTGTAATACTTTTAGAAAAGTATTCTTCGTAAAATATTTATATATTCACCACTATTATAGATATATGAAAAAACTTAAAAGTAATGTAAATACTATAAATATAGTGAAAAATAATAATTTTAATAATGTAAATAATTGAAAGTTCAAAGAATCATTTATTATAAATATGTTTTATAAATAAGTTACCCATCATTACGAAACGATAACTATGATGATGGTATCTGAACAAGATAGGATAACAACGACTTTAATTTAATAAGCTGGTGTTAGAATGTGTCAATTATTGAGCTTTAAAGTTAGAAGAGCAAAAATTAGAGCCACTCAACTAGCATAGGATTCTAACTTTCATCACATGGTTTGTCGCTTTACAACATGTCTCTATGAGCAACTATGTCACAATTTTTTTAGAGAACCTTTCCACTAAATTTATGGATTTTTTTTTTCTTTTTTGAAATATCACTCAAGTTTTTTCAAAGTTAGAATTTTTAAGAAATTATTCTTTTTTTCTTGAAAAAATGTTACTACTAGTATAAAGAAAAAATAAATTATATACTTAGACTTAGACATTAGTGAGGTTGGTATTAAAAAGAGACTAGTGAGGTTGTTGGTGAACTAAATGTTGAGAAAAGAAAGGCTATTTATTATTGAGATGTGGGGTACCATAAGGAGACCCTAAAAGTAGAAGATGACAATAGACTTTGAATTGAGCTAATTGTGGCCGTTGCTAAATGAGCAACTTGTCTATGCTTTCAACCAATCAAAGATAAGAAGCATCCATGCAAGCATATGCATGTACCTACTCCATTCTAAAATGAAACTCATTCATTTTAAAAACTAGATAAAAATTTTTTATCCCTAAATAAAATAGTAATACCCATTAGAAACTAACGTATAAAATATACAACGGTAAAAAAAAAGAAGGGTAATTCCGATAGAGTTTCAATCTAAAAATATCAATTGTTGGCCGTTGAATTAAACTTTACAGACAACTAGACCAAAAATTTTACTAATAAAATCTCTAACTTATGATCATGAATACTGAGACACATACTATTTCATCCCTATATATTTGAATAAATTATTCAACAATGGAGTACTATGCTCAATTATCATATCAAATGAAGAGAAGATAAACATGCACACTACACAAGATCAATTATTTTGATAATAGCAAAATACTTCACTAGACAGAATTCCCCCCCAAAAAAACATCAACCAAAAACTAAAAGAAGATCAAACATGCAAGGTAAAGAAGCAATTTTTATTTCTTTATACCAAACTTTATACAAAAATAACATCATCTCATAACTACCCAATTAAGCTCTAGCTAAGATTAACATAGAAAACAACTAAAACATAGAAAATCACTAAAAGAAATTACATAATAGAACCAAAAGCTTTGATTCTTGCTATCTATCACTATTATTATTTTTGACGAATCAAAGTAACAAGAACTAAATCTCAATGAATCCTGACAGCGAGAGTACGGTGCTACTTACAATAACATGTGGCTAGCTAATACTAATTATTTAACTTGCTAAAGGTGCATATTTCACATTTCTATGATCATCAATTAGCTATAGCTCTTTCAACATGTCGTATGAACACAGTTTCTAACTCAGGTGGAGTGAAAAACTCTCTTGTTTTACCGCGATAATTCCATTTCAAAGACGATTTTCGCTTCCTCGGAGCTGGTGGACATATCAAACATGTTGGAATTCTTGATCCTTCCCCTCTTGGCGTTGTTGAACACTCTTCCTCCATCATGACACTTTCCTCTTGCTCACTTTTCTTCAAAGGAATTGTGTATATTGGCTTCAAATTCAACGGTGTTCTTAAATTCATGAGCCATTTCTTATTTTTCTCTGAATTTTCTAACCCTGTTTCCACTTGTGATTTCTTTGGTAACCCCATATTTAACAACCAAAAAAGTGATGTGTGTGAGGGAATAAGTTAAAGAAGAAGATGGTTTTGCTTTTTTCTTGAGGAATCAAGTGAAGCTATAGTGGGAAAGTGAAAAGGAGCGAGGAGAAGAAGAATAAAGAGAGGAATTTAGAAAAGTTGTTTTTGCAGTTAGAAAGAGTTTAAAGAAAAAGCTAGTTTGGGTAAGGTTCAATGGAAAAGAACTTGTTTGAGAAGATTGTAGAAAAAGTGAGGGACAGAGGGAAAGTAGGTTTAAGAGTTAAAGGACTTATTTATATATAGAGAGTATTTGGTGTGCGTGTAAAAATGATTCTAGTGTTTTTCTTGATATAGAAATATAGAAATTACTTCCAATAATGATGACACATGTGGTTGCTACAATTGTAATGAAAAGTGTCTTGATGATAAAATGGCATAAAGAGTAAAGACCAATTGTATATAGTAAAATTCATATATTTTGTAACATTACCTTTTAGGCTAAGTCACATTACCTTTCAAATTAAATGGATGGTGCACAAGTTGTACCGTGTATAGTTATGTCTCATTTGTGTAATATATAATTAAATTTAAAAATGTGTTCAAAATGTAATTTAATAAAATTTAAAATTGAAGAAAATATATTAAAAATATAATTTAATAATATTTAAATTTTAAAAGTGAATAAGTTAGATGTCACATATTAAAAATTTGTTTTTATGTTCTTGTATAACTACCACTAAACTCAGTTAATAAAAATTAAGAGTTTAATTGAAATACACTGACAGTGTAAAATGATTTTACACCACCAGTTAATCATAGATGTCGGATATTAAAAGAAATTTGATTTTTATTTTAAAAATCTATAAAGTAATACAAACGGATGATGGTGATGAATCGACGGTGTAAAACTTTTTACACTGACAGTGTTTAGTAATTAATCTCAAAAATTAATTCAAAAAAAGACGCTATATAAAACCAAAAGGATTATTAGTGTAAATTAATGAAAAATATCAAAACATGGAATAGATAGAATAAAATAACTTATTTTTGTGGAACGCAAAATCATATTTATTGTTCAAGTTTGAATATTCAAAATAAAATTGAATAAAATATAAGAAGAGATCCATGACTTGCTCCATAAGAAACATGTGCTTGTTTACTTTCTAGAAACATTTTATGTTATTTATTTCTTACTCCCTTTATTTCATAATAAGTGTCTGATTTGAACTATGCGTGATTCTTAATTAAGGAAATGATTAGATGGGTTGATTTTAATGATAAAATTAATATTGTTTACTAAAATATTTTTATTAATTATAATTTGTGGAGTAGTTGAATAGAGTGAAAGTTAATAAATAAGGATATAGTAATGGAAAAAATAATAAATGTTGTATTGGTATTGGAAAGAGATATTTATTTTGAGATAAAGAAAATATGCACATGGGACATTTTTTATGAGACAAATGGAGTATATGTTACGTTTATTTTAAACTGTTTTGTTCATGAACCAGAAATGGATATAGTTTAAAGATCCATATATGGTCTTGAACAGTGGTTATGATCTCTTTAACGGCGGTGTGAGTGTCCAATGGATTTTAAGAATGTTAGCTAGTTGTGTTAAGCTTGATATAGGTATCAATTGAAATAACTTAGCATTTAATTTTCTCTGACCACGTAACAATTTATTTCAATGTGTTTAGTCCATTCTTGAAATGTGGCATTGGTTGCATAGTGATGAGCAGATCGACTGTCACAAAATATTAAAATAAATTGTTTAAACAAATCCAGATTTTGACAATGGATTCTTGGAGAACAAAAAACCTTTTCAAATTTCTGATGAGTTATTTGTTCCAACTAAGAGAATTTTTTTCTTGTACTTGCAATTCATCCCAAAGAGATTTCATTATCTTGAGCAAATATTTTCATGGCAAATGCTTTCACATGAAAGAAAATAAGATGATTGTGTTTAAGAATAAATTTCTCAATATTGTCAACCGAGGAAAGTAATAAATTTCTCAATGTTTTCTTTGATTGACAACATATGAAGGTTCTTCCAAAAATACAACAACAACATTATGTTTGGATGGATTGCAAGAGCGAAAAAAAATATTTTATTCCCGATATAAGAACGTTGAATATTTTTTCTGTCTTACAATTCATCCCAATGAATGATGCGTACAAGTTTGGAGTGACTACATATAAGTTAGGTTTAATGTAAAATCTAATTAAAAAGTGTTTTTATACTAAAACGTGATCATCTAATCCCTTGGTTTTTAAATATAACCGAAGTAATAGATCATTAATAAATGTTGTTGATGGGATTTGAAACATGTTCTAAATTATTTTTTCCCTCGATTATATTTAGAAACTGAGGAAATATGTGGTATTTATTAAATAAAAAATAAAACATGACGCACCTTGACATTTTACCTCGAGTTTTGGTTGGGTGAGGTGAAAGCATTGTCATGAAATATATTATTTGTAGTAGTGAATGTAACATGCCTTTTAAGATGAGAGTTCTTGGGTGAGGTGAAGATTGAAGTCTATGTTGATGATATGATTTCTAAGTCGAAGATTGAAGAAGATCATATTAAGTATTTGTTGAAGTTATTTCAACGGTTGAGAAAGTTTAAACTCTGGTTGAATCCTAATAAATGTACTTTTGGCATCTGTTCAAGGAATCTATTAGGTTTCATTGTCATCCATAAAGGTATTGAAGTAGATCCTGATAAAGTCAGAGCTATTCAAGAGATGTCTGCACCAAAGATAGAAAAGCAAGTCAGAGGGTTCCTCGGGCATCTGAATTACATATCCAGATTCATATCTCACATGACTACCACATGTGGGCCAATATTCAAACTTCTTCGTAAAGATCAAGGTTGTGTTTTGATAGAAGACTGCCAGAAAGCTTTTGACAACATCAAGGAAAATCTGCTTGAACATCCTATCTTGTCTCCCCCAGTGGAAGGAAGATCTTTGATTATGTATTTGACTGCGTTAGAAGAGTTCATGGGCTATGTGCTTGGACAATAAGATGAAACTGGTAGAAAGGAGCATGCCATCTACTATTTGAGTAAGAAGTTTAGAGATTGTGAGTCTCAATATTCCATCCTTGAGAAGACTTGTTGTGGTTTAGCCTGGGCTACCAAACGTTTACACGAGTGTATGATCAATCATACCACTTGGTTGATATCCAAAATGGATCCAATCAAGTATATTTTTGAAAATCCTGCTTTGACTGGAAGGATAGCTCGTTGGCAGATGCTATTGTCTGGATATGATATTGAGTACCGTACTCAGAAAGAAATTAAAGTAAGTATTCTTGCAGATCGTTTGGCTTACTATAAAACCCCAATTTTGACCCTAAGATCCCTCATGTTATCTCATCATTTGCATTGGCTTTGGGATCGCACCTTAGTATCCTCTTCACCCCTCATTCATTGGGTTTGCATTAGGAGAGATCACTAAGCATATTTTATTGTACCATACTTTATTTTATTTTGTTTAATAACCAAAATATAAAAAATATGTCTGTGTGTAGCTTTGTTTCTTTTGTAGGTAGTGTGTGTGTCCACCTGTGCCCCATCAAGCTCACAACTAGGGTTTGAGACCCTCAATGCAAGGGATCAATCAAGGAAAGGTTCACAATGGTTCTAAGAATAATATAGGGATCCCCATGTTCTTTATTTGTCAATTCGATCAAGAATTCATCAAGAGATTGAAGCTTGTATACGTTGGAAGCCCTAGTTCATATGAGTATCTTGTGTGACTTCCTCAACAAGTTTCTTCAGCAATTGGTCAAATATTTCAAGGGATACTCAATTATACATCATCTCAAGCATATATGATTCTCCATGATCCCCAAAGATTATAGGAACTTCAAGTTTGCAAGTTGGTTCAAAGAAGTTGACTAGAGAAAGTCAACTGGTCAAATCTAGGGTTCCCTAGATCCTATATCCTACAATTTTTGTCATATTAAAATTATTCCAAGATTAAAGTTACTCTTTATGACATTACAAACAACTTTCATGTTATAATCAAGAGCTAATTTTTCTTGGAAAGTCATTTTTTATGGTGAAAGATTATTTAGTTTGTGCCCTAAATAGAAGGTCAACTTCCAAGAATCCTAACTTTCTCATTTTTTATGATATGAAGACCATCTAAGTTTCATCATTAATTTAAAGATGTATTCTCCAACTTTTCTTCTTTTAGTAATGTCAAAATATACTTTTAAGGGCATGTACCAAGAGGAAACATTATAGGTCATTTTGGGCCATCATCATTGAACAAGCAATTTTCCTCAACTTATAAAATCCATAACTCCCTCATTAAAGATCCAAATGATGTCACATTTGTGACCAAATTGAATAGGATTGAAATGGATACAACTTTAATGAAGGATACATTCTCATTTGAAGCTCATAGCAAAAGTTATTCAAGGTGGAAGAAGTGGTAATTTGACTTTATACTCAGAAAAGTTTCAACCATGTTTGATTTCTCCAACTTCCACCTCAAAATTCATCATGATCCAAGTTCCAAATGGAAAAGTCAAACAAAAAAGCTGCTCCCCTTCATGTTAACTTTCCAAAACATCCAAGATCATGGCATTTAGATCATTTTTGAGTGACTTGCACATGGTTACTTTGCATGGCTTGTTTTGGCAAATTTTGAACTTAATTTTGGAATACCTTTGGATGGCTTCATGTTATGATCTCGACATTTTTTGTGCACGAATTTGGACTTAATGCAATCATCATTTGGTCCTGAATGCATGCCCTTGAACCCATGCATACAAGTTATTAAATTTGGCCAAATTTTCAAAAGGTGTGGAAAGCAATGTGTAGGCTCTAAATACATGCCCTTGCTGATCAGAAAAGGGATCCGTCTTGCCCAAAATTTGCATTTTTGCTTCCCTAACCTCCATTAAAGGACAAACTTGAAGGTTTCATTTGAAATCGAGTTTCAATTCTCATTCTGTTTTGGAATTGAAACTCCAAGAATCCAAGTCTTTCAATTATCCATTCCACTTCCTGCAAGTTGTTAGAGTCGAGCCAAGGCAAATTGGAAGCAAGATCAAGCTCAATTGAAGCAAACCGAAGATGAATTTTCAGATTTTTCTCTTCTTCGATTCTCCATAAATTCTCCACTATTTTGCTTGTTCTTTGGTTGTCTGAAGACCTATCAATGTAGGCAGCAAGATTGAGTTAATTTGAGGGAAAGTCGAAGTAAATCAGATCATGCACCTCAAATTTCAAATCCAAGTATCTTTTAATATACTTGAAATTGGGAGAAATTGAGGTCAAATTCGAGCTCCTGAGCATTTTTCCTTTTGAATAGTGTATTCATTTTCCATTTTTATGGAAGTTGGTGGTGGACCAGTCCGATGAGGTCCACTAGAGAAGATGATCGGAGCCCTAACTCTGGTGGTGTGCTGGAATCAGTCCCAGCCATCTGATCCTTGCCCTGCGTTTTAATCTTAGCCCTTGCTTTTGATTACCACATGTATACACGCGTTGACTATGGTGCATGATGGAGCGCGCGCTTGTGGCCATCAGATCTGCCACCTCAATTAATGAGGGAGATCTGATGGCCCGTGTTTTTTCTATTTTTTTATTTTTTGATTTTTCTTTTAATCCTTTTATTTTATTTTATTCATAGAAATTTCATTTTTAATCCAAAAAATATGGGACTTTCACCGAAAATCTTTAAATATTTTTCTCTTCCATATTTTGAATTAAAATCATTTTTTGAATTAACTTTGATATTTTTTGTGAATTAAATGATTTTTGACTTGTTTTTAAATATTTTAAAATACTTCTGACTTTCCAAAAATTGTGAAATTTTTTGTCTAAGGTCCTTTGACCTTATTTGACCTAGTATAAATCCTTAGCCATTTATTTGGTGTTTTGAAGGGATTTGAGGTTTTGTCCATTTAAAAATGCATTTTAATTCATTTTAAATTTGATTTTTAATTGAATAATTGTTTAAAAATTATGTTGAGCCATTTAATTGATCTTGTGATGTTTGACTTTCTGTTTGGCCTTGGTCATGGTTGATTTGACTTTTGTTTGGCCAATACTATTGGATTTATGGGGTCGATGAAATTTACATTTCATCCCCCAAAATGAATGAATAGTATTGATCAAATGAAATTCCTCCTATTATTAATTTGGGTTTCTATTTCCCCTTCTCTCTTTATCTTCACCCCTATTCTTCCCTAATCCATCATTGACCAATGAATTCTCTTCATGTCTAATGCTAGTTGATTCATCAATGAACTTGTGTCAGATGAATCAATATGAGTCTGACTGAGATAGGTCCCTCCCATTTTTTTAATGTGTGGTATGCTTTAGGAGTTTGGTTCTTTGTACCAAATCTCTAACATGCATTAACACCTATATTTTTATTGCCCGACCTCAGATAGGTGTGACTTTTACATAAGTCCAATTACGATTGCTTCACAAAGAGCTAAAAATGTCCCAAAAGGGATAACATTCTTGTAAGTGAGATTGTAAGTCTCCGATTCTTCATGGCATTGTGTGAAAACTTAACATTTTCCA
Source organism: Lathyrus oleraceus (assembly GCF_024323335.1). Classification (NCBI taxonomy): domain Eukaryota; kingdom Viridiplantae; phylum Streptophyta; class Magnoliopsida; order Fabales; family Fabaceae; genus Lathyrus; species Lathyrus oleraceus. The sequence goes on from NC_066580.1 coordinate 311,650,428, forward strand.
TTCATGAGAGCTAGTGGCATACTTATTGATCTATCCAAGTTGGAGCCCTTCTCATGGATGATGTCTTGGTTCATGTGTTCATACTTGTGAATGAATGGTTGATTGTTCTCCAAGGAATGACTTAAACAATCAAAACTCTTCACTAACCTTTGACTAACTCTTAATTAATGTTGCTTTACTTTCAAGTCATTTACTTAATGCACTTTAAATTCCAGTACCTTTATCATTCATTGCCATTTACATTTCATGCAACTTGTTTATGTTTCAAGTCCTTTTCACTTTGCTCATTTGAGCCATATCTTGTGATTGTATATATTGTTTGGTTGTTTTTGTTTTTGTTTATGGTCTAGGACCTTAAAATACCTAATAACAACAAAAACCCTATAAAAACATCTTGGTGAACTGTTGGACTTGATCTGAACTTTTTGCATAGAATAGGCAACTTCCCTATGCTTTGAGGACTTGGCCAATGCCACTATTTGATACTGAGTTATCCTTGACTATGCCTTTCATCTGATGCAAGCCTTGAGTACTCCTGATTCATCTATTACCTTGTCTCTGTGTGTGATTGTATGCTGCTATTTTTGTTGTTGTCGGATGATTGTTTTGAGTTGACCAAGGAATATTTTCATCTGATACATTGGAAGACATTGAAGACTGCTAGTTATTGGAGTGCTTGCTTGGGTATTATGGCTATCTTTATTTGATGCCTTGGTCTTCATATGGTTTGCTTGGATATTTTTTATGCTTGTTGCTTGCTAAAGTCCAAATGAAAATGAGTTTCTATATGGCATTCTTGTCTATTGGATTGCATCCCATTGGTCAGATCTTTTTAACCCTTAAATTTTAATTTTTGTCTAGGATAGTCCCTTAATCTCCTCCCACTTATTTAATTTAAAAATATCTCCCTCTTTTCAAAACATTCTTTGTTTGTGTTTTTCAACTTAAACATGTTTTAATGATTAGAAACTTTGGCCTTATGTCGTTGAAATTTTAAACTTTTTCTTAAATAAAACTTGTGAATGAACTTAACCATATTGACTTTAATTTTAAAAAGACAAAAAAAAAGAACTAACAACCTTATTCAAGTCTTTGGCCTTTTGTGCCTTTTCATTTAAACTTTTGTTAATATCAATTCACCCACTTCTTTGAAATTTTTACCGCAAACTACGGGGTTTTGATCCCTCATTTTTAAGTTGGTACATAGGCATAAGACCGAAGGTCTTGTCAAATACAAAAATATAATTAAAAAATTCTTTTCTCATCCCCCCACTCTATATTTTTATCAAACATTATTTTGACCAAAACACTTGCACACAAAAAAGGGCTCCCTAGGAGTACCTAAGACATTTTGGGTGCTAACACCTTCCCTCTGTATAACCAACCCCCTTACCTGTAATCTCTGACATTTTATTAGTTTTGATTTGAAAACTTCTTATCTTTGGGTTTTGTTTGTATTTTTGCCCTTTTCCTTTGGAAACAATAAAAGCATGGTGGCTACTCTGGTTTTATTGACGTCAAGTTCATCCATAGCTTGATGATCATGAATTTCCCGCTATATAAATTAAGTGGCGACTCTGCTGTGGAGTAGACCTCAGTGGGTTTTGTCGCAACCTAAAAAATACAGTGTGCGAAAAAACAACCGGCGAAAGAAAATGACAGAAGAGTCGCCATCGTGCGTTATTTATCCCAAAGGAGGGAAAGGAAACGCTCGAAGTAAGCCTGGAAAAAGGAAAGGAAAAGACAAGGTCTCGCAACCAAATCTTGGGTTCGGGAGTCGATTATGCGAAGGGAAGGTATTAGCACCCCTACGCATCCGTAGTACTCTACGGGATCCACTCTTGTGGTTCTTGTCTAAAGGGTGTGGGTATATCTAATGTACTATTTACTAAAAGAGGGGTCAAAAGAAAATGACTCGCACGAATGTCGCATCCACTGCATACGCATCTCATCTGAATATGAGAATCAGAGTCTTCGTAGCTCGGCTACCTATGGGTTAAAGAGGAGTGTGCTCGCTAAGACATCGCGTCTTATGCCTACATATCTCATCTGGAATGAGAATCAGAGCAAGCCGTAGTTCGGCTAACTACGGGAACAAAGGTCTCGATTGCAACTAGGGCAAGAGAAAGGGAAGGACTCGATCGCAACGAGGGCGAGAGGAAGGAATCGCAACAAGGGCGAACCCAAACAAGGATTAGTTGTTAGTTGTCAATCAAACTCGGCAAGACATCGCATCTTGTGCATACGTATCTCATTTGAACATGAGAATCAGAGTTGCTGTAGTTCGGCTACATAGGGATTGCCATCTGAACATGTACTTACAAAGGAAGACACCAGTTGTGTCAAAGGAGAGTGGGCAATGTGTTCACGTCCTAGCAGCAGGTGTCGCAACTCGCTGAATCGAGTCTTAGGCAGTTACCTCTTTGCAATAGGACGGATTGACATGCCACAGGATCGGAGACGCACGGAAGGTCTAAAAATGGGGAAGCTCTGCCCTAGAGTTGTCATGCAATGTACTTGAGTGTTTAGGATTTACAAATGGGAACATCTACCTAATGTTAGCATGCAAAGTAATGAGGGAATTCTACCTATGTTATCATACAAAAGAATAAGAGAATTCTACGTATGTTATCATACAAAAGAATATGGGAATCCTACCTATGCTATCATACAAAAGGATATGGGAATCCTACCTATGTTATCATACAAAGGATATGGGAATCCTACCCATGTTATCATACAAAAGAATATGGGAATCCTACCTATGCTATCATACAAAAGGATATGGGAATCCTACCTATGTTATCATACAAAAGGATATGGGAATCCTACCTATGTTATCATACAAAGGATATGGGAATCCTACCCATGTTATCATACAAAAGGTTCTACCTAATGGGTGCTACCTAAACAGAACAAGAATCGACGAATGGAGCAAGGAGAGGTGCTAGGGATAAAGGTAGATGGAGATGCATGAAGCGATCGACTTACAAGGTTGATGGCGATGCATAAAGCAATCGACTTACAAGGTTGATGGCGATGCATAAAGCAATCGACTTACAAGGTTGATGGCGATGCATAAAGCAATCGACTTACAAGGTAAATGGATGAATACATGCTGGTTCTGTTAGGTTTTAAAAATGATTACTCGACGTTGGATCGAGGTTTTGATCTTGTTATGAAATGGTTATCGGATGTTCATTTTATTTCTTGTATTAACAGATGAATAAAGAATGAGAGAAATAAACATTATACAATTCATGGGAGAGGGATACATTTGTAATGAATGGGGATTGTACATGGCAATCGAACAATAATAATATATGCCTCATACACCATACAAGTAGGCCACAGTTAATCAAACAAGTAAGATATAAACAAGTATATAATCAAATCAAATAATCAAAGAATGAAATAATGAAGCATTAAGCAATGTATGAGAAGTATAAACATATTAAACAATCAAACAATAAAAACATGGATGAAAGAAACAAGTATAAAAAATATCAAATGAATAAGACAAGTGAAATTATGCACACAAAGAATCAATGAATAATTTAATCGGGAAATGATGCAAGGATCAAATAAAATCAAGATGAGAGGCCTCTAATACATGGCATATGAGATGAATAAGGGAGGATCAAAAGATCTCTTCAATTGCCCTAAGCAATCCCTATGTCAAACATCAATCATAAAAAAGTCAACTATAAAGTCAAGTCAACTTAAAAATTATCAAATAAATAGTAAATTAATTCAATAAATTATGAAAAAATAAATTAAATGAGGTGGGGTCGGGACATCATCATCCCCCAAAAAGATTTTAAAAATAATGAAAATTAGTTATTGAATTAATTGAATCAAAGCAAAGGTCAAACCAAAAGTCAAACAACAAGACTAGGTTAGAAATAAATTAAGAATAAATAGTAAATTAATCACAAAAATTATGAAAAATCAAACTAAGTTAGATGGGGTCAGGACATCATCATCCCCCAAAAAGATTTTAAAAATAATGAAAATTAGTTATTGAATTAATTGAATCAAAGCAAAGGTCAAACCAAAAGTCAAACAACAAGACTAGGTTAGAAATAAATTAGGAATAAATAGTAAATTAATCACAAAAATTATGAAAAAATAAACTAAGTTAGATGGGGTCAGGACATCATCATCTCCCAAAAAGATTTCAAAAATAATAAAAATTGGTGTATAAATTAATTGAAATAAAACAGAAGTCAAAAGAAAAGTCAACCAAGCAAACTAGGTCGAAAATAAATCCAAAATAAATTTAAAATGGGAAATAAAATTCCAATAAAAGGTCAGGTTGACCATGAGACATTGGTCAACCCTCATCCCAAAAATCAGAAATTAAAAATAATTTTAAGTCATGAAAATAAAATAAATGAAAAAATGTGTACTAAAATGAACCATTTGAAATAAATAATTGAAATAAAATATTAACATTAAATAAAATACGAAAATAAAAATTAAATAAATTAAATAAAACATTAAGGAAAGTAAAAAATATTTTTTTTGTATTTTTATGAATAAATAAACTATTTTTATTAATTAAAGACAAAACAGCATAAAAAAAGAATAAAAGAAATGAAAATAAAAAATGGAGCAATGGGCTTCTTGGTGGTGTGAATAGCACATGCAATGCTGAGCCCAATCCAGAAAAAAACCCCAACGTTACAGCATGAGTGCAGTGTGCATGTGAGATATTCATGTGGACATCAATTGGTTAATGTACCACTTAAACCGCTAGAAGACGAAAACAGAAACGGACGCCCAGGATTAGCGCATGGCCGCGCGATCGGACGGTCCAAAGAGGGACGCGTGTGGATTTCCATGCACACGTGAAATCCAGCCATGCACAGCAGAAAAAAATGCGAATGTAGCCCAAATTCCTCCCTCTTCTACCCAACTTATCTCACTTTATAGTGCTCCAAATGCAATGATGTAAAAAGCAAAACTCAAGTATAAGATGAGTAGAGTACAATGGAGTTTTATTTCATGGAAAATAGTGACTTTCTCATAGAGAAATATGGACAACAAGGGAGGCTCATGCAAAAATTTTCAACAAAAAAATAAATGTCAAAACTTAAAGTTTAAAACAAAGCCTCATGGTGAGGGTTTTATGGACAAGCATAGCATAGCATGAACATAAAAAAAGAGCATGAAGGAAAAAGAAAGCATGGCATAATGGAGAAATATATAAAGTATGGATAAATATCATGGAATGAACATGGGAAGTATGATGAACAAGCAAAGCATTCATGACCATAGGAGGTTGGAATAAAATGATTACCTAGTGGAGAAAGTCCACTGCTTCTTGTTGGAATGAGAGGAATGGAAAAGGAAGATGTTTCAATGATGTTGCAAACTTGAAGAATGAAAAATGAAAGTGAGAAACAACTTTGCCTTTGTCTTGCTCTTGCTTAGGTTGAAAATGTAGCAGCCTCCTCTTCTAATTAGGGTTTTAGGAGTTTATATATGTAGGGTTTCAAGTGTGTGTATGGGCTTAAGGGTTGGTTTTTGAGTCATGGACCAATTGTGCAAACATGAGGTGTGAAAAGAAATGGTTAAAAGTGGCAAAACTTAAGTGAATGAACCAAAAGCAAATGGACAAATGAGGTAAAAGATGTGTTGGTCGTTTTTGTGGCTAAACTTGGTTTTTCTTGTGCAGCATGAAAACAACTTAACTAGGTGACTTTAAGGCATTTTAACTTGATGAATACATGTCCAAATGGCAAGACAATTCAAAAAGTAGAAAGAGGGCATGGAACTTAACATTTTTCATATTGAACACGTCTTGAAATGGTGAGTGGAAAGAGGTGAAAAATGGCCATAAAGTTCAGGTCTCATGGTTGCAAAATGGTTGGGCTAGTTTGGCCTAAATGCTGTCAAAAAATTCAGCCTATGATACCAACTTTAGATGAGTGTATCTTCCAAACCAATGATCCAAATGGGGTGGCAATGCAAAGAGTAGAAAGAGGGAATGAAACTTAACATCTTTCATGTTGAACACAAGTTAAAATGATGAGTGGAAAGAGGTGGAAAATGACCATAAAGTTCAGGTTTCATGGCTGCAAAATGGTTGGGCCAGTTTGGCCTAAATGCTGTCAAAACAATTCAGCCTATGATACCAACTTTAGATGAGTGTATCTCCCAAACCAATGATCCAAATGGGGTGGTTCCAAAACGGTGTGAAAGAGGACATAACAAGGTACAACTGTCATGAAGAAAGTGTTTCCAAAAGATGCCTTGAAGTGAAAGAAATCTGGCCCATAAGTCTTGACAAATTTTGCAAATTTTGGACTTAGAAAATTTTCTAAGTGTCCTAAAATAAAGTCCTACTTTGACCAAACATAACTTTCTCAATTTTAATCCAAATGAAACAAACTTTATATCTCTAGAAAGCTTGGAATAAGAGGAACAACTTTCATGTTGGAGAAATTTTAAAATGGAGCTTGCATCTTGATGAAATATAGGCTTAAAGTGGGTGCAAAAACCATAAAAACTTGCCTTAAATGGAAAGTCAATTATTTCCAAATTTGGTAATTTTCCCAACTCCTGATTAAACGATGAATCCATGATCCAACCTTGATAAAATTTCACATGTAGGCTTCCTTAGGCAAGAATTTTGATATTCCACTTTCAAAATGTCAAGAGTTGACTTTTCTGGCCTCATAGTTGACTTTTCCCAATCTGTCTGATTTCCGATTCCATTGATCAATTGAAGCACGTCTGGCTCAAATAAAGAGCTGATTTTTTGCATGTAGATCCTAGTGGACATGTGGAGGGCCATGGAAATGAGTTTCACTCAAGGAATCAGAAATAAACCGATTTTATACCAAACCCTAGTTTTAGGGCAAAAATGACTAGGATCTGATTGCACTGATTGCCAATGGATCTTTCTGTGATAATTGTGGATCTTCTTAGGCCAAGATGCCTCTATAATCATGACATGAATGAGCCCTTTCACTTCCAACCAAACCTTTCCTGTTGCGGGTAGCCATGAAACCCTGATTTTTTTTGATTAAATCCATATGCACACTCTGAGAGCTCTGAATCTTCCACTGATGAACTAAGGACCATAATAAGACATATGGAACCCCTTGAGACCCTTGTGACTTATATATTTGGAGAATGAAATTCAATTTTCAGTCTTGCTCTGTGTAGGCTCCTTCTGTTAAGGAGTGATCAATAAAACCCCGATTTCCCAAGTCACTGATGCAGTATGCAATGAGTATGACCTAGTATGATGCTAATGCAATGTGAAACACAATCCCATGCTTCCAAGAAAAATGAAAGGTAAATTTTGGGGTATTACAGCTGCCCCTATTCAATCAACTGGAGACCCGAAAGGAAGATAGTAGCGGCTTTCGCACTTTCGAGGTATCAAGGGATTGAATACAATAAAAACTCGGAAATTTACACTGAAGTGAAGTGAAGCAACAATGCCTGTCAGAATCGGCAAAGAGGTGGTTTTGAACAAGAATCCGTCTGGTACGGAGAGAATCGGTCTGAACACCGAAAAAGAATGGTATTCTGTGTACCAAAACAGATGGTAACACAGGAATCTTGATCTGAGCATCAACAAAGAAATCCGTCTGGTACGGAAAGAGTTGGTTTGAACACCGAAAAAGAGAATGTTAGCCTGAATACCAAAATAAATGGTAACACAAGAATAACCATGGCCTGAATGCCGCTCATCAGTCTGAATACTGGAAATGACTTCGATTTGAGCATCAAAAGATACAAGATTATCAACAATCGGTCTGAACACCGGGAAACTGGCCTGAATGCCACTTTGGTCTGAATACCGGAAAAACTGGCCTGAATGCCACAAGTTGCATCGACCTGAATGTCGGAAACCTCTTCGATCTGAACATCGGAAAACTGGCCTGAACGCCACATCGGTCTGAATACCGGAAACTGGCATGAATGCCACTTCGGTCTGAATATCGGAAACTGGCCTGAATGCCACAAGTTGCATCGACCTGAATGTCGGAAACTTCTTCGATCTGAACATCGGAAAACTGGCCTGAACGCCGCAAGTTGCATCGACCTGAATGTCGGAAACTTCTTCGATCTAAACATCGGAAAATTGGCCTGAATGCCACTTCGGTCTGAATACCGGAAACTTTCATGCCTGTCAGTGTCGGCAGAAATAGGGAAAGTGATAATTGAGGCGGCACGTGGGCCAACGACCTGTGTTGGGGATAATAAGCCATGAACAAACTCCAGTCTGAGTACTGGAAACAAGCTTCTGGTTTATCACTTGGGATACCGAGAATGTCTTATGCTTCACATGCGTATGTTTGAATTTTTCAATGGCGTAATGCTCCATGAAAATGGAAATGCTACGCGATTTGGGAGGATGCAATGCAATATGATTCTACATGTAGGGATGTAAAATGCTGGGGAGAATGCCAAGCCGAGGCAAGGAATCCTGTTGGGGAAATGATTACAATCTTCTGGACCCTGACACTGCTGTTGGAGATGCACATCATAATGAACTATATGGGGAAATGACCGGCCACGCGGTGTTCTGGCAATGATAAGATACCGAGACTCTGACTGGGGAGAGAATGACACTGAAAGCTTGCTGCTGAGGAAGGCGACAGTGGTTCTGGAAACCGTAATCTACGAGAGATGACTCAGTAGGGGGAGCAAACACCGATACGGTACCGAGATTATGTTTCAAGGAAAGAGATCATCGATCTGGCATTGAACTCTGAGGAGCAGCTGCTTCTGCTGGGAAGATACAGTCTGCCACTGTCAACTCCGCTGGGGATATACAGTCTGACACTGTCAACTCTACTGGGGAGTGTATAGTCTGAAGCACATGCTTGGGGAAGCACCATAGTGAGAACCTGCTGGAATCTTAAGGAAATGCCCCAAGTGTACCTGTTCTGAATAGACGATTCAAAGTTCTTAAAATTTACAGCAATTTTAAAATGTTCATTGAGCATGTACCTGTAAAGCTCTTATGTTTCATGATGCAATGTTTATCAAAAAATTCGGACGTCATTTTTGCAAACAAAACAGTAAAATGAAAATGAACACAGAGATATTCTAAATAACATGATTTCATTGATTGAATGGCCTATGAATAGGCATTTACATCGGGAAGCAATCCCTGGTAAGAGGTAATCGCACAAAAGATAAAACAGAAATTAATCTAATGGCAATGTGAAATGGATTTCTATTGGGTTCCAATTCTGCTATGACTTGCTCGTCTTCAAGATCCTCTAGATGATCGACTTTCTGAAAAGGGTGATTGGAAAGTTTCCAGTTATCGACATGAGATGAGATTCATAATTACTCAGAACACAGTCATTCGCTTAATCCCTAACTTTTGCCTGGATCGTCCTTTCGGGTTTTCAATCCACTGGGATACCCATTCTTGCCTAAGTTGCCCTTTCAGGTTTTCAACTTACTGGGTGTACAATCTTTTCATTTATAATCCCTAATTTTTTGTCCGAACCTTTTTCCTTTTCTTGGTTCGTCGGGATGCCCATTTTTTGCCTGGACTATTCTTTTTATTGTCCAGCGGGTCTATTTTATGCGAAGTATTGTTTAACTGCGTCTGAGTTCATAGGGGAAGTGAAGTCTTTACCATCCATAGTTGCAAGCATTAAGGCCCCACAATCAAAAATCTTAGTGACAATATATGGTCCCTCATAGTTAGAAGTCCACTTGCCCCTATGATCTGTCTGAGGAGGAAGGATCCTTTTCAACACTAAATCTCCGACTTGGAAGCATCGGGGACGCACTTTCTGATCAAAGGCTCTCTTCATCCGACTCTGATACAACTGCCCATGACAAATGGCTGCCATTCGCTTCTCTTCGATAAGACTCAACTCATTGAACCTTGTCCGAATCCATTCAGCTTCGTCTAACTTGACATCCAACAGGACTCTTAGGGAAGGAATCTCCACTTCAACAGGTAGGACTGCTTCCATACCATACACAAGGGAGTAAGGGGTTGCCCCGGTCGATGTACGTACCGAAGTGCGGTACCCATGCAAGGCGAAGGGTAGCATCTCATGCCAATCTCTGTACGTAACGACCATCTTCTGCACAATCTTCTTTATGTTCTTATTTGCTGCCTCAACAACACCGTTCATCTTAGGACGATAAGGGGAAGAATTGTGATGCTGAATGTTGAAGTTCTGGCACAACTCCTTCATCATTTTCTTATTGAGATTGGAACCATTATCAGTAATGATTCTTTCGGGAACCCCATAACGACAAATGATTTCTTTCTTAATGAATCGGGCAACCACATGTCTGGTGACATTCGCGAATGACGCTGCTTCGACCCACTTGGTGAAATAGTCGATGGCAACAAGGATGAAGCGATGCCCATTGGAGGCGGTCGACTCAATCTTTCCAATCATATCAATCCCCCACATAGCAAAAGGCCACGGCGAAGACATCACATTCAAAGGATTTGGCGGCACATGCACCTTATCAGCATAAATCTGGCATTTATGACACTTCCGAGCATATTTGAAACAATCAGATTCCATGGTCATCCAGTAATAACCCGCTCTTAACAATTTCTTAGCCATTGCATGTCCGCCGGCGTGAGTACCGAAGGAGCCCTCATGAACTTCCTGCATTAACATGTCCGCTTCGTGTCTGTCCATGCATCTGAGCAAAACCATGTCGAAGTTCCTCTTATACATCACATCGTCCTTGTTCAAGAAGAAACTGCCTGCCAATCTTCTCAAAGTCTTTCTGTCATTGTTGGATGCCCCTGCAGGGTACTCTTGATTCTTTAGAAAGCACTTGATGTCGTGATACCAGGGCTTGTCATCAACTATCAGTTCAGCAGCAAACACATACGCGGCCCTGTCGAGGCGCATAACATCAATCCTGGGAGCGTGGTTCCACCGAATCACCTTGATCATGGAGGATAGAGTAGCAAGAGCATCTGCCATCTGGTTTTCATCACGAGGTATATGATGCAACTTTACTGTTGTGAAGAAGGTCAACAGTCTTCTCGTGTAATCTCTGTAGGGGACCAGAGTAGGCTGGAGAGTATTCCAATCACCATTCACTTGATTGATCACCAAAGCTGAATCTCCGAAGATGTCCAAAGTCTTTATTCTCAAATCAATGGCTTGCTCAATACCCAAGATACAAGCCTTGTACTCAGCTTCATTATTGGTGCACTCGAAGGTCAGACGAGCGGTGAAAGGTATGTGGGAACCTTTCGGAGTGGTAATGACAGCACCAATTCCACTTCCTCTGGCATTGACGGCCCCATCAAATAACAAAGTCCACTTTTCGTCTGGATCAGGTCCCTCCTCAACAACTGGCTCTTCACAGTCTTTCATCTTGAGGAACATGATGTCTTCATCTGGAAAATCGAACTTCATCGGCTCATAATCATCAATCGGTTGCTGAGCAAGATAGTCTGACAGAATACTCCCTTTGATGGCTTTCTGGGATGTATACTGGATATCGTACTCTGTCAGTACCATTTGCCAACGAGCAACCCTTCCGGTGAGAGCTGGCTTCTCGAATATGTATTTGACTGGATCCATCTTGGAGATCAGTAAGGTTGTGTGAGTCAGCATGTATTGCCTTAATCGGTTAGCAGCCCATGCAAGTGCACAACATGTCTTTTCAAGCATTGAGTATCTCGACTCGCAGTCTGTGAATTTCTTACTCAGGTAGTAGATGGCATGCTCTTTCCTACTTGTCTCGTCGTGTTGACCGAGAACACAACCTATGGAATTGTCGAGTACTGTCAAGTACATAATCAGCGGTCTCCCTGGGACTGGAGGCATGAGGATAGTGGGACTCTGCAAATACTCTTTTATTTTCTCGAAAGCCCTTTGACAATCATCGTTCCACTTGGTAGCCTGATCTTTCCTCAGCAACTTGAAAATTGGCTCACACGTGGCTGTTAGGTGAGAGATGAACCTTGCAATGTAGTTCAACCTCCCTAAGAAACCACGAACTTGTTTCTCTGTTCTTGGCTCAGGCATTTCTTGTATCGCTTTTACCTTGTCAGGATCCACCTCAATCCCTTTTCCGCTAACAATAAAACCCAACAATTTTCCAGATCTCACCCCGAAAGTGCACTTGTTCGGATTAAGCCTCAGCTTGAATTTCCTTAATCGTTCAAACAATTTCTGCAGATTCACCAAATGTTCTTCTTCTGTCTGAGATTTGGCAATCATATCGTCCACATAAACCTCGATTTCATGATGAATCATATCATGGAACAGAGTCACCATAGCTCGTTGATATGTTGCCCCAGCATTCTTCAGGCCAAACAGCATCACCTTGAAGCAGAAGGTGCCCCATGGGGTTATGAAAGTTGTCTTCTCCATGTCTTCTGGTGCCATCTTGATTTGGTTATAGCCAGAAAAGCCATCCATGAAGGAGAATACCGAGAACTGAGCCGTATTATCCACCAAAACGTCGATGTGAGGTAATGGGAAATCATCTTTTGGACTGGCTCTGTTCAGATCCCGGTAGTCAACACACATTCGTACCTTCCCATCCTTCTTAGGTATTGGGACGATATTTGCAACCTATGGCGGATAATTGGTAACTGCTAGAAACCCCGCATCCAACTGCTTTTGCACTTCCTCCTTTATCTTGACAGCCATCTCTGGTCTTGTTCTTCCGAGCTTCTGCTTGACCGGAGGACAACCCTCCTTGAGAGGTAAACGGTGTTCCACAATGTCCGTGTCGAGCCCTGGCATGTCCTGATAAGAGCAAGCGAAGACGTCAACATACTCTTGCAGTAATTCAATCAACCCCTTCTTTACATCATCTTCCAAAGCAGCCCCTATCTTGATTTCTCTCTTGGCGTCCTCGGTGCCGAGATTAATCACTTCAGTAGACTCTTGATGCGGTTGAATGACCCTTGCCTCCTGTTTTAACAACCTGTAAAGTTCTTCAGGGAGTTCACAGTCTTCATCACCCTCTTCTTCAGCTTGGAAGATTGGATTTTCGAAGTCGAAGCGAGCCATAGCAGAACCGTTATTAATAGGATCCGGTGATGTGCATCTGCATGAGTGATGGTATGTGCTTATGAGTGTGAACAGTGAGCGAAAACTAAACAAAACATTGCCAAATATTTTATTCTTTTGAAATTTTGAAAACTGCAAAATAGAAAGACAGTGAACAAAATATTTGAATGCAAAAGACGTCCTTCATTTATGATAAATAATGCAGGTATTCACATAGATGAGCCCTACAATGAGTCATTACGCCCTGGGCGGAACGTAAGACTTGGACATGCATGGATAAACAAAGAAAAATTCCTCCTCTAGAAGAGTGACTTGGACAATTTCCTCGGAAGACCAATTGTTAATGACTTCACCCGGGATCTTCGGACGCACCCAGTTGTCGATGTCGCAATCACTATCCCCATTCTTCATCGTTGATCGCAGAGATCTGGCCATATTGGATGACGCCAGCGCTGGAGAAAGTAATCGGCCTCTAACGAGTCTGAAGTGTTGAAGTTGTAGAAGTCAGAGCTGGCTGATACCCAATCCCGAACTTGTCGTCTTTCATTGGTAACTCCAACAGACGTCCCCAACCGGGAGCAACACCTGAATCCACCAAGGCCTGTGCCTGCTTAAAGGATGAGATAGAGGCACCCGCTTTAACCTCTTCCACCGGAGCTGCATCCTTGATCTGAACTGACTCAAAGGCCTGACACAGGGTCTCATGAATTTCACCTTCTACATCTACATACTTGAATGTAGACAGGTTACTGACCAGGATGTCCTCCTCACCACAGACGGTGATAATTCGTCCGTTGACCGGGAACTTAATCTACTGATGTAGAGTTGAAGAGACTTCCCCAGCATTATGGATCCAAGGACGACCCAGCAGGCAACTATACGAGGGACTGATATCCATCACATAGAAGACAGTGTTGAAGGTTTGTGATCCAATCAGGATTGGCAATTCTACCTCTCCAAACACCGACCTCTTAGAACCATCGAAGGCTCTCACCACGAGATTAGAAGGCTTCAAGACCAAACCTTCTACTTCTAACCTTGACAGGGCTCTCTTGGGTAGCACATTGAGAGAGGAACCTGTATCCACCAGAACATGTGATAACACGGTGTCTTTGCATTCCATCGAGATGTGCAGAGCCTTGTTATGATTGCGTCCGGATGGTGTTAAGTCAGAATCGGTAAAACCCAACCCGTTGCTTGCATGAACATTGGCAACGATCCCTTCTAGTTGGTTTACCGAGATTTCTTGAGGCACATATGCAACATTAAGAACCTTCAAAAGTGCCTCTCTGTGTGCCTCCGAACACAACAGGAGTGAGAGAATGGATATCTTGGACGGAGTCTGAATCAATTGATCGACTACCTTGTAATCGCTTTTCTTTATGATTCTCGGAAGCTCATCCACATCCTTCGCAAAAGTGGGCTCAGAACCAGCTTGGGGTGCAGAGGTACCCTCATTCATGACTTGCTTGCCTTTGGCCTTAGCCGCGGCATCAACACTATCAGCTTGGCTAACCGGTGGTAAGAACAATCTACCACTCCTGGTGAATCGCCCGATTCCACCAACATTGTCCACTGCGGGACCTTCAACTTCAAGTTCAGACCTCTGACCCTCTTCTACTTTTAGTGGTCGTTCCACCCTATGATCGTGCGTGTATACACTCCCCCCATAATGCCACGGAATGGCCCTTTCACTGGTGAAAGGTAAAGAACCAGGGGTTGTGATGGTCATAGTAGATTGTCGCATTGGTGGCATGGGTTGCGCTTCTGGCACACTGATCTGATTAGTTGGGTAGAAAATAGTGATAGTAGCAACATCACAGTCGTACTCAGAAATCTCATTCATTGAAGCATAAACATCCGAAACATCATAATCAAGTTCAATTACATCAGCATCAACCACATAGTTTGGGATATTAGCAACAACATTGGAAAAACTAAATACATCATTACGAGTTACAGAATCAGCAGGAACAACATCTGTGAATTCTTCAACAACAACTTCAAACACCTCTTCAGCTACCCCTTCAGCAAACTCTTTGACAGACAAGTCTTCAACTTGGAGGATACCATTGTCAAGCAAGACCTGGATACCCTGCTGCAGCTTCAAGCAACCCTTGCCCTGTGTAGAACAATCCAAACAATCCCTCCCACAACCAGGGAAAACATCGGCCTTCAGCAAGCATTCTTTAATGTCCAACAGCGGAGTCTTCAACTTCAACACATCCTTAATGGACTTGGCTTCTCCTTCCAGCATATTAACGTTTGCACCACCATGCTGTGGCATGGGATTGTTGACGACATTAGGAGCCGGTGCAAGGTTGATGGCCTTCGAATCTATGAGGTCTTGAACTACATGCTTAAAAGCTTTGCAGTTCTCAATATTGTGGCCAAGTGCTCCAGAGTGGAAGCTACACCTAGCGTTGGCGTCGTAACCCACCGAAAGCCTACCAACAGGAGGAGCCAGAGTCCGTAACTGCACAAGTTGTAGTTGTTGAAGACTAGAGAGCAACTGAGCGTACGACATTGGAAGAGTGTCGAAACGCCGGTCCATCATCCTTTGCCTCTGTTGATAGGCGGGTCTGTTACCCGGTTGTTGCGGTTGTTGGTACTGAGCTGGTTGACGTTGTGGTTGTTGTTGTTGTAGTGGTGCTGCAGCTGGAATGGTCACAGCCGCAACATACGGTTGTTGATGGTAAGTCTGAAAAATGTTCCTCCGGACACCTCTGCTCTGATATGAAGTCAAAGAATTCACTCCTCCCTCTCTCTGCTTATGCCCTCCAATGAACGACTTCTTTACCCCTGATGAAGATCCACCTCCATTTTGGATCTTGCAGGTCTTCAGGTAATTCTCCACCCTCTCTCCAATAGAGACCACATCAGCAAAGTTGGAGGCATTGCACCCCACCAGACGCTCCAGGTAAGGTCCAGGCAGCGTATTCATGAACATGTTGGCCATTTCCTTTTCCAACATAGGAGGCTGAACACGGGAAGCTGTCTCCCTCCAGCATTGAGCGTATTCCCTGAAGCTCTCATTGCTTTTAAGAGACAGATTCTGAAGTTGAGTTCTATCCGGAGCCATGTCTGCATTATACTGGTACTGCTTCACAAAAGCCTCCGCCAAATCCCTCCAGCAACGGATGTGGGCTCTATCCAGCCTCATGTAACATTCCAAGGATGCCCCAGCTAGGCTGTCTTGGAAGAAGTACATAAGTAGCTTCTCGTCATCAGAATATGCAACCATTTTACGGAAATAGGCTTGCACGTGAGTTTTGGGGAAAGAGCTACCATTGTATTTGTCAAAGACTGGGACTTTGAATTTTGGTGGCACCCTCACGCCTGGGACCAACCCCAAGTCAGAAAAATCTACCCCCAGAGGGTTTTGTCCTTCCACCGCCTTCAGCCTCTCCTCTAATCTCCTGAACATGGGGTCCATGCCATGGCCCATGCCAAAGTCTTCCTGCATCTGGGTGAACTGATCGTCCTGATCATCATGGACGGGCTGTTGACCGGAGTTGACATGCGGGATCGGGGTAGGCCCCGGTCCACTGGGTCCGTTAACCTCTCCAGTTGGAGGATCAGTCAACGTCTCTGGTTGAGTAGTGGCGGGATTCCTCTGCATCATCTACCTGAGCTCTTGCTGCCCCTGAGCCACCCCTTGAACCACATCCATGAATTGGGTCATGCGGATCCTCATCTCGGCGAGCTCTGCTTATAGGCTTTCCATTGCTCTCTGTTGGTTTCTGCGGGTACCGTACCGGTGAATTCCTGAATCAGCTATCCTGCTAGTGGAACACCAAATAATATGAGAACACCGCAGCGGTACCTGTTATGCAAGATATGAAAATGAATATGTAAATGCAATGACATGTTTATCAAATCCAAAAGGTATTCTACCCTCTTGATTCCAGTGTCACATCAGGTGAATAGTGCAAGAAGACCGAGTCATAGATAAACTTCTGAGATCAAGATGCAATAAAGGGAAACCATCATACAAATGAGTTCAAGGAAAGGGGCCTTAGCCAAAAATACATCAAAAGAGGATCTCCACAACAAGCTTGTGGATCATCACTACATAGCAACAAGACAATAAGTAAAGAGAGGAACAAAAGTCAAGAATCAGCCTCCTGTATACAACCCATAAGGACTGCTCCTCACTTCAGCCAGTAATGCCATCGTGTCGGGATGATCCGAAGATTCTATCAAACGCCGGATAAGCAAATTCCTTTTATGAATAACTCCATCCAACTTGTTGATGTGCTCTCTGTAGTAATTCCCATCGTCTTCTCCGAATACCTCTTCAAGTTTAGACTTCTTCAAACCCGCCAGCACTTTGAGTTCTTCAATCTGTTCTTGAGCCTCGTTGAGTTGATCTATGATGTAACCATTGGTTGAACGGGCGCACAGAAGTTCATTGTTCTTCTCCTTCAGCAGAATCTTCAATTTCTCCATCTGACCAGTCAGTTGAGCTACCATCTCCTCCTCTTTTGCTTCCCGAGAAGCTGAAAATGCATCCCATTGCTCTTGCCACCCTACTAACTTGCCATGAGCGTCCATTAACTGCTGCTTGACTCGTCTCAACTCAGAACTGGATGACCTCAAGGCTTTGTCTGTCTTCCTGAAGAAGTCCACCTCTACGGCCAATTTCCTCTCTGCTTCCTCTTGCAATCTGACGGCTTCCCCCTTCTTATATTCTGCCTCATGGAATTGATGCATACAGTCTTGCAACTTCGCACTTAACTCCGAGTTCTCAGTTTGAAGTCCCTCCATGGCATTCTTCAATTTGTCATACTCCTCTCGACTCACCATTGTTGACTGCTCAAGAGTAGGCGGATACAAAGGTTCTTCAATAGGGAACGGCAGACCAAACTCTTCAACTCTTCCTTGAAGCCACTCTTCATACTGAGGATAAGTCCTACAATCTCCTTTTCCAAGCACGGTCCTTCCTCTCTTAATCACCTTGAGCCAGGCCTCAGCTGCCTTACGGGGTACAGTTAAATCAGATGAGGAATGGAAAAATAGAGATTCTTTCATATCTTTTCCAAAAGGCGGAGTCCTTAAAGCATATCCAAACTATCTGACTGCTAGAGAAGGATTATAGTTGATTCCTCCTCTTCTTCCTATCAACGGTACATTCGGGAAGTTCCCACAACTGTGAATAATATCCGCCCGAAGCAAGCTCCAGTCAGACCACCAAGAACTATCTTCAGCTCTCAACCCCATCAATCTCTTCGACCAACTCAACGAGCCCCCGACATCAATGAACGCTCCTGATTTGGGTAGGTGAGAACTGAACCACTTATAAAACAAAGGCGCACAACAATTCAACAATCCTCCTTTTCTATTCTCATTCTTGTGGTGCACCGAATGAAAGAAATCTCCTAGCAAGGTCGGCACTGGATTTTCCAACACGAAGAGGCGTATTGCGTCCATGTCCACAAATTTGGCAACATTAGGGAACAGGACAATCCCATACACACAAAGAGCCAACACAACATTGAAACCCCTCTGGTCACCATCTTCAAGCTTCTTCTTTGCTTCTCCCAGTAAGAAACTTAAATGAAAACCACTGACTCCTCCCTTCTGACACATATTAGCCTTCAAGACTGATTTCCCCAAATATGTGGCCGAAGCAACCATGCTGAGATTGGGCAGAAACTCAGAACTGTAGAACAACAACTGTGACTTGATAGGAACTCTGAGAAAACTGGCAATCTCCTCCAAAGTAGGGACCAAAATATAATCCGGGAATGTGAAACACCTCAAGGGAGGATCATAGAACTGCAGCAGTGTAAAGAGAGCATCGTGTTGATCTTTGGAGAGAACCGTGACGAAACTTAGAATCAAACCATACTCCTTCCGGAACCTTTCTAGAGAATCGTGATCCATTAACTTTATCAGCTGTTGAATGGGCTCCGAACAGACCACAGGAAACTTGTAGGCGACATGTCTCTTTCTGCCAATATCCATCTTGGGAGAACCAGAAAACCCCGACCGGAATCAAGAAGAAGATGTAAACCCCCTAGAATAGAAAAACATGTATTAAATGATGTGAATGCAAATGATGTGATGCAATGCAGTGACATGGAAATCAGGACTGCTGCATCTGCTTGGACAATTGTCAGGTTGCACTGTCTGAAGAGAAACCTACTGAGGAATATAACACAAGATCAAAGCTCTGCTCCAGAAAACCGGGTTAGTTGAAGGTCAAGGTTTCCTGAATTTATCCCACCCCTCACTGGTAGGTTCTAAGAACAGAAATTCATCAGCTTCAGTCCTTCAGTCGAGAAATAATACGTTTACCACTGAAGGTTTGGCATTATTACGGGATAAAAGACCTCTACTGACTCCCCTCAACAGGATATCCTAAAGCAAGTTCCCAGTCTCGGGGTCCTCGGATTGAGCAGCGAGAATGCGCCCACCAGAGCTAACATAAACGCGTCTCGGAGGAGAGGCCTTGACTGAGTCCTCGGGAAATGGTCACCAGAGTCGTTGATTTCTAGAGGAACATCTGTCGTTATGGAACACCCATAGGACAGAATATATCCAAAAGAAACCTCGTCTGGATGTGGGTTTCATGAACGAATTAACGTAGCAACATACCACACAAGCCTCATGACTATCCACTCTAACACCTATGTGTACACTCAATCCTGGGTAGTGGGCATATCTCACATAAAACATCCCATCCCAACAAACAGTCAACCCATAGAACCCACAGATACAGCAAACATATGTACATGAATGCAATAAGGGAAAGCAGGTAATAAATAACTGTACAAAAGAATAAACACCCAACAAACAAAAAACCTACAAAAGCTAGGAGGGACTCGCTTAGGGAAACCGGGTCCCCAGCAGAGTCGCCAGCTGTCGTAACCTAAAAAATACAGTGTGCGAAAAAACAACCGGCGAAAGAAAATGACAGAAGAGTCGCCAACGTGCGTTATTTATCCCAAAGGAGGGAAAGGAAACGCTCGAAGTAAGCCTGGAAAAAGGAAAGGAAAAGACAAGGTCTCGCAACCAAATCTTGGGTTCGGGAGTCGATTATGCGAAGGGAAGGTATTAGCACCCCTACGCATCCGTAGTACTCTACGGGATCCACTCTTGTGGTTCTTGTCTAAAGGGTGTGGGTATATCTAATGTACTATTTACTAAAAGAGGGGTCAAAAGAAAATGACTCGCACGAATGTCGCATCCACTGCATACGTATCTCATCTGAATATGAGAATCAGAGTCTTCGTAGCTCGGCTACCTATGGGTTAAAGAGGAGTGTGCTCGCTAAGACATCGCGTCTTATGCCTACATATCTCATCTGGAATGAGAATCAGAGCAAGCCGTAGTTCGGCTAACTACGGGAACAAAGGTCTCGATTGCAACTAGGGCAAGAGAAAGGGAAGGACTCGATCGCAACGAGGGCGAGAGGAAGGAATCGCAACAAGGGAGAACCCAAACAAGGATTAGTTGTTAGTTGTCAATCAAACTCGGCAAGACATCGCATCTTGTGCATACGTATCTCATTTGAACATGAGAATCAGAGTTGCTGTAGTTCGGCTACATAGGGATTGCCATCTGAACATGGACTTACAAAGGAAGACACCAGTTGTGTCAAAGGAGAGTGGGCAATGTGTTCACGTCCTAGCAGCAGGTGTCGCAGCTCGCTGAATCGAGTCTTAGGCAGTTACCTCTTTACAATAGGACGGATTGACATGCCACAGGATCGGAGACGCACGGAAGGTCTAAAAATGGGGAAGCTCTGCCCTAGAGTTGTCATGCAATGTACTTGAGTGTTTAGGATTTACAAATGGGAACATCTACCTAATGTTAGCATGCAAAGTAATGAGGGAATTCTACCTATGTTATCATACAAAAGAATAAGGGAATTCTACCTATGTTATCATACAAAAGAATATGGGAGTCCTACCTATGCTATCATACAAAAGGATAAGGGAATCCTACCTATGTTATCATACAAAGGATGAGAATCCTACCCATGTTATCATACAAAAGAATATGGGAATCCTACCTATGCTATCATACAAAAGGATATGGGAATCCTACCTATGTTATCATACAAAAGGATATGGGAATCCTACCTATGTTATCATACAAAGGATATGGGAATCCTACCCATGTTATCATACAAAAGGTTCTACCTAATGGGTGCTACCTAAACAGAACAAGAATCGACGAATGGAGCAAGGAGAGGTGCTAGGGATAAAGGTAGATGGCGATGCAAGAAGCGATCGACTTACAAGGTTGATGGCGATGCATAAAGCAATCGACTTACAAGGTTGATGGCGATGCATAAAGCAATCGACTTACAAGGTTGATAGCGATGCATAAAGCAATCGACTTACAAGGTAAATGGATGAATACGTGTTGGTTCTGTTAGGTTTTAAAAATGATTACTCGACGTTGGATCGAGGTTTTGATCTTGTTATGAAATGGTTATCGGATGTTCATTTTATTTCTTGTATTAACAGTTGAATAAAGAATTAGAGAAATAAACATTATACAATTCATGGGAGAGGGATACATTTGTAATGAATGGGGATTGTACATGGCAATCAAACAATAATAATATATGCCTCATACACCATACAAGTAGGCCACAGTTAATCAAACAAGTAAGATATAAACAAGTATATAATCAAATCAAATAATCAAAGAATGAAATAATGAAGCATTAAGCAATGTATGAGAAGTATAAACATATTAAACAATCAAACAATAAAAACATGGATGAAAGAAACAAGTATAAAAATTATCAAATGAATAAGACAAGTGAAATTATGCACACAAAGAATCAATGAATAATTTAATCGGGAAATGATGCAAGGATCAAATAAAATCAAGATGAGATGCCTCTAATATATGGAATATGAGATGAATAAGAGAGGATCAAAAGATCTCTTCAATTGCCCTAAGCAATCCCTATGTCAAACATCAATCATAAAAAAGTCAACTATAAAGTCAAGTCAACTTAAAAATTATCAAATAAATAGTAAATTAATTCAATAAATTATGAAAAAAAAATTAAATGAGGTAGGGTCAGGACATCATCATCCCCCAAAAAGATTTTAAAAATAATGAAAATTAGTTATTGAATTAATTGAATCAAAGCAAAGGTCAAACCAAAAGTCAAACAACAAGACTAGGTTAGAAATAAATTAAGAATATATAGTAAATTAATCACAAAAATTATGAAAAATTAAAATAAGTTAAATGGGGTCAGGACATCATCATCCCCCAAAAAGATTTTAAAAATAATGAAAATTAGTTATTGAATTAATTGAGTCAAAGCAAAGGTCAAACCAAAAGTCAAACAACAAGACTAGGTTAGAAATAAACTAAGAATAAATAGTAAATTAATCACAAAAATTATGAAAAATTAAACTAAGTTAGATGGGGTCAGGACATCATCATCCCCCAAAAAGATTTCAAAAATAATAAAAATTGGTGTATAAATTAATTGAAATAAAACAGAAGTCAAAAGAAAAGTTAACCAAGCAAACTAGGTCGAAAATAAATCCAAAATAAATTAAAAATGGGAAATAAAATTCCAATAAAAGGTCAGGTTGACCATGAGACATTGGTCAACCCTCATCCCAAAAATTAGAAATTAAAAATAATTTTAAGTCCTGAAAATAAAATAAATGAAAAAATGTGTACTAAAATGAACCATTTGAAATAAATAATTGAAATAAAATATTAACATTAAATAAAATACAAAAATAAAAATTAAATAAATTAAATAAAATATTAAGGAAAGTAAAAAATATTTTTTTGTATTTTTATGAATAAATAAACTATTTTTATTAATTAAAGACAAAACAACATAAAAAAAGAATAAAAGAAATGAAAATAAAAAATGGAGTAATGGGCTTCTTGGTGGTGTGAATAGCACATGCAATGCTGAGCCCAATCCAGAAAAAAAAACCCCA
The DNA here is from genome assembly GCF_024323335.1 of Lathyrus oleraceus. NCBI lineage: Eukaryota > Viridiplantae > Streptophyta > Magnoliopsida > Fabales > Fabaceae > Lathyrus > Lathyrus oleraceus. The sequence goes on from NC_066580.1 coordinate 311,673,376, forward strand.
ACGTTACAGCATGAGTGCAGTGTGCATGTGAGATATTCATGTGGACATCAATTGGTCAATGTACCACTTAAACCGCTAGAAGACGAAAACAAAAAACGGACGCCCAGGATCAGCGCATGGCCGCGCGATCGGACGGTCCAAAGAGGGACGCGTGTGGATTTCCATGCACACGTGAAATCCAGCCATGCACAACAGAAAAAAATGCGAATGCAACCCAAATTCCTCCCTCTTCTACCCAATTTATCTCACTCTATAGTGCTCCAAATGCAATGATGTAAAAAGCAAAACTCAAGTATAAGATGAGTAGAGTACAATGGAGTTTTTTTTCATGGAAAATAGTGACTTTATCATAGAGAAATATGGACAACAAGGGAGGCTCATGCAAAAAATTTCAACAAAAAAATAAATGTCAAAACTTAAAGTTTAAAACAAAGCCTCATGGTGAGGGTTTTATGGACAAGCATAGCATAACATGAACATAAAAAAAGAGCATGAAGGAAAAAGAAAGCATGGCATAATGGAGAAATATATAAAGAATGGATAAATATCATGGAATGAACATGGGAAGTATGATGAACAAGCAAAGCATTCATGACCATGGGAGGTTGGAATAAAATGATTACCTAGTGGAGAAAGTCCACTGCTTCTTGTTGGAATGAGAGGAATGGAAAAGGAAGATGCTTCAATGGTGTTGCAAACTTGAAGAATGGAAAATGAAAGTGAGAAACAACTTTGCCTTTGCCTTGCTCTTGCTTAGGTTGAAAATGTAGCAGCCTCCTCTTCTGATTAGGGTTTTAGGAGTTTATATATGTAGGGTTTCAAGTGTGTGTATGGGCTTAAGGGTTGGTTTTTGAGTCATGGACCAATTGTGCAAACATGAGGTGTGAAAAGAAATGGTTAAAAGTGGCAAAACTTAAGTGGATGAACCAAAAGCAAATGGTCAAATGAGGTAAAAGATGTGTTGGTCGTTTTTGTGGCTAAACTTGGTTTTTCTTGTGCAGCATGAAAACAACCCAACTAGGTGACTTTAAGGCATTGTAACTTGATGAATACATGTCCAAATGGCAAGGCAATGCAAACATTAGAAAGAGGGCATGGAACTTAACATTTTTCATGTTGAACACATCTTGAAATTGTGAGTGGAAAGAGGTGAAAAATGACCATAAAGTTCAGGTCTCATGGCAGCAAAATGGTTGGGCCAGTTTGGCCTAAATGCTGTCAAAAAATTCAGCCAATGATACCAACTTTAGATGAGTGTATCTTCCAAACCAATGATCCAAATGGGGTGGCAATGCAAACAGTAGAAAGAGGGAATGAAACTTAACATCTTTCATGTTGAACACAAGTTAAAATGATGAGTGGAAAGAGGTGGAAAATGGCCATAAAGTTCAGGTTTCATGGCTGCAAAATGGTTGGGCCAGTTTGGCCTAAATGCTGTCAAAAAAATTCAGCCTATGATACCAACTTTAGATGAGTGTATCTCCCAAACCAATGATCCAAATGGGGTGGTTCCAAAATGGTGTGAAATAGGACATAACAAGGTACAACTGTCATTAAGAAAGTGTTTCCAAAAGATGCCTTGAAGTGCAAGAAATCTGGCCCATAATTCTTGACAAATTTTGCAAATTTTGGACTTAGAGAATTTTCTAAGTGTCCTAAAATAAAGTCCTACTTTGACCAAGCATAACTTTCTAAATTTTAATCCAAATGAAACAAACTTTATATCTCTAGAACGCTTGGAAGAAGAGGAACAACTTTCATGTTGGAGAAATTTTCAAATGGAGCTTGCATCTTGATGTAATATAGGCTTAAAGTGGGTGCAAAAACCATAAAAACTTGTCTTAAATGGAAAGTCAACTATTTCCAAATTTTGTAATTTTCCCAACTCCTGATTAAACGATGAATCCATGATCCAACCCTGATAAAATTTCACATGTAGGCTTCCTTAAGCATGAATTTTGAGATTCCACTTTCAAAATGTCAAGAGTTGATTTTTCTGGCCTCACAGTTGACTTTTTCCAATCTGTCTGATTTCCGATTCCATTGATCAATTGAAGCACCTCTGGCTCAAATAAAGAGCTGATTTTTTGCATGTAGATCCTAGTGGACATGTGGAGGGTCATGGAAATGAGTTTCACTCAAGGAATCAGAAATAAACCGATTTTATACCAAACCCTAGTTTTAGGGCAAAAATGACTAGGATCTGATTGCACTGATTGCCAATGGATCTTTATGTGATAATTGTGGATCTTCTTAGGCCAAGATGCCTCTATAATCATGACATGAATGAGCCCTTTCACTTCCAACCAAACCTTTCCTGTTGCGGGTAGCCATGAAACCCTGATTTTTTTTGATTAAATCCATATGCACACTCTGAGAGCTCTGAATCTTCCACTGATGAACTAAGGACCATAATAAGACATATGGAACCCCTTGAGACCCTTGTGACTTGTATATTTGGAGAATGAAATTCAATTTTCAATCTTGCTCTGTGTAGGCTCCTTCTGTTCAGGAGTGATCAATAAAACCCCGATTTCCCAAGTCACTGATGCAGTATGCAATGAGTATGACCTAGTATAACGCTAATGCAATGTGAAACACAATCCCATGCTTCCAAGAAAAATGAAAGGTAAATTTTGGGGTATTACAGGTTTATCCTACTTTTGTGTGTGTATATATTTGTATATTTGATGTTTGATTGTATATATTATTGTGTGATATTCTCTCTGTTGTGCTTGGTGATCTTTATGCGGTGAGATAAGTTCTTACCCGAACTTGAGTGAAATCTAAGATAGGAGGGTGGTATTGTCATGTTGGCTTTGGAAAAGTAGTCCTGAAGGAGTTGACATGAGACCCCCCACTCAGTGGAGACCTCTTTGGAGTTACTGATGTCACATGAGTAAGTCGTGGATATGCATTACTTTCTCTAATTTAGGGGTCTGAGAAGCTGAGCACCGTAGAACATTTAACCCAACTTGGCCTATTTAGGACTTAGTGCGGAGACTGTCCAAGTGTAGACTTGATCACAGTTGTTACACGATACTACACTAAGGCGAGTTTCTCTTTAGAATACTATAGGTTGATGAGTTAGTCATCTTAACCTATAGTATCTGATAAATGAGATAACGAATCTGGGAACTTTTTAGAACATGATCTACAGGTTTTTATCCTTAGTACACTCCTTTAGGATGGTTCTTAACCCGACTCCATGCTCATGACAAACCCTTTAATTCTTGGTTGATCCGATCAATCTAATCAATATCAATGGAACTTAGGTGTTAATAAGGTGAAAACCATAATCCACCAAAATGGATGATTGATCTTGATGATGACTTGATCCATTCCTTGACCTTTGTTTGTGTTTGCCTTGTGTGTGATTGTTGCATTCATACATACATGTGCATCATAACATTCATCATAGAAAATAAATTTCAAGGGAACTAAGGTCTTGTTTGCAAATATTTTCAGGCCATGGATTATGGACGAAGGAACACTAAGAAGTATAGTTTCAGATATCCTGATTTGAAAGAGTTAAGGAAGTTATCATCCTTTATATTAGATCCCTTGGACTTCAAGCAATGTCACAAGAAGCTCTTGTCCGTATTACCTACTGATGTGGTTGAAGGACTTCTGAGTGTTTTGATTCAGTTCTATGACCCTCTTTATTGGTGCTTCATTTTTCCCGAATATCAGCTTGTGCCCATGTTGGAGGAGTATTCCCATATCTTGGGTATGCCCGTATCTAACAAGGTACCTTTTGGTGGATTGGAGGAGATCCCGAGATCTCACGTCATAGCCGAAGCTCTTCATCTGAAGAAATCTGAGATTAATGTTCATTTGGTGAAGAAAAGAGGGATTCTAGGATTGACTTCTGAGTTTCTCATTGGTAGAGATACTGTTTTTGCTCAAGCCGGTAGCATGGACACTTTTGAAGCCATCTTTGTATTACTCATTTATGGTTTAGCTTTGTTCCCTAACATTGTTAGTTTTGTTGATGTTAACGCCATTAGGATCTTCTTGATTGGGAATCTTGTTCCGACTTTGTTGGGTGACATGTATTTATCATTGCATTTAAAGAATTCTAAGGGTGGTGGAACCATTGTGTGTTGCATTCCTTTTTTGTACAAGTGGTTTATTTCACACTTGCCTAAGGCGCATGCTTTCTTAGAGAATAAGCAATGTCTACGGTGGTCTTAGAGACTTATGTCTCTCGCTAATGATGATATTGTTTGGTAAGATTCTACATTGGGTAGCTTGGATATTATTGATAATTGTGGTGAGTTATCTAACGTGCCTCTCATTGGTATGCAAGGAGGAATCAATTACAACCCAGCATTGGCCACGTCGTCAGCTTGGGTTCCTCTTGAGAGATAAGCCTAATAACGTTCAGTTAGAGGGTCTATTCTATCAGGAGGGTAAAGATCCCCAACTTCTGAATAGTAGAACGATGCGTGCTTGGCACAATATGCATAGGAAAGGAAGATCTTATCTTGGTCCATACAACTGTGTAACTTTGGAAGCTTACACTATTCGGGCGAAGAAGAGAGCTTTGGAGCTCAAGATGCCGTACACTTATGAGAGACCTATGTATGTGGTTGTGGCTGAGCCACCAACTCTCCCTAACCAAGATGTAGAGGAGTTGGAAGACGCACTTACCAAGATGAAGCAAGAGAGAGACTTGTGGGAAGAGCGGTTCCATGCTTTTAACCGAAAGCATGAGGAGTTGCAACTTGATTCGAAAGACAAGGATGCACTTATTGAGATTCTTGAGGAGCATGCAGTGAAGAGACAGAGAGAGACAAAGGGTTTAGTTGCCTCTAGTATGCCTCAACCTTCTGGTGCTTGGAAGAAGATTATTGGTTAGCTTGTCCTCGAGAAAGCTCAGATGAAGACGTCCTTTGAGTTAGAGATTCGACGCATCCGAAGGAAGTACGCTCCCTAGGCCAGATTATATGATGCAGTGTCTAGGGATCCTTAGGATGATAATTTCATTTTTCTCTTGTATTTATATTTTGGTTTCTGAAATTGTAGTCAGTGTAATCCTTCCAATTTTATGAATAAAACGAGATTTTATGATCAATTGAATTATCATTAAATTGTCATTACTAATTGAAATATTTGCAAGTGAGACGTTACATGTTCCTTGAAATTAAAAACAATAAAAAACAATGCATTTCGTGCATCATTTGCATAACAGGTTTCTTCCGTCAGGTGTCTTATCAGTTATTCTTCTGTGTATCAGCCAAGCTGACTTATCACTATAACACCCGAGCTAATCACCATAGAAGAATGGAGCATCTAAAACAAGAGAGACGAGAGCTTAAGGATGAGATTTCCAGACTCACAACCTTGATGGAATCTGTGATTGCTGTAACACCCCGATAAAATAAGATAATTATTTAAATTGAGTTAATAATATATTTATTAATTTAATTAAATAATTGGAATTATTATTATTATTGGAATAATAATTATTGGATTATTTTGTTATTATTGGAATAAAAGTAGAAATCAGTAAAAAGGTTCCATTTGGTAAAAAGAGTTATTTTCACGTGAAAAAGGGGAAAAGAGGCAGAAAAGTGAAAAAGGGCAAAGAGAGCCAGAGAACAAGGGTTGAAGAGGGAAAAAGCTTGAAGCTCAGAGATTTGCCGGATTAACTCAGGTAAGGGGGGTTTATCATCGTTTAATGGGTATTATGGGATAATATGTCATGGGTAGTGATAAACCATTGATTGATCTCTGAATTGGATGATTATGATGAAATTGTGAAATATTGGATGAACGAAATTGGGTTATGATTGAGAGGAATTCGTAGGAATTAGATGTAAAAATGTTAGATTTTTGTGAAATCGAATAGGGTATGATTCGTGTTAGATGATATGAACAATTATTGTGAAAAATTGGACTGTGGAAGGTTGAATTGGATAGATCTCGTAGCAGAGAAAGCCATAGCAGATCTGGAAGTCTGGTTTCTGGTCATACGCGTATGGCACTAGGCAATACGCGTATGAGATGGTCTGGTACGCGTATGGCACTAGGCAATACGCGTATGGATGAGGAAGATGATGTTTTGAACGTAAATTGGTCTCTGTTGGTACGCGTATGGAGAAGTGGTACGCGTAGCATACGCGTATGAGATGGTGTTACGCGTATGGGATTTTGTCAGGAGATGGGCCATACGCGTATGGGGTTAGGCAATACGCGTATGGGCAGGATTGTGATTTTCCTGAGCTATTGTTGTGCAGTTTTTAACTGTTCAGCTGAGTAACGTAATGCAGATGATGTATGATATATTAGGGATCATTTCCCGTTGTTTTGAGTAGTATAGGTATTAGTAGAGTGTGCTAATACTGTGGTTGTTATTTGGCATGATATGATATGCTTATGTGATAAAATACTGCGGATGTGTGATAGTATGCGTGATACTGTGAATGTATCAGTTATGTGTGCATTGGTGAATAGACTGTTTTATGGCTTAGAGTGTGAGCATATATCTATTCTTGAATTGTTGTTGATGATGTAGCATTGCTAGGTGATTAGCATGCATGTTGTGGCCTTTATGGTGGTAGCTAATTCCCATGGTGAGGAATTAGTGATGAGTTATTGTGAATTGTTGTTGATGTTTGCATGCTAGGTGATCTAGCGTGCATAGCATGGGCCTTGGGGTGGTAGCTAATTCCCATGGTGAGGAATTAGTGATGTGAGTCACTAGGTCTCAAATGAATGGGACTAGTGAGCTTGGTAGCCGTACCTGGATTTGGTCGATGAGGTTGAACTATATGTTCACGAATAGTCGGTACCGCATGCATGGAGTCTCATTGCATAACGTATGTATGTATGGCGTATAATATGAATGGATGTATTCCAATATTATACGTGTGTTTTATGGTTGTGTTGAGTTTGAGTATGATGATGATGATGATTATGAGTTGATGTTGCCGTTGCTGTATATGTGTAATCTGATTTAGGGTGATGATATGTGTTAAATTACTTAGCATTACATGATGTTTTATAATGCTTATTATATCGATTGAAGGACTCACCCTTACAATTATGTTTTCAGGTAACGAGCAGTGATTGAATAGAAGCTAGTCCTGGGAGTCTAGTGTAGTCCTTAGTGGGTCATGCTCTGGTAGATGTAACATCGGGATGGGATGTTTTACTATGTTTTCTTTTGGTTGTTGAACAACTTTACCTGTAATGTAGTACATGATTTGAATGTTGTTATTTCGTATCCGCTGTGAATTATGCAAAAGTGTCTCATTTTAATTAAATAAACGAGCATGACAGGATATTTTGATGATTGGTGTGAAGTGATTGTGTGACACCCTTCAGGGCATAATTACTCTGATTGATATATTGCTATTTTAATTAAATAGTTGGGGTATTTTAGAAGGGTGTTACATTAGTGGTATCAGAGCATAGTCGGTCGAGTCGAGTCGTAATTATTCTGTTTTCCCTGTACGGGATAGGTGTTGTGTAACCCTATCAGTACTTATTGTTTTTAGTTTGTTGGGTTTTCAGAATAGAGATGGATGGAAGAGGTAGAGATGATGCTGCAATTGCTGAGGCTCTGGGTATGCTAGCTGGAGTACTTGGAGGAAATCCGAATGTTGTGGGAATGGGAGCTGCTCGTCAACTGAGTGAGTTCCAGAAGAACAATCCTCCAATGTTCAAGGGAGCATACGATCCAGATGGCGCTCAGAAGTGGTTGAAGGAGATCGAAAGGATCTTCCGAGTGACTGAGTGTGCCGATAACCAGAAGGTCAGGTTCGGTACGCATATGCTGTCAGAAGAAGCAGATGACTGGTGGGTTGCTACCCGTACTGAGTTGGAATCTGCTGGGAATGCTGAGATCACTTGGGCTGTATTCAGAGAGAGATTTCTGAGGAAGTACTTTCCAGAGGATGTCAGAGGAAAGAAAGAGATAGAATTCTTGGAATTGAAACAGGGTAACAGGTCTGTTACTGAGTATGCTGCTAAGTTCACAGAGCTGTCAAAGTATTACACTCCCTATAACGAGGCTACTGGGGAATTTTCGAAATGTGTGAAGTTTGAGAACGGGTTACGTCCCGAGATTAAGCAGGCTATTGGGTATCAGCGGATTAGAGTGTTTTCCGATTTGGTTGACTGTTGCAGGATTTTTGAACAGGATTCCAAGGCTAGAGCAGAGAGCTATCAGCAAAGGGTTGATAGGAAAGGCAAGAATCAGAATGATCGTGGGAAACCGTATGCAGCTGGCAAGGGTTTCCAGAGACAGAGTGGGATGAAGAGGCCTAGTGGGGGAGACTCCAGTGCCCCTGCTAAGTGTTACAGATGTGGTCAGGCTGGACATCGTTTCCATGAGTGTACCAGTAATGAGAAGAAGTGTTTTAAGTGTGGCAAAGGTGGTCACTTGGCTGCAGAGTGCCGATTGAAGACTATGACTTGTTTCAACTGTGGAGAGGTGGGTCATATTAGCCCACAGTGTCCTAAGCCGAAGAAGGAGAATCAGTCGGGAGGCAAGGTCTTTGCTTTATCGGGTTCTGAGACTTCTGCAGATGATCGTTTGATCCGAGGTACGTGTTATATTAATGGCTTTCCTCTTGTAGCTATTATCGACACAGGTGCTACTCATTCCTTTATATCTTTGGATTGTGCTGTGAAACTTAAGTTAGAGATATCTGAGATGCGTGGTAGTATGGTGATTGATACTCCTGCGAAGGGTTCAGTGACTACTACTTCGGTTTGTTTGGATTGCCCTTTGAGTATTTTTGGTAGAGACTTTGGAGTGGACCTAGTGTGTCTTCCACTAGTGCAGATCGATGTTATCTTGGGTATGAACTGGTTGGTGTTTAACCGAGTTTCTATCAACTGTTTTGATAAGACTGTGATCTTTCCTGAGATTGAGGAAGGAAAGAGTTTGTTTCTATCAGCGAGGCAGGTGAATGAGGCAGTAGCAGATGGGGCAGAGTTGTTTATGCTGTTAGCGACTTTGGAGGCTAAAGATAAACTGGCGATTGGCGATCTAGCCGTGGTGTGTGATTTTCCTGATGTGTTTCCTGAAGAAGTGAATGAATTACCGCCAGAGCGTGAAGTTGAGTTCTCGATTGATTTGGTACCTGGTACTAGGCCGATATCGATGGCTCCGTACCGTATGTCTGCTGTTGAGTTAACTGAATTGAAGAGTCAGTTAGAAGATCTGTTGGATAAGAAATTTATTCGTCCGAGTGTGTCACCGTGGGGTGCACCAGTGTTATTGGTTAAGAAGAAAGAAGGTACTATGAGGTTGTGTATGGACTACAGGCAACTGAATAAAGTAACGATCAAGAATCGGTATCCTTTGCCGAGGATTGATGATTTGATGGATCAGTTGGTTGGTGCGAGTGTGTTCAGCAAGATAGATTTGAGGTCGGGATATCATCAGATACGTGTGAAAACTGAGGATATTCAGAAGACTGCTTTCAGAACAAGGTATGGACATTATGAATATTCTGTAATGCCTTTTGGTGTGACTAATGCGCCTGGAGTATTTATGGAGTATATGAATAGGATTTTCCATCCGTACCTAGATCAGTTTGTTGTGGTGTTTATTGATGACATTTTGGTGTATTCGAAATCTGAAGAAGAGCATGCTGAACATTTGAGAGTGGTTTTAGGAGTTCTACGAGAAAAGAAGTTATTTGCTAAACTGTCTAAGTGTGAATTTTGGTTAAAAGAGGTTAGTTTTCTTGGTCATGTGATTTCCAGAGGTGGTGTTGCTGTTGATCCTTCTAAGATAGAAGCGGTATCTAAGTGGGAAGCTCCGAAGTCGGTTTCTGAGATAAGAAGTTTTCTTGGACTTGCAGGTTATTATAGGAAGTTCATTGAAGGATTTTCTAAGTTGGCGTTACCGTTGACGATGTTGACTAGAAAGGGGCAAGCGTTTGTTTGGGACTCGAAATGTGAAGAAGGTTTCCAAGAGTTAAAGAGAAGGTTAACTACTACTCCTATTTTGATATTACCAAGTCCGTCAGAACTATTTGAGGTTTTCTGTGATGCTTCATTGTTGGGTTTGGGTGGTGTGTTGATGCAGAATAAGCAGGCTATAGCTTATGCTTCGAGACAACTGAGGGTTCATGAGAGGAACTATCCGACGCACGATTTAGAGTTGGCAGCCGTGGTATTTGTTCTGAAGTTATGGAGACATTACTTGTACGGGTCAAGATTTGAGGTTTTCAGTGACCATAAAAGTTTAAAGTATTTGTTTGATCAGAAAGAGCTGAATATGAGACAGAGGAGATGGTTAGAGTTTCTGAAGGATTATGACTTTGGTTTGAATTACCATCCGGGTAAAGCAAACGTGGTGGCTGATGCATTGAGTCGGAAATCATTGCATATGTCTATGTTAATGGTTAAGGAATTGGATTTAATTGAGCAGTTTAGAGACTTGAGTTTGGTGTGTGAGAGTACTCACAATAGTGTTAAATTGGGAATGTTGAAGTTAACGAGTGGTATTCTGGATGAGATTAGAGAGGGTCAGAAATCCGATGTGCTTTTGGTTGATAAATTGACTCTAGTGAATCAAGGTCAAGGTGGTGAATTCAGAGTTGATGAGAGTGGTGTTTTGAAATTTGGTAATCGGGTATGTATTCCGGATGTTACCGAACTTAAGAAGAGTATCCTGGAGGAAGGACATCGTAGTGGCTTGAGTATTCATCCTGGAGCTACGAAGATGTATCATGATTTGAAAAAGTTATTTTGGTGGCCGGGAATGAAAAGAGAAATTGCGAGTTTTGTTTATTCTTGTTTGACTTGTCAGAAGTCGAAGATTGAGCATCAGAAGCCGTCTGGGCTAATGCAACCGTTGGTTATTCCAGAGTGGAAGTGGGATAGTATCAGTATGGATTTTGTTTCTGGGTTACCGAGGACAAATAAGAATTTTGAAGCCATTTGGGTGATTGTTGATAGATTGACGAAATCGGCTCATTTCATTCCGATCAGAATGGATTATCCGTTAGAGAGATTAGCTGAGTTGTATATTGAGAAGATTGTAAGTTTGCATGGTATTCCGTCGAGTATTGTTTCGGATAGAGATCCTAGATTTACATCGAAATTCTGGGAAGGTTTGCAGAGGGCTTTGGGAACTAAGCTGAGATTGAGTTCTGCATATCATCCGCAGACTGATGGTCAGACTGAGAGGACGATTCAGTCACTAGAGGATCTTTTGAGGGCTTGTGTTTTGGAAAAGGGAGGTGCTTGGGATTGTTATTTACCTTTGATTGAGTTTACCTACAACAATAGTTTTCATTCGAGCATTGGTATGGCACCATTTGAAGCTTTGTATGGTAGGAGATGTCGGACGCCTTTATGTTGGTATGAGTCCGGTGAGAGTGCTGTGGTTGGACCGGAGATTGTTCAACAAACTACGGAAAAGATTAAGATGATTCAGGAGAAGATGAGAATTGCTCAGAGTCGTCAGAAGAGTTATCACGACAAGAGGAGGAAGTCACTTGAGTTTCAAGAGGGAGATCATGTGTTTCTTCGTGTTACTCCGATAACTGGGGTTGGTCGAGCTTTGAAGTCGAAGAAGTTGACACCTCGATTTATTGGTCCTTATCAGATTTTGGAAAGGATAGGGGAAGTAGCCTATCGTATCGCTTTACCGCCGTCACTTGCGAATTTGCATGAGGTTTTTCATGTGTCTCAGTTGAGGAGGTACATTCATGATCCGTCGCATGTGGTCCAAGTAGATGATGTACAGGTGCGAGATAACCTGACTGTTGAAACATCACCTATGAGGATTGAGGATCGAGAGTTGAAGCAGTTGCGGGGTAAAGAGATTGCTTTGGTAAAGGTAGCTTGGGGCGGACCAGCAGGTGGCAATGTGACTTGGGAACTTGAGAGTCAGATGAAGGAGTCTTATCCTGAGTTATTCACTTGAGGTATGTTTTCGAGGACGAAAACACTTTTAGTGGGGGAGAGTTGTAACACCCCGATAAAATAAGATAATTATTTAAATTGAGTTAATAATATATTTATTAATTTAATTAAATAATTGGAATTATTATTATTATTGGAATAATAATTATTGGATTATTTTGTTATTATTGGAATAAAAGTAGAAATCAGTAAAAAGGTTCCATTTGGTAAAAAGAGTTATTTTCACGTGAAAAAGGGGAAAAGAGGCAGAAAAGTGAAAAAGGGCAAAGAGAGCCAGAGAACAAGGGTTGAAGAGGGAAAAAGCTTGAAGCTCAGAGATTTGCCAGATTAACTCAGGTAAGGGGGGTTTATCATCGTTTAATGGGTATTATGGGATAATATGTCATGGGTAGTGATAAACCATTGATTGATCTCTGAATTGGATGATTATGATGAAATTGTGAAATATTGGATGAACGAAATTGGGTTATGATTGAGAGGAATTCGTAGGAATTAGATGTAAAAATGTTAGATTTTTGTGAAATCGAATAGGGTATGATTCGTGTTAGATGATATGAACAATTATTGTGAAAAATTGGACTGTGGAAGGTTGATTTGGATAGATCTCGTAGCAGAGAAAGCCATAGCAGATCTGGAAGTCTGGTTTCTGGTCATACGCGTATGGCACTAGGCAATACGCGTATGAGATGGTCTGGTACGCGTATGGCACTAGGCAATACGCGTATGGATGAGGAAGATGATGTTTTGAACGTAAATTGGTCTCTGTTGGTACGCGTATGGAGAAGTGGTACGCGTAGCATACGCGTATGAGATGGTGTTACGCGTATGGGATTTTGTCAGGAGATGGGCCATACGCGTATGGGGTTAGGCAATACGCGTATGGGCAGGATTGTGATTTTCCTGAGCTGTTGTTGTGCAGTTTTTAACTGTTCAGCTGAGTAACGTAATGCAGATGATGTATGATATATTAGGGATCATTTCCCGTTGTTTTGAGTAGTATAGGTATTAGTAGAGTGTGCTAATACTGTGGTTGTTATTTGGCATGATATGATATGCTTATGTGATAAAATACTGCTGATGTGTGATAGTATGCGTGATGCTGTGAATGTATCAGTTATGTGTGCATTGGTGAATAGACTGTTTTATGGCTTAGAGTGTGAGCATATATCTATTCTTGAATTGTTGTTGATGATGTAGCATTGCTAGGTGATTATCATGCATGTTGTGGCCTTTATGGTGGTAGCTAATTCCCATGGTGAGGAATTAGTGATGAGTTATTGTGAATTGTTGTTGATGTTTGCATGCTAGGTGATTTAGCGTGCATAGCATGGCCCTTGGGGTGGTAGCTAATTCCCATGGTGAGGAATTAGTGATGTGAGTCACTAGGTCTCAAATGAATGGGACTAGTGAGCTTGGTAGCCGTACCTGGATTTGGTTGGTGAGGTTGAACTATATGTTCACGAATAGTCGGTACCGCATGCATGGAGTCTCATTGCATAACGTATGTATGTATGGCGTATAATATGAATGGATGTATTCCAATATTATACGTGTGTTTTATGGTTGTGTTGAGTTTGAGTATGATGATGATGATGATTATGAGTTGATGTTGCCGTTGCTGTATATGTGTAATCTGATTTAGGGTGATGATATGTGTTAAATTACTTAGCATTACATGATGTTTTATAATGCTTATTATATCGATTGAAGGACTCACCCTTACAATTATGTTTTCAGGTAACGAGCAGTGATTGAATAGAAGCTAGTCCTGGGAGTCTAGTGTAGTCCTTAGTGGGTCATGCTCTGGTAGATGTAACATCGGGATGGGATGTTTTACTATTTTTTCTTTTGGTTGTTGAACAACTTTACCTGTAATGTAGTACATGATTTGAATGTTGTTATTTCGTATCCGCTGTGAATTATGCAAAAGTGTCTCATTTTAATTAAATAAACGAGCATGACAGGATATTTTGATGATTGGTGTGAAGTGATTGTGTGACACCCTTCAGGGCATAATTACTCTGATTGATATATTGCTATTTTAATTAAATAGTTGGGGTATTTTAGAAGGGTGTTACAATTGCTGCTCAGAACCAACTGTCTCCGCCTCCTTCAACTACTCCTCCTTAGAGGACTATTATTTCAGAGATTACTTCATCATTTGTGCCTGTGGTTGCTAGCTAGTCTGTTCTCATCATGCCTGTTGGGTTCCCGTGGGGAATGCCACCAAATTTTGTGCCTAAAGAATGCGCGCCAACATTTTCTTCTATGCTGGCATCTAGCCGGGTCCTGTCAGTGCGTCCTTCTATTATGCATACTCTACCTCGTGTTGAGGATACCATTTACCACTCTGAGCCGTCTGAAGGTCCAAATGTTTATAAAAAGATGGAAGAGATGAAGGATTAGTTTCTTGAGCTATGCAAGGAATTGAAGACCCTAAGAGGGAAGGATTTATTTGGTAAGAGTGCTGCTGAGCTGTGTTTAGTTCCCAATGTCAAGATTCCGATGAAGTTCAAGGTCCCAGACTTTGAAAAATATAAGGGGAATACTTCCCCTCTGTGTCATCTTGTCATGTATGCTAGAAAGATGTCTACTCAGACCGACAACGACCAACTGCTCATTCACTACTTCTAAGATAATCTAACTAGAGCTGCACTTAGATGGTACATGGGCTTGGACAGTGCTAGTGTTCATACTTTTAATGACTTTGGCGAGGCCTTTGCCAAACAATACAAGTACAATGTTGATATGGCTTCTGATCGGGATCAGTTGATATCAATGTCTTAGAAGGACAATGAGACATTTAAAGAATATGCTCAAAGATGGAGGGAGTTAGCTGCTCAGATTAGTCCACCTCTAGAGGAAAATGAAATGACTAAGATATTCTTGAAGACGTTGAGTTCATTTTACTATGAACGTATGATCGTAAGTTCCCCTAATGATTTCACCGAGATGGTGAACATGGGAATGAGATTGGAAGAAGGAGTCCTAGAGGGACGATTATCAAAAGATGAAGCGTCGACAAGCAAGAAGTATGGTGGTAGCTTCTCTAAAAAGAAGGAAGGAAAAACTAATGCAGTATCAATAGGGAGGCAGAGGAGGCCTCATGTGAGAAAGAATTCCCAGTCCCGTCAACATCAACATCAAGTATCATCAATAATTCCGGTCTTTACCAATAACTCACCAAATCAATCAGTTCCTATTCAACAACAACATCAACAACAGTCGCAACAACGCACCAACTACAACAACAACAACAATCATCATCAGAACTTTGAGAGGAAGAAGGTCTCTTTTGACCCTATTCCTATGACATATGCAGAATTGTACCCTTCCTTGGTAGTCAAGAATCTTATCCAACCAAGGAATCCTCCACAAATTCCTGAACCGTTGCCATGATGGTTCAAATCTGACTTACATTGTGCTTTTCACCAGGGAGCTCCTGGTCATGAAATTGAAAACTCTTATCCCCTGAAGTACGAGATTCAAAAGCTGGTCAAGAGCGGTATGGTGTCCTTTGAGGATAAAGCGCCAAATGTTAAAGCAAACATGTTGCCTGCTCATGGAAACGCTTCTGTGAACATGGTAAACGACTATCCTAGAAATTTCAAGGTTTTTGATATCCGTCGTATCCGTAGGTCCTTAATGGAAATTTATAGAGACTTGTGCTTGGTAAGCAATTTTGAACATGACCATGATGGTTGTGTCATTTGTAGAATTAACCCTCACGGATGTATAATTGTTAAGAGGGACATTCAAAGGTTGATGGATGAGAATGTTATTCAGATTCAACAGTCGATGTATATGGGAAATGATGTGAACATCATCGTGTCGGTATTCAAAACCCATGAGCGGGTAATTATTCAATTTGATAGCAGCCGCAAGAAGGAAAACAAATCGGTATCACCGTTGGTTATACGGTTAGCGGACCATGTCCCGGATTCATCCGATAAAGCTATGCCATACAAGTATAATGCCAACATGATTGAGAGTGGTCAAGAGGTTCCTCTTCCAGTTGTAAATTCAGTGGTGAGTATCGCATATGTCATGAAGGTGACCCGTAGTAGTCGTGTGTTCAACCCGGTAATTCCTAAGGATGTAGAAGGTGTTTCCGTGGGTAAGAAGGCAGAAGTTCATGTAGTTGATCCGATTAGTGATCCAACTTGTCAGTATGGTGAATCTAGCAGGTTGAAGACTAAAAATGATGATGAGGTATTGTGCATGATTAAGAGAAGTGAATGTAACATTGTGGAGCAGTTGCTTCAAACACCGTCAAAAATTTATGTGTTGCCATTACTAATAAATTTTGAGGCACACATGGAGGCTTTGCAGAGAGTATTGTCACAAGCCTACATGGAGCACGATGTTACCGTGGATCAATTTGACCATATTGTTTCCAACTTTACTTCTTGTAATAACCTGAGCTTTTGTGATGAAGAACTTCCTAAGGAATTTAGGAATCACAACTTGGCGCTTCATACTTCAATGAATTTCAAGGAGTACACTCTGTTCAATGTGTTGGTTGATACTGGTTCATCATTGAATGTGTTTCCCGAGTCAACTCTAGCAAGACTTTCTGATCAAGGCGCCCTGATGAGGTACAATGGCGTGGTTGTTGAAGCGTTTGACGGTTCGTGAAAAATTATCATTGGAGAAGTGGACCTTTTAGTTAAGATAGGT